>NW_011495018.1:17642982-17653064 GCF_000754665.1 Bison bison bison | reverse complement strand
AGGCACTGGAGGAGTGGGGGTGCGGGGGTGGGGGGTGGGAACGGTGGCAATTCGATCCCTGGTCAGGGAACTAAGGTACACATGCAGTGCAGCCAAAACTTTAAATAAGCAAATTTTAGAGCAAAATCTCAAGAAGAAAAAGAACAGAGGGGTTTTGATGTTGTCATTAAATGCACATCCTCATTCCTGGCAGAAGCAGTGGGAGGACCAATGAGCACTTGCTTTAGAGCCAAAAGCCCAATACCAGAACCCCTGATTTTGTCTAGCTGTGTGACCTTGGGCAAAGCAATCAGTCTCTCTGAATTTCTCTTTTCTCATCCTCCAAAGGAGTGGAACCATACCTGTCTTGCCTACCTCCAGGAGTCCTCTTTTGTACTAAGATAAAGCCTGTAAGAGCTCTTTGTTGAGGGCTTGAACGTGACTTGTGAGTTTCAAGGGAACAAAAGGCCAGAGCTCTTTCTGCCTGGTGACCTCTCCAAGAAAAGGCAATTGCTATTTTTTTCCCCTTCTTCAGCTGTTGGAGCTGCGGATCAATTGCAACCAGGCTCAACAAAAAAAGGTAGTCATACATGATCAGCAAAATGGTCCAAATGATGTCATCCATCAAGATGGACATCGCAATTTGCCAACTATTTTCTCATAAATCAAATCGTGGTCCCTCAAGGAAGAGGGGCAGGGCTGGAGGAGCCAGCATGGCAGTGCTTATCGGGAGACCAGACGCAGGGAATCCAGGGAAGAGCTCCCTTAAGGATACAGTAATTATTTTCACTCGATGGGAAACCAAGAGGGGCACGATGGGAGGGAGAGCTGGAGAGTGTCTGCCTCACTTCATTACAACTCCCCAGGCAAGGGACACAACATATGCTTTTCATTGGGAAGCCAATAATTTTGAATCGTGGGACAGGTGAAAACTTAAATGACATTTGCAAACCTTGATTTATTTCTCTGCTTAACTCCGGAACATGCTTTAGACTCAGCTCTATAAGTTTCCATAGATTAGTGGTCAATGTCAAGAATTTTCAATGACATATTCAAGCGTTTCCTGTCCCTATCAGTTAATTAAATATTTTCAGTACTAATCTCTTCTTATTGCAATGGTTTCCCTTCTTTCGCTTATGGGTTGGGAAAACAACGAGAGATGAAGTATGTGCTTTATTGAAAACAAAATAACAAAAATAAAAAAAGAATACTTTTTCCCCCACGTGCTATTTTACTTGCTGGAAATCTCATTAAAAGTTATTTATGAGCTGTTAGGGATCCCATAAGGATTACACCTAATTCAGTCTGTAAAGCTTTTGAGTTTCTTTTACATGAAGGACCTCCTTTCCCATTATTCTACTTTGGTTTGCACCCAAATAAATACTGGAGATCAACTTCTTGGCAGAAGGGGGTTTCGTGGTCCCTAAACTCGCCAAGGTCCCTCACATGACCCAGGCAAAGGGTGACTTCTTGCTCCCCTTTCTGCTGGGTCTGCTTTGCTATGACCAGGATAATCAACTGGAGGCAAACTTGTGGCAATTGATAAATTACTATTTGTGTTGTTATATACATTGTAGCGAAGGTGGCAGAGGTGTAGGTATCACTTATATCCTTGTGGTTTGTAGGCTTGGCAACAAATCACACAGTTAGTCCTAATCCACTAACCCATTTTCCTCAGCTCCTCCTCCCCCAACTCTCTCAGAAAAAAGCAAACTGAATTTGTTTAGAATGAGGAATTTCCCAAACCTTTTATAAGACTTCCATGCTCATTATTTTGCTGCTTCTCAAGCATCTGAACCTCAGTTCACCAAAAATTGAAATTCTAATCAAGGCATTTTTTTGGGTCGTTCTTCCCTGGTGGCTCAGACAGGAAAGAGTCCCCCTGCAATGCAGGAGAGTCAGGTTCGATCCCTGGGTCAGGAAGATCCCCTGGAAAAGGGCATGGCAACCCACTCCAGTATTCTTGCCTGGAGAATCCCCATGGGCAGAGGAGCTGGTGGGCTGCAGTCTATGGGGTCGCAAAGAGTTGGACACGACCGAGTGACTAACACTCGCACTTTCACTAGGCCCCTTACTTAAACCTCCCAAATAAAGATGCATTTCATTTCCAAAGAATCTTCCTTGTGTTCGTATTTCTAAGACACAAAGAAGAATGTAGTCGTTCAGGTAGCTGAATATTCAAAATGGAATTTTTGTCAGGTAGGAAATTGGCATAAAAATTTAGTAGCATTAGCAGCCTTACTACCATATGCGTCAGACGCACAACATACTGATGTTTAACTGTTAGCTGTTATTATTACCAGTGTTCCTACTATCTTTTCTATTAAAAGGCTGACTGATGGATGGCTTATTTCTCTCCAGATGTCTACATACTCCTCATACACCAGCTCATTTTTCCAGTAGAAGCAACAGGCACTAATAATTCTAAGTCCATGCTGAAGTATCCAGCTAGATCGTGTGTAAGTGTGGCATGTCATTCTGGCCACCATGGAAATAGCCAACAGCAGGGTCTTCACTGACAAATATTCCCCTCTTGGGTCTCAAAGCATTTACAGCTACATGGTACTGAAACTCTAGCCTGCCCATCTCCATTTGGGCAAGAGTTAATTCTCCCAAAAGTAGCCCAACAATTAACCAAGGGCTACATCTTTTAGGAGACAGTGTATTTCTCTTTAATCTTGGCCATCCAGAGGATTTTAATCTTCTGTATCCTTTCGTAGAATTCTATATAAAAGATCAGTTTTGTTTCTTTATTATTTTTTTCAGTTTTATTTGTTAATGATCATTGAAACATCCTGAGTATGTTGTAAGCCTCCAAATGAGAAATGTCTCTCAGGCTAGACCAGGGAAAACCACATGGGTTGTTTGCATGTTAGTCTAGCACAGTGGTTCTCAACCCTGGCTGTCCCTAAGAAGACAGACTGACTCTGTCTTGCCCTACCCCCTAGTGCTGTTGCTTGGTTTTGTTTGTTTTTGTCTTTAGGACTCCCAGGGAATAATATGGAGGCAGCCAAGCTTGAGAACCACTATCCTAAGTTTGATGAGAAAAACATGCTCTCGTGATACTATGGTGAATTCCTCCCAGAGTCCTCCCAGTGCCTGCCCTTGCTGTAATTAGGAGTAGAATGAGCCTAGAGGGCTGTCATTTACCTCTGACTCCAAACATGGCCTCAGAGTTGCTTCCCACTCATGTTTGAAAGTGAAGTCGCTCAGGCATGTCCGACTCTTTGTGGCCCCATGGACTGTGAAGCCTACCAGGCTCCTCTGTCCATGGAATTTTCCAGGCAAAAGTACTGGAGTGGGTTGCCATTTCCTTCTCCAGGCACTCCTGTTTAATGAGTTGAATTTTTGTTAGGGGTTGAATTGTGTCCACCTAAAATGGTATTGAGGTCCCAACCCTTGTGAATACGAGCTTATTTGGAAAGAGTCTTCGTAGATGGTCAATTTATGGCGAGGTCATTAGGGTGAGACCTAATCTAATTGTGCCCTTGTAAAAAGAGCTAATTGGATATAGAGACAGACACACACACAAGGAGAAGACCTTGTGAAGATGAAGGCAGAGATAAGGGCGATGCTTCTAAAGTCAAGGATTGCCAAGGATTGCAGCAAGGCACCAGAAGCTGGCCAGGAAGCCAGAAACAGATTCGCCCTCAGAGCGCTCAGAAGGAACCAAACTTCCGACACCTTGATTCTGGACTTCTATCCCAGGACTGAGAGGCAATAAATTTCTGTTGTTTAAGCCACGCAGTTTGTGGTACTTAGCTATGACACTAATTCAACCAGTGAATCAACTCAACACACTTTTAAACTCTCCAGGCAGATAACGTTGACTAAGACCAGGGCTCAGCCTTGACCCCACACAATCCATAAGATCAAGGTATTGCTTAGCCCTGCTAGTCTGCAAAGCGAGGATTACAAACATGTTCTTCCCTGGGCTTCCAGGAGGAGGTGGCATCATTTGGTCTGAGCTTTGGAAGAGTATTGTTTTTGACAAGAATGAAGGGAAGCAGAGACTTCCCTGTGGTCCAGTGGTTAAGACACTGTACTTCCAATGCAAGGGGCACTGGTTCAATCCCTGATTGAACTAAGATCCCACTTGCCCTGCGGTGTGGCCAATAAATTAAAAAAAAATAATAATAAAGAAAATGTTATATTAAAAAAAGAGTGAACAGAAGCAAAGACACAGAAAAAAGGTATTCCGAAGTAAGGGGCTGTCTCATTAACAAGTTGGGCAGTCTGATAGAAGGCAAAAAGGAACAGCCTCTGAGTACATGTGTGTATGTGTGCGTGTGTGCCTCTTTGGGGTGAGCAGTTGGGCCAAAGCGACAATAATCAAAATAATAGTGAACATCCATAGAGTGTGTACTCTGAACGAAGCACTGTGCTGAATCCTATTCGAGTCTAGGGTTGAGCCAGTGGAGCTCAGAGGCTGTTGCTATCGCCATTCTACAGAAAAACCAGAGTTCCGAGATGCATCAGACCCCCACAGCTGGATTCTGCAGGTTTCTCACTAACACAACTTTGCGAACTAGTCTGTACCCCCAGGGGTGGGTGGAGGTGGGGGAGCTTTGATGGAGATGGAGAGATGACGGTGGTCTTAAAGCAAATACATGTCTTTGCTGGACAAGGGGCTGGTGCAGCCCTGGAGGTCCCATCTGTGTGTGGGCATGAGGCTGCCCACCTCATCCCTGCTGTTTCCAGTTGCCCTCCCCCTTCTAAGGGTTACTGATAAGTCAGGGAAACCCATAGCGAGCAAGGGGTGCTTTCGGATTGGAGTCCAGCTTTGTTCTTTGACTTCAGTATTACAGGGGAAAACAGAAGAGGGAAGAGAAGGAAACGTGAAAAGTTCCAGCATATGAGCAGCATTTGCAATGTAATCTACGTGCTCTGAGCCAAGTTACTGCACACGCTCTGGGGAGAATTACAAATAAATGCCGAAACGTTTTGAAACATGGCTTATACCTAATTAATCATGGAACTTAAGGAACAAAGAATGCATTTCTTCAAAGTTTTCAGCGTTTTCTCTATTAAGTGGGAAGGGTGGGGGAGGGGAGGGAAAATCTCCATGCCCCGTAATGGATACACTGTGCACTTCATTTGGGCGAAGAAAGCTCTTAATCTTCCTTGGCCTCCCACAACCTCTGAATCCTTACATCTTTCATACTGTATGTTGAGTATTTTCATATTAAAGGAAACTGAAAGTTTCCAGATCATGCAATATCCCTCAGCTTTTTGTCTCTTGATCCCTCAGCCCAAACAATACCAGTTTTGAGATTATGAGATCATCAGGCATTTCTTAAGTACTCATGACATTGTGCCCTGAGATTCCTGGGTCCCTTTCACATGCCGCCACCACCCAGAGACACCTGTGTGCATGTTCCACTTTGAAGGCAAAGCTCTGAGACCCAAGTCTTTGCCATGGCTATGCTCTCCTCATGCTCTTAACTTTTGGATCTTAGCTTCGCCATTTGCAAAACGAATGTGGAGAGTCATCGATATCTCTGGTTTATTTTGAGTGTTAAGTAAATAATGCCACAAAAGTACTTAGCCTTGTGCCTAGAACATAAATGTTCCATGATGGAGTGTGCAACTAAAGTTTCCAGATACTTTTTTTCATTCTCTCCTTAAGCATGGACTTGATGGAATCACCATTTTGCTTGGCCAGTCAAGGTACTTCGTTAAAGTTCTGTTGCATCAGTGACAGATAAGGCAATCAGCAATGACTTTGCCCTTGTTAGCTAGTGTTCAAGGCTGCTACAGAAAGCAATGGTTCAACTCTTTTCTCTGGAGTTTTTCTGTAGTCACTCCAGGAGCTTGTGTGGGTACAACTTAAAGGGAATTGGAGAAGTGTGTTCATTGTGAACAGTGTCACTTGCCCTCTAAGTGGCTTTGAACAAGTCAGTCTGCTTAAATGCAGCCCCCCCAACCCTACCCCTTTATTGAAAAGGAAATAAAAAAACTGTAATACATTAAAGTGGGTGTGAATAAAGTCCGAAGCCTGGACTCCCCTCTCTTCTAGCTCCATGTAGAGAATGAGAATGAAGAGAATACTTGGTTAAGAATTACCAAAAGCCACAGTGAGCATCTTCTAAATTTTCTCCATGTATTATCTCTTCTCATTCTTGAACAGCTCAGCCATGGCCATGTGTCCTGGGGCTGACCATTCAGAGGTAAAACCTGGAACTTTGAATCTGGAGGAAGCCAAAAAGAGGCTTTTGGAGAAGTCTGGCACAGGGTGGTGGCACCAAATGGCCAGTGGAGGCATCATAACCAGACAATGCCTTAGGCATAACCTCAACTGTGTTTTTTGTGCTCTAACCCCTCTGGATTCCAGCTGATTTTTCATCTTAGCTCCCAGTCTTTCTGTAGACTCTGAGCCACCCAACATTGTCCTTATGTCTTCTCTATTTAAGTTAACCACTAGGCTCCTTTGCTTATAAATGAGAATCTAGACTGAGACAAATTAAGAAATACTCAGTATCTATGTACCAAGTATTTTACAGATGAGGAAACTGAGACCTGGAGAGCTGAGGTCTTGCCAAGGTCACTGTGGTGCTGAAGAAGACTCTTGAGAATCCCCTGAACAGTAAGGAGATTAAACCAGTCAATCCTAAAGGAAATCAACCCTGAATATTCTTTGGAAAGATGGATGCTGAAGCTGAAACTCTTTGGCCAAAATACTTTGGCCACCTGTTACGAAGAGCTGACTCATTGGAAAAGACCCTGATGCTAGAAAAGATTGAAGGCAGGAGGAGAAGGGGGTGGCAGAGGATGAAATGGTTGGATGGCATCACCAACTCAATGGACATGAGTGTGAGCAAACTCCGGGAGGTGGTGAAGGACAGGGAAGCCTGGTGTGCTGCAGTCCATGGGATTGCTAAGGGTTGGACACCACTTAATGACTGAGCAACAACAACAAGATCACCAGGATGGTCAGAGTTGGTATTGTGATTAGAACCCTGTCTGTCTGCCTTTTTCACTCAATCTTTTAGCAATGAGAGCTAAGAAGTAAACCTGAAGTCCACGATCATTCATATTTGCACTGAACTTGCCCTGTAGGTTGGGCTTTCAGAAGTTTACGTTTGTGCCTGGAGTCTACATTTTCTCCTCCCACCCCCTCTCCACACCCACTCCCCATCCCAACCTGGTGGTTATGTGAAGGTCACTCAGTCATGTCCAACTTTTTGTGACCCAATGGACTACACAGTCCATGGAATTCTACAGGCCAGAAAAATGGAGTGGGTAGCCTTTCCCTTCTCCAGGGGATCTTCCCAACCCAGGTCTCCTGCACTGCAGGTGGATTCTTTACCAGCTGAGCCACAAGGGAAGGTTGGCTGTCTGTAAATTGCATCGAAAGTGAATTGTCTTCCAGGGCTGGGAAGCATCACTGCTGTGCCTGTGAACCAGACAACTGAGGTAAGGGATAAAGGGACCAAAACAGTGGAAGACCTTGGCTTTCTGTCCTTCGTAACAACTCTGTGTTGTTTGTGTGTGCTGGTAATTATCCTTGGTTCACGTCCCTTCGGCCGATGCCTTCAGAAATTAAATGCACATGCCTTGTAGTGTGTGGAGAGAGTGCTTGGCTCATTCAGTTTCTGCTTCACCCGTTGCTCTGACACCTTCTGTTGCACCAAACAGATGGCACGATCCTCACACCCTGGCATCCAAGGAAGGGGAGTCAGATGTTGCCATCTGCCTTTGGAACAACAGCACCCCACTGGTGCTTTGCTTCAGAGGTGGAGTAGCTGGCCAAAGAATGCGAAGCCACCAGGGTGGCCATCTACATCCATGTTCCCACAATCTTCTCTTCCTCAAATCAAGGATGGGGGGCTAGCCACTCTCGGGCACCAAACTTCCAACAGTTTCCCTGGAAATGGACCCACATAAGACATCTTATGCTCGACCTCACTGTAGTGAATCTGCAGAACATCAGCCTGGCCAGAACTTGGTCATCTTGCTGCTTTTCCACTGATTTTCTAGAAGCCGATTATTAAATATCTTGGGTAACAAAGGCAGTTTGAACTTCATCATCCCTTCTTCAGCATTAGATACTGAAGGCCTCGGTTAGTGATACTTTGTATAAAACATGAAGCAGTGAATTAAATGCAACTTGATAGTACATGTTGTACCCTAATGAAAGCAAAGGCTCGGGAACAATATTTGTGGACGTGTTACCCAATAAAGTGTTAGCGAAGGAGCTCGTAAAGCTGCCAGAGGGATTTAACCATTGCTGGAGCAAGAGGGAGACGCTATTCAGTTGGGTTGGACGCAGAGTGAGGTCTCCCAGCTCTATCACAGATGCTGGAGGTTTTTTTTTTTTATTATTATTTAAAACACATGGCAGAAAGACACTTGGGTTTGGCACCAAAATGTCTTGCGGTAAAGAAAAAAAAAATCAGAAATATCCAAAAGTGCTTAAAAGAAATCTGGAGGGAAAAAAAAAACAGATGTGAAGAAATGAAGACAGGATGACATGGGGTGCCGCGTCAGCCCGTTTAAAACGATGGCAGAGGAAAAGAACACTTCTCCATGGCAGCTGATAGACACGAGCAATTGAACAGTTCATATCCTCTCTGTTGTCCCTGTCACGAGATTTCTAGGTCGTTCTCAGCCAGCCACTGGGGCAGAAGGGCACAGGTCGTGACCTGCTGATTTACCAAAGTATGATCAACTCACACAAATTATAGGCGTAAGAGAGTCCTGACAACTTCAATATGATGCGCAAGGAACACAATTATTTGTGACATGTGAAACCAGTGTGAGACCATAATTCTATCGCTGCGTGACAAGGCATTATTAGCCGGGGCAGGCAGCGGCTTGAACCAGGAGCAGCTGGAGGAGAGGCGGGGAGAGGGAGAGGGAGAGGGAGAGAGAAACAGAGAGAGCTCCACGGGGGAGACCCGGGATGGGCTTTCTCTCCCAGGGCTGCTGGCAACAGCCGGGGCCCCTTTGTGGAATGCGAATGTCCCCAGAGGACAAGTCACCTCACCACTTTCTGGCCCTCGGAGAGTGAAGAAGAGTTTGGTAGGAAGGATGGTGTGAGAAGCACACCCTGGGCCCGTGGCTGTGTGCAGCCAATGTGTTGTTTCTTTTTGACATCAGGCATGTTTTTCAAACTGCAATGCTGTTTCCAGTGGAAGATGAGGTGGAGATCAGGTTGCTGGGCAGAAACCTCTGCTCCTCACGCTTCCTTCCCACCCAGTCCTCTCTGGAACTTTCAGTGAAGGAGACACAGCCCAGGCCCACAAGGTTTCCTCAGCCCCAGAGATCCCACTGCCTGAGCCTCTGTGGACTCTCTGTGTAGAGGTTCAGCTCAAGGCAGGTGTAGGTGTTTCCCTTCTGAGGATAGTTATGGAGATTTTGGCCAGGGGTGTGTGAGAGGAGGGTGACTGGGCTGCAGCAAGGCTTCCTCAGGCTGGGCGAGGGGTCACACTACAGGTGAGTCTCCAACTAACCTGTTCGTGAAGCAGGCAGTGGGACCGTGTTCTGCTAGTCTCCTGCAGACTGTGGCTGCTTCTTAGCCCAGTGACTGTAACCCCAGTGTTGAGTGGTAGGTGGTCTTGACATACATTCATACAGTCAATAAACGTACCATGAGCACTTACTTGGTGTCAACACTGTGCAAGGCATTTGTTGTGTGGTTGTACATCACTCAGTGGTGTCTGACTCTTTGAGACCACATGGACTGCAGCATGCCAGGCTTCCCTGTCCTTCACTATCTCCCTGAGTTTGCTCAATCTCATGTCCACTGAGTAGGTGATACCATCCAACCATCTCATCCTCTGTCACTCCCTTCTACTCCTGCCTTCAATCTTTCCCAGCATCAGGGTCCTTTCCAGTGAGTCAGCTCTTCACATCAGGTGGCCAAAGTATTAGAGCTTCAGCTTCAGCATCCAGCCTTCCAATGAATATTCAGGGTTAATTTCCTTTAAGATTGACAGGTTTGATTTCCTTGCAGTCCAAGGGATTCTCAAGAGTGTTCTCCAGCACCACAGTTGGAAGGCATCAATTCTTCAGTACTCAGCCCAAGGCATAGAGAATTGGAATGAGAAACACCTGCATCTGCCCCGCTAGGTCTCAGAGAGGGAGGATGGAGAGATGAA
>NW_011495018.1:17640133-17642882 GCF_000754665.1 Bison bison bison | reverse complement strand
GGAGAGATGAAAACAAAATAATGAAAACATACCACGGCAATGGGCAAGCTCTAGGAATCATGGGTGTGCTGGGGAAGTGGGCTTCCTGGCATCATTCAGATGTCTGTTCAGATCTCCCACGTAATGGGATCTACTTTGACCGCACCATCCAAGCAGGTCTTCTATCTCCTGTCTTCTGTCTCGGGCACACATTCCAGCTTGCTGTCCTGACTGAAGGCAGGAACTGGGGCACATGAGCCAAGGATCAACATCAGCACACACGTAAGTGTAGGGCTGCTAGGTAGCAACCCTTGCCAGCAGGAATCAGTACTTGACTGAAGATCACTTATTTGTGCCTATCCATTGCGCCTGTTAAACATAAGCTCCAGGGGGACGGGGACAGTGTCTCCTCAGTATTCGTTCCCCAGTTGCCTTGAACAGTGAGCCCAAGGTACTTGCTCAGTCAACATGTTTGAGGGCCCCAGTGCCAAGAACCATTCCAGGTGTTCTGCCCTTTTTTTTTTTTATAGTGTTTTAAAGTTTTTTTTTTTTTTTTTAATATTCTATTTCTTTACTTATGGCTGTGCTGGGTCTTCGTTGCTGCAAGGGCTTCTTCTCTATGTGCAGTGCTCAGGCTTCTCATTGTGGCGGCTTCCCTTCTGTGGAGCACTGGCTCTAGGTGTGCTGGGCTCAGTAGTTGCGACTCCCAAGCTCTACAGCACAGGTTCAGTAGTTGTGGCCCACGCACAGGCTTCGTTGCTCAGTGGCCTGTGGGATCTTCCTGGACCAGGGATCGAACCTCTGTCTCCTCCATTAGCAGGTGGATTCTTTACCAACGAGCCTCTAGGGAAGCCCTGGGCATTCTTGCTTTTAAACACATTCGCTTGTTTAATCCTCCCAACCACCTGGTGAGGTGAGTTTGCTAGTTATCTTGCTTTATAACAAATCATTCCCAGATGGAATGGCTTCAAAGGATAGTATTTATTCTGTCTCACAGGTCTGGGGTTCAGCTGGGCCACTTCTGCTGATCTCGCTTAGAGTTTTGATGCAGCTGCATTTTGCTGGGAGATTGGTCGTGGCTTCAATTCAAACGGACACATCTCCAGATTTCCCAATCACTCGCCAGTCTAACCTGGACTTCCCGAGAACAGGGGGTCTGGGATCCCAGAGAAAAGAAGCAGTTGCTGAAGGCCTGGGCTCAGAAGTCCCAGGTCATCACTTCCTTCCTGCTCTATTGGCTCAAACAAATGCCAAGGCTAGTCCATCCTTGAGGAGAGGGACCTAGATATCTCTTCCTGATCTAAGGAGGGGCACAGATTGGGGGGATTGTGTTTGGAGACCACCTACTACAGTATTATTAGCCTGCTTTCTAGTGGTGGAAACTGGGGCTTAGAGGAATAGAAACATGTGTCCCAAAGTGGCAAGGAAGTGGCAAAGCTAGGATGTCAGCCTGGAACACTCTAGCCCCACCTCCAGTGTTCTTTGCTTAATAGTGACTCTTCTCAATAGCCCCTCCTCCACCTTGCGGGGCAGGACTGATATTGTCTGCGGCTTCCCCTCTGTTCTTCCCTTTCCAGCATAGTGACCTGGATTTGGGGGGTGGGGGTGGAAGGAAAATTATAGATTTGGGATTTCACCCAGCCCCTACAACTCATTAATTGAGAGACCTTGAGCAGATTTCTGAACCATTCAGAGTATCTCTTCCTTATCTGTGAAATGGGGCAGTTCTGGTAGCTACCACACAGGATTGGGGGAGGCTTAATTGGGACTCTGTATATGAGGCACACAATTCAATGCGTGGTGTCTAGTCATCGTTCAAAGAGTGACAGTTTTAAGGTACCAAAGGTCTCCAGCTGGACCCCAAATGAGCCTTCACAGACTAATTTCATAATTGTATATAAAATGTAATAATCCCCAGATGGGTTGAGCATACATCCATGTTTACTGTTAATTCAAAGATACATTCTGAGAGCAGCAAAAATGCTTTCAAGGACTGGCTTGTTATAGCATAATTCATCATGCTCTTCCCTGCAAGAATCTAACTGGCATCCTGACTTCGTGTTCCTATAGGGATTTTTTTTCATCAAGATTAAAAAAAAAAGAAAAAGGTGAACAGAATTCTATACAACTGTGAAGCTAGGATTTAAGATAGACAAAAACCTAAGTTACCAACAGAAAGCTAGGGAGAAACAAAAAAACAAATACCCCCTGAGGGCCCCTGTGTCTCACCCTTGACTCATTGGATTAGTCAGGACTCTGGGTTATTAGAGGTGATGTGCCCACACAGATTCCAGCCAGCTTAAAACAAGAAGGGGGGATTTATGGTCAGGCTTGGCTGGATCCAGGAGCTTACACAGCATTGTCAGAAGTCACTGTCTCCGTGCTGAGACCTGCTTCTCCCAGTGGTCTTCTTTTCCTCTTCGGTAGTCAGGTTCCTTCCTGGGCAGCCTTTTGTTTTGCTTCTAGTTCTGTAAGTCTGAGAGTCAGGCAGTTTCTTATCCCGTTCCTTGTTTAAAAATTCCCAAGTCTTAGAATTGGTTTAGGTTGGGCCTCTGTGTGACGTGACCCATCCGAGTCCCAGAGAGTGGATTCTGGTTGTCTAGCCTACGTCAGGGCTGGCCTCTGTGGCCCAGGGCTGGGAATTCTGGAATTACTAGTCAGGCGGATTGAGGAACAGTTCTGCAGGAAAAGTAGGAATTTTTAACAAGTTCTCCTGAAGGACGATTCCAATATACCCAAGCTATGGGTTTACTAAAACCTCTGGGCGACG
>NW_011495018.1:17632240-17640033 GCF_000754665.1 Bison bison bison | reverse complement strand
TTTGTTAACATGAACACTGCCCTTGTGTTGCTTGTGGCTTGGGTGGGGGGCATTTTTTTATCGATTATTCCTTTGTGCCCTACTTGCTGTGTTTATTTGTGGATATTTATTTTCCTACCAGTATTAGGAAATGCTTGAAATAAGCATATAACCATTAACCAAAGTCCTAATTTAACACCTAAATGTCACAACATGTATTCCACAACCCCTGGATTAACCAGCAGTCACCTTGTAAACCAAAATTTGTGAAAAAGATTATATTCCTTTTATTTGTCCCCAAAAGTTTCCATTGTATACCAAAAAATGGAGACAGTGTTCCTTTTGGGGGAGAAGAAGTTTCTACTTTGGGTCTAAACCAAATAAAATAATATTTAAGGAAACATTAAATAAATTATTTATCATGTTGGTCAACGTTTTGGGGAATATAGCTTAGATAAACACATTTTTAAGGTCAGCCACTCTAAGGGCTGGGTTTTATAAAAACAGCCTCTGAGGAGCTTTAATAAATCTGAAAAGAAAAAAAAAAATCAAGCACTTGTTTTCATTACTGAATCATTTGCTGTTGCTGAATAATGGTCATTCAAGAAGGAAGCTTAACCAGGAGGCCCTGATAGCCACGCTGGGAAAGTCGCATGTTATGAAAAATCTATGTTGATGGTAAGCACTGTTGGCCATGCTTGGATTTCTGTCAAAGCAGTCCAGTCCTTTGGTTGCATTTTAAATCAGATAAATGGACAGAGCTGGCTGATTTGGGTCATAAAATTGTCAAATGAAGATAAATTCATTCCTACTCAATGGGAAACTTCAGAGTAGACTCAGAATATATGTAAGTACAAAATAATGTGTTTCTATTCCCTTAAAATAAACGGTGACCAGATTCATCAAGTGCGTTTAACTCACCTCCTGGGTCTTCCATCTTTTCAAATTGCAGCCCAAGGCATCTTGGGGGCTCATTTCTACTCCTAAATGGCATTCCGCAGCCAAAGGAAGGCAAGGGATGGAGAAGAAAGGATGTTTGGATTTTAAGAAATGGCAGTGGAGGAAGTGAGAACTCTGATGAAGAAGTGGGTGGGAAGAGCCGCCAAGGGGAGGAGTGAGGAAGGGAGGGCGATGGGAGGAAGAAGAAGGAGCAGAAACGAGAAATGCAGAAAATCTACCTTTGCAAACACTGGGCAGAGACCAGCTCGGAGGCGCTGTTCACTTGGCTCTGGTTTCATTTTTGTGTGGTTCCTCATTTGTCTGAAAATTGATAGGCTCTTGTGACCTCTTCCTATCGATTCAAGAAGGCAACATCCCTAGATGTGCCCCAAGACCCGCCTTGGTCTTGAAAGGAAAGCTGGGGCCAGGAATGAGCCCGGAGGTTCTGAGTCTTGTCTCTTCCAAGGGTGGAACCTGCAGCAGAATTTCATGGCTTCAAAAAAGAAGATACTTTCTGTTTATAAGCAGAAAGGCATGTCACTGAGGAGCTGGAGGAGTTGAGGGTGCATTACCATAAAGTGCCTCAGGGCTTGAAAGTTCAGGAGAAGAGAGCCTGACTAAACCACATCTGGAGCTTGAGGTTTTATTGAACTGGTAATGAAAATAATCTTTGCAAAAATATTTTGAAAATACTTGATAAACACAGACTGAAGCTGCTGCCTAGATGCATATGGGTAAAAATAGCCCTAATTCAGAGTAGCAACCTGTGGGGAACCAGCCAGTCCCTGGTTGAGGCACAAAGCAGAATGATGGGAAAGACAGGCTTTAGAGCAAGACAGAAGCGAGCCCAAATCCCAGCTCCGCCACTTGGTAGTGCTACAACCATGTGTGTGTTACACCCATCTGGGCCTCAGTGGCTTCATCCATAAAGTGGAAATGAATACTCCTCCAGTGGGCTGCCATGAGGTCAAAACAAGGTAAGTTGTATGGAAATGCTGTTCTTCTAGATTGTCAAAATGGTCATTGCCCTTTCTACATCCGTTTCCTTGTGACATCCCATTAAGAGGTAGAGTCGATTTCTCCACCTCTCATATTTTGATTAGCCATGTGACTTGGAGCATTTGCACATGTGAAACAGGCAAAGACTTGAAAATTGCTTGCCTATTGGAGGTTTATCTCTTTTGCTGGGCTTGGAACCCTGAATCTGGTACGCAAGTGGAACTGCACTAGCCTAGTGGAGGATGAGAGCCCACGTAGGTAGCCGAGGTAACCCAGCAGACAGCCCGTCACCTGCCAGATGTGCAGGAGAAGTAACGCTAGATCATCCAGCTTCCATTCCTCCTATCAGCTGACTCCAGAAGCAGGAGAGTGACTAGTCATAGAGATCAACTCAGCCAGCTCAGAGCAGAAGACCATCTGGCCAACCCCCAAACTTGCAAGCTAAATAAAAAGTTGTCATTTTAAGTCACTACGTTTTGGGGTGGCTTGTTATGCAGCAAAAGCTTGTTAATATGTTCTATTACTAATGATTGAATCAATCATTCATTTAAATTGCCTGGTTTTTGTTCAAAACAATTTCTGTCTGTAGAGATAGACTGGGATATGGCAATCTTTCTGGTAGCTATTTTGTATAGTCACGTGGCTTAGGATTAATTGCAAAAAACAAGAAGATTTAAGACATCAATAAGGATTTTTCTGGAAGTATTTTAAAGTCTTTCCTCCCATCATGTTTTAAAAGTTTGACATCAACATTCTTTAAGCCAGAATAATGTATAAAGCAAACACCAAACACTGAAGCTCACTGAGGAGGTTCGATTGTAAGCTTGGTGGAAACAGAAAGTCGCCCTTAAACAGTTCTGAAACTCTTGACCCAGGGAACCAACTGGAACCAGAAGAAATGAAATGGAACTAAAAGGGATGAAACTGGATAAAAGGGAGGTCAGTGCCTTGGAACCTATCTGCATTCTTTGGTGGGAGTGATAGGCTTTGCCAACCATCCAACTGTAAAGCAGATAAAAGAGTTTATGGACCAAAGCAAAATGAAGAATTATCCAGATAATTTAGGCCAACTGAGCACTCTCACCTGAATTAACCACTGAATTTTAGCCAAAGTGTGTCTGATGGCTTCTGTTATCTAGACAGCTGTCTCATTCTTCCGTTTTCCTTGGAATTTGTGTTCTCTTTTGCATTCCAACAGCCTTTTATTGCCTACATTCTCATTCCAGGTTGTTGCTTTCTGAGGTTTTGATGGTAAGAAGCCTGGATAAGTTTTGGAAGCAAAATTTTGGCCTGAAGACTCCAAAGCATTTGTTCATTCAACAAATATTTATTATTCAATTATTTGATGCCAAAGACAGCACTAGGCATTGAGGATGCAACAGTGATTCCAAGACAAGATACCTTGGCTTACAGTTTAGGTTTAGTGAGAGAAAAGGACGCGCCACCAGATAACAGAATATAACATGAGAAGCGCTGTGATTGGGCAAGTACAGGGCATTGGAGGATATAGTACCCAACTCAGACCTGGACTAAGTGGTCAGGAAGCACATCACAGAGGAAGTGGTACCCAAGATGAAAGATAAAGAACAAGCATTAAGTAGTGTGAAAAAGTAAGGGAAAGAGTGTTACAGACTGCTGCTAAGTCGCCTCGGTGGTGTCTGACTCTTTGCAACCTTATGGACTATAGCCCACCAGGCTCCTCTGTCCATGGAATTCTCTAGGCAAAAATACTGGAGTGGGTTACCGTGCCCTCCTCCAAGGGATCTTCTCGGCCCAGGAATCGAACCTGGGTCTTTAATGTCTCCCGCGTTTGCAGGCAGGTTCTTTACTACTAGTGTCAGCTGGGAAGCCCTGTTACTGACTGAGAAAACAGCATTACATGGCTCAACCCGAAAGAGTATTGGGGAACTAAAACATTCAGCATGGCCAAATGCTTGCATTAGAACCAAGTAGTCTATAGAATCTCAGTAGCATTGAATGAAATAATGCATGTGTGTGACACCACGGACTGTAGCCCGCCAGGCTCCTCTGTCCATGGGATTCTCCAGGCAACAAATACTGGAGTGGGTTGCCGTTTCCTCCTCCAGGGGATCTTTCCAACCCAGGGATTGAATCCGCATCTCTTATGTCTCCTGCACTGGCAGGTGGGTTCTTTACCACTAGTGCCACCTGGGAAGCCCGAATGAAACGATGATGTACACAAACCACGGCCAAAGCCTGCCATGACCATAGTTAATTTCAGGTGGCTATACTGGTTGGTGCTTTTAATAGCTGTGTCTGTGTGGCCAGAGAATGTGCGAGTGGAAATGGGTTGGCTGGCCAGCTAGTGTTGTGAATGGAGGCCAACCCAAGACAAGTGCATGTCCCTCAAGATTAAGCCTGACTCTGCAGCATCT
This sequence comes from Bison bison bison, assembly GCF_000754665.1. NCBI lineage: Eukaryota > Metazoa > Chordata > Mammalia > Artiodactyla > Bovidae > Bison > Bison bison. The sequence goes on along the minus strand of NW_011495018.1, from coordinate 17,635,720 downwards.
TCTTCCTACGTCCAACCAGTTGAGACATAAGAGGAGGGTAAAGAAAAAAAAGAAAAAAGAAAGAAGGGGGTGAGGCCCAGGATCTTAAGAAATTGTGACTGTCATGAAAAGAGTTTCAAATTTTAAGTGTTTTAAACTTGAACAATCCTTATAAAACAAACAAACATTAGGTAATTGACGGTAAGCATAAATTCGGAGTGTAAGCTACATATAAAAAGAACTCTGGGGACTTCCCTGGTGGTCCAGTGGTTAAGAAGCCACCTTTCAATGCAAGGGACACAGGTTTGATCCCTGGTCAGTTAACAAAGATCCAACATGCCCTGGAGCAGCTGGGCCCTTGGGCCACAACTACTGAGACCATGAGTTCTGGAACCTTCATGCCACAACCAGAGAGAAGCCCGTGAGTCACAGCAAAGATCCTGCAAGCTGCAGCCAAGACCCACCACAACCAAACATAAATAAGTAAATGATTTTAAAAATAAAGAAATATTTTTAAGAATGGAAAAATAAAAGACTCTTGTGTTAATTATACAGTGCTGTGTAACAAATTAGCTCAGAATTCATCAACTTAAAACAATAAGTATTTATCGTCTCCCAATTTCTGCAGCTTAGCTAACTGCCTCTGCATTATCATCTCTCACAAAGCTGGGGTCAAGCTGTCTGCCAGGGCTGCTGTCAATGTTCTTTGGTCACTATGTCGTGTGCTGTGTCTTCATCTGAAGGCCTGGCTGGGGAGGATCTGCTTCCAAGGTCACTTATGTGGTTGTTGACTGGATTCAGTTTCTCATGGGCTCTTGGACTTAGAGCCTCAGTTCTTTGCTGGCTATAGTAGCCTGCTTTTTTTTTTTTTTTTAATCATGCAGACCTCTCCATTGGGCACTTTGTAACCTGGAAGCTGGCTTCTCTTAGAACTAGCACGTGTGAATGTAGGAGAGGGGATCTTGGAGGTGGCATCTCGCCATATTAGCTATACTCTGTTAGTTAGATGTAAGTCAATAAATCCAGTCCACACTCAAGGAAATGGGATTATATTATACAAGGGCGTGGTTACCGGGAGGCTGGGATTGAGGGAGGTCATCTTGTTGTTGTTGTTCAGCCTGACTCTTTGCAACCCCACAGGCTGAAGCATGCCAGGCGTCCCCGTCCTTCACTATCTCTTGGAGTTTGCTCAAAATCATATCCAGGAGGTCATCTTAGAAGCTGCCCAAAACAGCCCCGAAAAAAGGAAATGAAGTGTGTATATTCACCCTTTCCTTTCCTCCTCTCCTCCTCCTGTAAAGAATAGTAATACTTATCCTGTAAAATTTTTAAAGGATGAAACGAGGGAAAAGTTGGCAAGTGCTGAACACATACTGGACCACATTCAGTGATGGGTATTGAGTGAGGAAGCATATACTCTTCGTTTATATTTAATATATCCATGGGCTACTGTCACACATGGTCAGCCTGTTGAACTCTGTGGATGAATCAAGTCTCACGGAAAGCTGATTTGACTTTTTTCCCCACACACAATCATTAAGAGGCATGGAAGGTGAACAGCAGCACACCATGGAGAGGAAGCAGCAGCAGATAAACGAGATGCAGGCCTGGTGGGTCTCATCAGAAGATAGGCCACTCTCTGTTTTGATGTTCTAGCAGGCATAAACTTTTGCAATTTGTATACTGCCTCAGAGCAAACGGGAGTCACTGATCTTTGTTGAACAGGTACTGGATTTCAGGCATCGTTCTAAGCATTTTTCATGTGTCCTTCAGTCCTTGGACAACCTTAGGAGGTTGAGGCTATTACCAACCCAATGTAACACTGAGGAGGAAGGAACTTGCCAGAGCTTGTACAATTAGGGATGCATGTGTGTATGTGCACACTCAGTCGGGTCTGACTCTTTGTGACCCATGGACTGTAGTCTGCCAGGCTCCTCTGTCCATGGGATTTCCCAGGCAAGAATACTGGAGTGGGTTGCCATTTCCTACTCCAGGGGATCTTCCTGCGCCAGGGATTGAACCCAGGTCTCCTGCGTCTCCTGCACTGGCAGGTGGATTCCTTACCACTTGAGCCACCTGGAAAGCCAGTAAGGAATGAGGGTATGGTATTAAATAATTCCAGAAATGGTAGTTACCCAAAACTCTGTACCAGACTGCTGCATGGGCCACAATGTCTGTGGTTGATTTTGTGGACTTCTGATGAACTTGGCACAATCTTTTGCTCCAATAAGGTATTGATAAGCCACACCCATTTATTTTGAGGATGCACAGCCCTTAGGCTCCCTGTCAGGTTTCCTTCCAGTTTGCCAAAGATCTTAGGAAATTCCTTTCTTCTGACTGTTGTCGGAAGAACACACGTCTTGCCTAGGGTCTCTGAGGCCCTGCATTTACAGCCCCCAACCCCATCCCACTTAGGTGGGAACATAATTACACAGTGATCTCCATCTAAGCAAGGGATGAGCCAGAGCAGAAGGTGGGGAACTCACAACTGCTCGTGGCATCCCCTCATTCTTTACAATATAAAATTGATTATTTTTCACTTCTCAGGCCAAAAGAACTTTCCTTTTAGGTTTACTTTTAAGTTAATGCATTCGGGCTTCCCTGGTAGCTCGATGGTAAAGAATCTGCCTGCCAATTCAGAAGACGGCGGTTCCATCCCTGAGTCGGGAAGATCCCCTGGGGAAAGAAATGACAACCCATTCCAATACTCTTGCCTGGAAATCCCATGGACAGAGGAGCCTTGTGGGCTACAGTCCATGAGGCTGCAAAAGAGTCAGACATGACTAAGTGACAAAACACCAACAGTATTTTTCTTTGCTTACTTCCCTTCACAAAAACCTGCTGTGTAACTGCTGTAATCAAAAATGTGCACTGGAGTTGGGAGCGAGGTAAGATTCTACAATTGGAAAGAGTTCCAACATGTTTAGAAACCACTGACAAGAGAACAACTGTTTCTACCCAGGATATTCAAAGCTATGCCAGGGAAGCATTGAATAGAATAGAAATCATGGAAATATGGAGGGACCAGAGAGATAAACACAAGGACTGTAATTAACATGCAAAAGAAGGTTGGAAGAAACCCCACTGAAAATGTTGGCATCTGGCAGGTTTCAAGCTCAAGGATTAAAATCTCCAAGTTAGGAGAGCAAGTTTTGGTTTTCCAGCAAGTTCCTCTAGGGGCAATAATTTTCAGGGAAAGGTAGCTTGTAACACTGAACATAGTATTAACATAGCAGGCTGCTTGCCCAAACTTACTTTATTTTCATTTGCATTATTGGTTTGAAAACTCCCCTGGGTTCGTGATCCATATCATGTTGGCACATGTCCTCCTAGAAACTGAAATGCTGAGCCTGCATTTTACTCTGTTTTGCTTGACTTGGGAGAGACCCAAAGAAATTTAGGTTTCTACAGGAACAGTGATAAAACACTCAGCTTTTCTCCTCAATAGATCATTCCCCCGGGGGAGATATCTGGGGGGCTCGATTCTTTTCAGTTGAAACC
>NW_011495018.1:17620178-17632140 GCF_000754665.1 Bison bison bison | reverse complement strand
GGTTATACAAAAGCCTCCCTGATGTGTGCATGTATGTATATGTATCCAATGCATGTGTGCGTGCATGTATATACACATACATACACATTTGTTTTTTTGCAAGAGAATTGCAGGAAGAGGTCAGTTATAATCACACACAAATTTGGATGAGGACCGATGAGATGCTTCTAATGGTGATGGCCAGATCTATTGGTATGATGTTTTTTCAACCATACTTGCAGCTGTGACTTACTTCTGTCCTGGTAAGTCGGGCAAGTGATTTGGCATGCCTATTTCACACAGGAGAAAACCGAGATCTGCCTTGAGCCATAAATTAGAGGACGGAAGACAAAGCTGGGGCTCTTGACTCTGTGACCTTAGCCTCTATCTTCAGTTCTACTTCCCTCTGACTCTGAATGTCCTGTGCTGGGAAAGAAAAAGGCATCTGTGTGATCTCTCAAGGAAAGATCCCGATCAGTATAAGCCAATCAAGTTTACTGCCCGCAGCAAGGCTGGAAACAGACAAGAGAAATCTCCCTCCCAGGCTCTGCTTCAGCCCAGAAAGGGGCCTCAGAGTCTCCGCAATGCAGCCATCATGCATGGTTTCACAGTGAGACAGGGACAATGGTGACTGCTGGTCGCCCCCTCTGGTCAGAACTAACCTCTAGCCCATTCCCCACCATGGGAGACATTTCTTTCCCAGTTGCCTACAGCACCTTGACTTCCTGATAGGAAGTTACAACCTTCCCCCATGCCATTTTGGGAAGTCTTGGCAAATATCTAAGTCAGGGTGCCCACTTTCCATATGGAAGCTGAGAGGATGGGCTCCATCCTTAGCTGCCCAGGCAGAAGGGCAGTCAGATTCTCCCTCCTGCAGCTTTGAAGAGAAGCTTTCCCAGCAGGTACTGCCTACTGTATCTCCAGCATCCTACTTCCTAGGCCTCTATAGGCAGGAGACTTCCTGGGGAGCAGAGAGCTCTTCCTGCTTCACCATACTCCCCAGCCTACTCAGAAGAGCCAAGAGTGGGTTTCCTGGATGGCTTTGATTTGCTGGTGGATCTGTCTGTCTTCATGGAAGTCAGAGGTGATATTGGAAGCTGGAGGATATGGAAGGACATCTGGATGGTAGGAATGGCCTGAAGAAAGACCTAGAGGTGGGGAAGGAATGAGTCTTGTTTGGAGCAATATATGTATAGGAGGGCTTTCCTGGTGACGCAGATTGTAAAGAATCTGCCTGCATCACAGGAAACCCAGGTTCGATCCCCGGGTCAGGAAGATTCCTTGGAGAAGGGAATGGCTACCCACTCCAGTGTTCTTACCTGGAGAATCCCACGGACAGGGGAGCCTGGGGGGCTACAGTCCACAGGGGCGCAAAGAGTCGGCCACGACTGAGAGACTAGCACTTTTACTATTTCATTTTCACTGTATGTACAGGACTGTGTTGGAAGATAAAGCTGATGCACCAGATTGGCATCAGCCTTTGGAAAATCCTGAAAGAAGGCAGGAAGAGGATGGGCATGTCCACAGTCATCCCCATTGGATTCTGCTCCATCCTCTGCTGAGCTCTGACAACCTACCTGGAGCTCTGTGGATGGCCATTGCATTTCTGGAAGACAGAGTGGTCTACACTTTCCATTTCCCCAATGGGAGGCCAGGAAAAGCCTTGCAGTTCCTGTCAAATGCCACTTTATAAGTCACCCTATGAGTTTTTTCCATTAAGACTATAATATCTCTTCTCTTCCTCCACTTCCCAAAGGTTATGACCAAGACCTGAGAATTCTACTCTCCAAATAACTGCTAATCATCACCTCTCCCTCTCTAAGTCATGAGCCAAATCATCCCTCATCACATGCCTCCTGGCATAGTGCACTTGGCATTTAACTGACCTTCTAGCTACAGAGGAACTGCTCTTCCTGTACTATCCTCATGATCCAGCCACCACAATCCACCAGAGGGATCTGTCTAGAGCTCAGTCCCATGACACACTAGATATCCTTCAGGACTGACCACTGCCTTTGAATGCATCCGGTCTCATGCAGCTGACATGGAAAGCCCAGTGATGTCTTGACCTACGATCACGCCTGCTTCCCACCTCTTCTCGCCACAAATCTCTTTCGTGTCAAGTGCTCAGTGTCTGTTATTTCACACTTCTACGGCTTTATACCTTCTCTTCGTTTGACCTGTAATGCCCCCTTTTGCATATAGATTCCACTTAAGCATTCTTTCTCAGTTTTCTGGATTCTGCTTAAATATCATGGTGGACATGATGTCTGGCATTTAATAATTACCTTTTGAGTGTTTCTTGAATATGGGTCTCTGGAAAACTTTGCTTCCTGCCACTTGGCCCCAGCTACTCCTTTCTTTGGACTCCTAGGATTTTTTGTGTATCTATGTCTCCACTGTAGCATTTCTTATAAAAGGTTGTAATTTCTAATTCTCTCATTAAGTGATAGACTTCTGGAAATATAGTGTGTGCGTGTGTGTGTGTGTGTGTGTGTGCTTCCCCACTACCCTGCCTCCATTCCTCCTTCCCAATGGCCTTTTCTTCTGAGAATTCTCACTCACTCTGTAGAGTCCCCAGTAGGCATTTTCTCTGGCTACCCAGGATGATCAAGCAGTGGTTTTATGACCTCAGTTTGGTTAACTGGACTCTTGACTGTACAGTGATGATGAAAGGAGGGCTGGAGCTCCTTTCAGTGGCAATACCCAGGGGAGACCTTCCCACTGAGACCTTATGATGGTTCTTGTCTATCCCTCATTGGAGTCTGTGACTTCCTTTTCTATCCCTGGGTACCTCAAATTTTTCTTGCAGATTCACTTTTTTTGTTGTTAGGTTCATCAGCATTAGTTTCTGTTGCTTGCAACCAAAATAAGGCACATGTTCTATCCTGGCTCTCTGAGTTTCCCAGCAAGGTGAAACTCCATTTGCCCACAATGGAAATGTGCTCGTCTCTGTTGCTCTCCTTCCTCCTATTTTCCCCTGACCAGTATTTTCTGGGACCACATCCCAAAGAAACTCAAAGGTCTCCTTCTGGAGGAATGCACTAAAACAGCCCATAGTAGTAGCCCCAGTCCAGCGTCCCCACGACTATGCAGCGCTAGGATCTACCGCTCCTTGGGACCTTCATCCTGAGTCACTTTGTCCAAATTACAGAGAGACCAGCTGTCTTGTTTGGTGAGAGACAAGCTCATCTTTTTAGGTCAGGCTGCATTCAGCAGTGGCCAGTATGTCCATGGGTGGCCATCCCAGGCCAGCTGATCAACTCTAGCCAGAAGGGGAGAGTTATAATGCTTGCTGGTCAGACCACAGAGCTGGGGACAAGAGACACTTGAGTCTCAACTGGAGCTGTTTGCCTGTCAGGCAACTATCACCCAGGCAGTTGCACAGGGAATTGACATGAAAGACTGCTTATTGGACATCAAATAATTATTTTCAAACAATTTTTTGATAGGTAAAGCACAAAAGATTCAGAAACATGTGAATTAACTTTCTGTTGAAATATACACTTGAATTTTAAAATTAACAGGCCACGTGCTTAAGAAGGGATTTTTCCTACTTTCTTTTGTCACGCCAGACTATTTGGAAAAAACTCAGGAATTTTTTTCCAACACAAGCGGGCGCACTCCCATGCCTTCCATCCCTTTACTTTAGCTTTTCCCTCACACAGGGCTAATTAATAAAAGCGACATTTATCCAAGATGACATCAGCCTGTGTGTGTGTGTGTGTGTGTGTGTGTGTGTGTGTGTGTGTGTGTGTGTGATGTGGTATTGGGGGGTAGGTGTGATCCTCTGCAAGATGGATCATTTAAGGATGGCCTGCAGTGATCAGTGCTGTGATGACCAACACCCCAGGCTCCCATCCCAGCTGTCAGGCACACTGCTAAAACCCGGGGAGACCCCCACCAAGTAGACACTGTCACTGTTTCTCATTTACAGATCAGAAACTGAGGCGTAGGGTTGAAGGTGTTTTTTTTGCCCATGTGTAAACAGCTAGGAAGTGGCAGAGCCAATTGGAGCTCTCCCTTTCCATCTTCAGGACCTTCTAGGTGATCCTACTCTCTGTGAGCTGTTGTTATTGATGTTCAGTCACTCATTCGTGTCTGACTCTTTGCAACCTCATGGACTGTAGCACACCAGGCTTCCCTCTCCTTCATCATTACCCAGAGTTTGTCCAAATTCATGTCCACTGAATCGATGATGCCATCCAACCATCTTATCCTCTGTCGCCCCCTTCTCCTCCTGCCTTCAATCTTTCCCAGCACGAGTCAGCTCTGTGCTCAGGTGGACAAAGTATTAGAGCTTTAGCTTCAGCATCAGTCCTTTCAATGAATATTCAGGGTTGATTTCCTTTAGGATTGACTGGTTTGATCTCCTTGCTGTCCAAGGGACTCTCAAGAGTCTCCTCCAACACCATAGTTAAAAAGCATCCATTTTTTTTTTGATGCTCAGCCTTCTTTATGGTCCAACTCCCACATCTGTACATGACTACTGGAAAAACCATAACTTTAACTTATATGGATCTTTGTTGGCAAAGTGATATCTCTGCTTTTTAATATGCTGCTAGATTTGTCATAGCTTTTTCTGTGAGTGGGGGCTCATAAAACCTCTCAGTTGGAAGAGATTTCTAATACCACCCCTTCGTTTTATAAAAGAGGAAACTGAAGCCCAGAGAGCCAAAAGATTAAGCAAGATGATTATGCTTAGGAGTCTGGGTTAGACAGAATTTGTTAACCAGAGGCATTCATTGGGTTCCTTATCCAAGTGTTAACTATTTAAAATATGCAAAACAGAAAACCCTGTCTCTAGCTGCAACATCTACTACTCAAGTTCCAGTGCCTCACTGTTTGGATGGGAACAATTTATATTCTAAAAGTGAATCAACTTAATGGATTTAAGTCAAGGTCCCTGAAGAAGGAAACAGCAACCCACTCCAGTATTCTTGCCTGGAGAATTCTACAGACAGAGGAGCCTGGCAAGCTACTGTCCATGGGGTCCTAAAGAGTCAGACATGACTGAATGACTAATACTTTCCTGAGGGAGAGGGATGTGCTTTGTCCCTGTCCTAGAAGCCAGAATGAGAAGGAGACCGTTGAGTTGGCTGTTGTCCTCTGCTCAGAGCCATAGCCACACAAAGACATTGTCTTGTCAAGATCTGCAAGGAAGAGAAACCACTCAAACAACCCTAAGCCCAAAATGGAGAACTTTAATAAAAACACAGGGGTTTCTAATGCAACCCAAGGAAGAAAATGCTGTGGAGCCCTAGACCCAGAAAGACATCAGACACTAGAGCAACTACTCTTTCCCTGGTCCAGGCTTGCTTGGGGCCTTGTCCCTGTTAACTGTAGATGGCTGTTCCAGGCTGAACTACAAGGACCCATTCCCCAGTGACAGATAATCTGTACATTGTTCAGGCCATTGTTATTGTGGATTTTCTATCATTCTCAGCCAAACCTAGTCCTTTACACTAGAGGGCATTAAAGGAAGCAATCCTGGGGTGTGCCCCGTTTTCCCAATTTATAGTTAAAATGTGCATGATGTGCCCACACACACACACACACACTCCAGTCATCATAGACCAAGGCTAGAGAGAACATTTCTTTGGCTTGCATCGCCCCTCTCTCACCTCTGCAGCAAGACCTATGGCTTCTGAATCTTCATCCATGCAGGCATTTGCAGTTCACTGAGGGATTATTTGGGGAGATCTTATTCAAGATCTCTAGGGAGAATTTCCTGCTAATGGACAGATTCTTTCCCCTTCTAATGATAGGCGAGCTTCTAGAGAGCACTGAGGCCTTTGTTCTTTGTTTTCAAGGAGACAAACTGTTATTTCTTTCCTCTGAAGAAGCTTCTTATATGGGTGAAATATCACGAATAATTAGGCCAAATAGCAATGCAAGTCCCACTAGAAATAATGCATCCATTATTTCATTTTATCCTCATTGTTAGAGCTTCTGCCTGATTTAAGTTGGTATAAAGATAGCTGTGGGTATTCCCCGCCTGAGAACTCTAATCCTGCTCTTTATGGAATATTTACCATCTCTCATTTGATTCTTCCTCTCTTGATTCATTGTTTCACAATTAAAAAGTCCTGATGCTACTTTGATCTCATGTAAAAACTCTGCAGTTCTTCAGATGCCTTGTTTCTTGGTTTCCCTTATGTCTTGGGGAAGTATCTGAGGGTGGGGTTCAAAAGCAAATGTGCTGTGAAACTTCAGCAGTTCCCTAAACTCAATGGAGGGGCTTCTGACAGAGTCGCCTGATGGTCCAAGTGAGTTAAGGAAGCCACTCAGACACCCAAGACCAAGGACAGGCCAGAGGATCATCTGGACCAGTGTCTCTTTCCACAAGCTGACAGGTGGGGTCAGATGAGAAAGGTGGAGGAATCTGTCCAGCAACTGACACCTCCGCCCCCACAACAAATATTTGTTGATGGATTAGAATGAAATGTATGACATTTTTAAAATATTGCCCGTACAAGACACGAGGGGGATTAAATTCTGGAAAGGCAATAACATCAAAGGTATATGAAATCCAGCCCCAGTTCTGAACCCTGAGTTGTTAATTCTAAGGAAACCATTGTGATGTCTTCAACCAATAATGGAGTAGTAGGTGAGTGTCCACTGGGTCCTAAGCACTTGCCAGATGTCATGGGTCCCATGAAAACAAAAGAGGCATTTTCTGCCCAGTGGGGCACCCTCTAACCTAGTTGAAATAAGAAAGTAATATAACAACCTTGTTATATTTGATGGGTTTATAAATGGTAAGAATGACTCCACCAGCCAGGACATCCATTAGCAAATGGTGGTGAACCAGCTAAAAGTCGTATCAGGAGGCAGAGATGAGAGGCATGGCTAAGAACTTCTTAGCGGTATTAGATCTCACCCCAGGTCATATGGGTGGATGTCATATGAGTATCACAGATGAGATATAATATAAAATAATACAGTACAATATGATGTAGGTGATAGTGTTCTGAACCCACATGGACCAGGGATCAATCCTAACTCCTATACACACTCGTTGTGCCTGCAACCTTGACTAAATTACTTAACTTCTCTCCTGAGCCCCAGAGTTCTCATATAGAAAACAAGGATAATATAAACAGAAGAATCTATATCATAGGATTTTTTGAGGATTAAGTGAGACAAAACACAGTAATGCTATCGGATCTTAGCTCTTGACATGTAGTGATGATGTAATAACAAGCCTTAAGCTAAAGGTTGTAGCAAATACATGTTCAATTAATCATCGATTCACTCGACAACTATTTATTGGGTATCAACTTTGGGGCAGGCCCTGGGAATACAGTGATGAGTGGAAAAGGATGAAGGATCTGCTCTCACCAGGCTTTATAGCGTTTAAAGGAGAGACACACATCAATCAACAATGACACTAATGAATGCATAAGCATAAGCGGAGAGAATACTTTAAAGGAAAGAACCAGTTTTGTGAGAGCTACAGCCAAGGAACCTGACCACAAGAGGGGATATCCAGGAAGGCTTCCCAGGTGAAGTGAGCATTGAGCTAACATCTGATGAATGAGAAGGAGTCTGCAAGGGGAGAGGAGAAGAGAGCAAGTTGCAAAGGCAGAAAGACAGGCAGGAGGAAGACAGATGGGAAGGTAAGGTACAGTCCAGGGAGGGAGCAGGTAGTGGGAGGAGACTTACAACTGGGACAGGGGGGTGAGGTGTCCAAGGGATAGTCAGAGAGTGGGATTGGCAGAAGGGCTCTTGAAGGTAGAGATGGGGTTGGCAGGAAGGAGGTATCTAAGCCACACTGACTGTTGGAAACCACATTAGGGATGTCGATCTTTTTTTATATATAATTTTCATTTATTTATTTTTGGCTATACTGGGTCTTCATTGCTGTGCAGGCTGTTCTCTAGTTGCAGCACGGGGGGCTACTCTCTAGTTTCAGTGTGCAGGCTTCTCATTGCAGTGGCTTCCCTTGTTGCAGAGCATGGCCTCTAGGGCACGTGGGCTTCAGTACTTGCAGCACGTGGGCTTAATATCTGCAGTTCCTGGACTCTAGAGCACAGGCTCAATAGCTGTGGTGCATGGGCTTAGTAGCTCTGTGGCATGTGGGATCGTATCAGATCAGGGATCCAACCTGTGTCTCCTGCAATATCAGGCAGATTCTTCACCACTGAGTCACCAGGGAAGCCCTGGGGATGTCAATCTTTAATCCTGAGTTGGGCACACACATCTGATTGGGGGTTTCAAGAAGTTCATCTGGAGGCATCTCTCAAAGGTCATCCTGCCTCCTCCCCTAGCACATCATCTGAACCACTTACCTGGAGCCAAATCACACTGAGTTATGTGGAAACTGCTTCTCCTGCTTCTGTCTGATCTTCCCACAGAGATCACAAGCTCTCCGGGGCCAGAAACATGTGCTCCAAGTGTTATGCTGACTCACTGCTGCTGCTAAGTCGCTTCAGTAGTGTCCGACTCTGTGTGACCCCATGGACTGCAGCCCACCAAGCTCCCGGTCCCTGGGATTCTCCAGGCAAGAACACTGGAGTGGGTTGCCATTTCCTTCTCCAATGCGTGAAAGTGAAAAGTGAAAGTGAAGTCGCTCAGTCGTGCCCAATTCTTTGCGACCCCATGGACTGCAGTCTACCAGGCTCCTCCTTCCATGGGATTTCCCAGGCAAGAGTACTGAAGTGGGTTGCCATTGCCTTCTCCAATGCTGACTCACACAGAGTCTTAAAAGCAGTAAATGCTTCAATTGAGTATATGTCTGAGGATAAGGCTAGTGATAAAGAACTTGCCTCCCAATGCAGGAGCCTCAGGAGATGTAGGTTTGATCCCTGGGTCTGGAAGATCCCCTGGAGAAGGGCATGGCAACCCACTCCTGTATTCGTGTCTGGAGAATCCCATGGACAGAGGAATGTGGCAGTCTACAGTTTATAGGGTCACACAGAGTCGGACATGACTGAAGCAACTTAGCATGCATGCAATACAGGGGAAGTTCAGTTCAGTTCAGTTCAGTCACTCAGTCATGTCCAACTCTTTGCAACCACACGGACTGCAGCAAACCAGGCTTCCCTGTCCATAACCAACTCCTGGAGCTTACTCAAACTCATGTCCGTTGAGTCAGTGATGCCATCCAATGATCTCATCCTCTGTTGTCCCCTCTCCTCCCACCTTCAATCTTTCCCAGCATCAGGGTCTTTTCAAATGAGTCAGTTCTTTGCACCAGGTGACCACAGTATTGGAGTTTCAGTTTCAGCATCAGTCCTTCCAATGAATATTCAGGACTGATTTCCTCCAGGATGGACTGGTTGGATCTCCTTGCAGTCCAAGGGACTCTCAAGAGTCTTCTCCAACACCACAGTTCAAAAGCATCAATTCTTTGGCGCTCAGCTTTCTTTATAGTCCAACTCTCACAATAGAGTCCATAGGGTTACAAAAAGTTGGACATGACTGAAGCGACTTAGCATGCAACACAGAGCAGAGCCTCCCTGTCCAAAGAGAAAGCCAACCCTACTATACAAACTTTTAGGAAACAGTAAGATGTTTGCTTCCATACTTCATCAATCACTTTATTTGCATATGTGGCATATTACATAAAATAGCGTGAACATTGAGAAATATAATGTTTCCCAATCTTTAAAAAATGAAGTTAAGGTCATGGAATGATTGTATTCAGACTCTTCCTGTGCACTTTTGTCATTTGCCTTCATCACCACCAAAGCCGTTTTTGAATCATTGAACATAATTCTCTATCACACATCACCTGCTCTTCAAGTTGTTCAAAAAAGGAAACTTTGAATCCATCTAAGATGCTGTTGCTGCTGCTAAGCTGCTGCTAAGTCACTTCAGTCGTGTCCAACTCTGTGCAATCCCGTAGACGGGAGCCCAGCAGGCTCCCCCATCCCTGGGATTCTCCAGGCAAGAACACTGGAGTGGGTTGCCATTTCCTTCTCCAATGCAAGAAAGTGAAAAGTGAAAGAGAAGTCGCTCAGTCATGTCCGACTCTTCGCGACCCCATGGACTGCAGCCTACCAGGCTCCTCCGTCCATGGGATTTTCCAGAGTACTGGAGTGGGGTGCCATTGCCTTCTCCGAAGATGCTGTTACTGAAAATTTTATTTTAATCCCCAGGAGGTTTTCTCATTTGTTCTCTGGGTGGATATTTATGATACCTAGAAGGTTAGCACTTAAAATATGCCTTTTTTTTTGGTAAAACGAATGTTGAAAGACTTGCTTTAAATACCTTCAATATTTTTTAATGATGAAGTCATATCTTCAAAAATAAATCCCATATCTGTGTTACGTATTTTTGCCTCTCTTTCTTCCCCTGGTGTTATCAGATGCCATCTCTAAGCCTCCCCCATCATCACCAAGATCATCATCATTGGTTCAGGTCCTTTGGGGCTAATGTCTTTCCCCCAAAACTTTCTTTTTTAATTTTTCTGGGTGGCCATACCACGTGGCTTGCAGGATCTTCATTCCCTAACCAGGGATGGAACCAGAGCCCCCTGCAGGGGAAGTACAGAGTCTTAACCACTGAACCACCAGGGAAGTCGCCCCCAAACACTTCCTTGATATTCAAAATAAGGTAACTGAGAAAACATCAGGAATGAGAAACTTTGTAAGGACTTACATTATAAACCAGTTTAGGGGGAAATACGTTGTCTTACAATCAGCTTTGTACAGTAATTACTTGTCAAATGAAATACCAGCCTATCTCACCTTGTGGTCATAGCCAAGGGACACAGGACAGTGTGGAAACTTTTGCTGAGAAGTATTGTATAACTTTTGAGAATACATTTCATTTAGCTTACGCCAGTGATTCTCAAATGGCCATTTTTGCCTCCCAGAGGACGTCTGGCAGTGTCTGGAGACATTCTCGGTTGTCCCAACGAGGGGGAGGATGCCACTGGCATCTGGAGGGTAGAAGTCAGGGGGTATTGGTGTATGGTCCTAGGACAGGTGGCCTGCCATTAGGCTCACCTGAGGAAGATTTCTGGGTTTCACCCATGCGTGTACCTGTGTGTCTCTCCAGTTTAGGTTGCTGCTTAACCAATTGAAAGACCCATTTTTGTCACAGCAACTCATCACAGAACACTTCTTGGCTGGGATTAGGAGAAGATAGTATTGTGAGGGCCAACTAGTCACCAAGCATAGTGTTATGATGGGTTCCTGAAAGTCCAGGAACCCATGAAAGTAGATACTCTCATGCTAATTTTCACTAGGAGGAAACTGAGGTACAGAGAGGTCTAGAAATTGGCAGTGATGGAACCGGCACAGACTTCAACCTCACTGACTCCAGAACGCATGCCCTTGAAGCCACCCCACACTGCCTGGGTATCAGTGGATTATGAGTGCCTTGGATCATTTCCAGTAGTTCTCCAATTGACGGGGCCATTGCATTGTGCAGTAACCCCTTCCTTCAAAACCCCTCATGAATTTTTGGTCTTTAGAGTTTTGAACTTCTAAGATCAAAGTTTTGCCTGACTGCAGGGCTTAAGGTACAATGTGAGAAGAAAAAGTAAGGGAGCTTACGGGAAGACAGATCATGATCACTCCATCAACCTCCTCTAAAGGGTGAACCAAGGAGCCCACCCTACAAATCCCTCCGCAGGCATCGTTTCACTGTTTGCTATTTTGGTTGCTCTTCACTGACAATCAACAATCCAGAGCTGTTCAGCCAGTACTTAGAGCTAGATGGGGAATAGTCAAATAGTCATTTAAAGCATGTCATCCTAGACTTCTCAAAGTCGCAAGAAACATATCCTTATGCCATAAAAAGCTATGTAGTGCTGAACTCCCGATCCCTCCCCTGCCCTCCATGTCTCGGATAAACACACAACTTGTCGCTGTGAAGGTTGGAATACTCTGCAGGTGTGGTTGCCTGCTTCCCACCATGCGGGCTTCTGTCAGCTTCCAGCCGTCCTGTCCTCTATGGTGAATGGACGGGGAAGCAGAGAGATTGATCCATCATCAGACTCGAGTTAACCCCCTTTTCACATCAATAT
>NW_011495018.1:17611813-17620078 GCF_000754665.1 Bison bison bison | reverse complement strand
TCAATATCAGTCTCAGACAATCTGAACACACTTTTAGGAAAAACTGCCTCCCTCTTTCCACAGTGATCCTGATGGGTACTGATGTTTTTATGATTATTAATAAAATCTCCGAGACAGAATTTTATGGGCACAGAGAGACTCTAGAAAGTCATTCTTATGCCTCGGAAAATTGTGTATGTTAAGGATGATGAAGGAGATTCTTAACAAGAATGTTTAAGTGGCCGGGGTGTGAAAGACAGAATTTTAAGTATCTGCTGTGGCTCCTTGTGATGCTGAACTTGCTTCCTGCAAAGGCCTTCAAGGGATGTGTTTCCTGGAGGCAGCCCGACCACCCCCCGCCCCGGAAAGTGACTGCCGGGAGAATGTCCCAGCGATGGTTTCTGTGTACCTGTGAGGCCAGGTGACTCATTGGGAAGATGCATCATGGTTACCAATTCTCTGGCTTGGTTTTATATCAAGCTTTGCTTTCTCTGCTCTCTGCTCTGCTTTCTCCCTCCCCTCCTTCCTTACCTCTCCACTTATTCTGTCAACATTCTCTTCGGAGGTGCATGGATCTGTTCACCCAAACTCTGTAAATGACTTACAAAGAAACCCCCACTCCTTTTGACCCTCCTAATGAGAACGGGTTGAAAAAGAGGCAAACACGAGGAGCGTGCAACATGATGAACAAATATCGATATGCCCTGGATGAACAGGAAGGGCAGAGCGCCCGGCATCTGGCTGGAAGTCAGCTTCATAATTCACGCGGCAGAAAATTCCTTGGCCAAGCCCAGGAAATGTAGCTTTGCTCAATGCAAAGGAAAAACCTGGCACTGTTTCCATGTGTTGTCTTTGCTGAAGCCAGGAGAGGAGCCAGAAGCAAGCCCGAGTGCTACCTGCAAATTCTCCAAACATTTCTGCTACATCCACCTCCCCCTCAGCTCCTAGCTTTAGGACTCATATCAACACTGATTTTAAAAACGAGAATCCTGGATAATTTGGCCGTCCCCAGCACATAATGACAGCTTGGTTAATGAAAGGTGTGCCTTCAAAAATGGGAGCTGGATGGACAAGGCAGCTAATTTTGATAACGAAGAGATTCGAAGCAACCATGCAGCAGGGTCCTTTGCCTATAGTTCCACACTGGCTGTGTTTTTGTTTGGGTTCCGTGTTAATTTTAGAAACTGTAAAACACAACACACCAAATGGGTTGATTGAAATAGTACTGCTTCCTGGAGTCTGACAATCTGTTGTCTCTTACAGGCGGTTGTCCAGTGAGTGAGTACTCAGTTGTAGGCGGGAGTTTTGTGGAGAACTGAGTTAACTGGAAGCTTTGAATACGGTGATTCTGCTTCACATCTGCCTGGGTATCCCTCTGTTCATGAGTTCATGCTTCTATTCACTATTTATTGGCTCTAGTCTCCTTGCCAATGTAGAGCTGGACTGTATTTTGATCTGGAACATTGCTTTTTTAGCCAGTTAATATAGAGTATTCTCCCTAAAGACCTGTCAAGGAAGTTGGTCATTTCAAATAATCCTGAAGAGAAGTTGAATTTTTTATGCAACATTTAGACCCAACAACATTCAGTTACTGGGTTTTAAAATGAAGGTATTGAAGGAAGGAAAGGAGGGAAGGAAGAAGGAAGGAAGGGAGGGAAGAAAAAGAATGAAGAAGGAAAGAGAGATGATTTGGTTTATGGTTTTAAATTTAGACAAACTCTGAAGAAACACTTACCCTTTCTTTAAATAAATAAATACTGACTGCTAAGTTATATTGTTGAATTTTAAATCATATGATAAAGAGGTACTTAGCGAGGCCATAAACAATAAAGATAAACATTTTTGCTCTCATGGGACTTCTATTTAAAAGTAGGAAAGACAGTTTTTAACAGAGCATGATATAATAGCAAATATGATAGCTGGTTTATTATAAAATTATAAATGTTAATTTTTGAATCACATTTACAAAAGTTGCCACTGAGCATGGTTATATTTGTCAATTTTTTATTGTCAGTGTTGCTAAAAGAAGCCATTCACTAGTAACAGACTCAACACTGAGCAATATTTAATGGGAACTGAAACAAGTCTCTGTTTTCAGGGGAGCTTTTGCTGGAGAGAAAAGTCCCCTCAGAGCATCAGTGAGATACTTCAGATAAACATTTAGATTTATCTCTAGCAAAGCAAGCAAGCTGGGGAGGAGGGAAGGGAAAAAAAAAAGAATGTAAAAACCCTAAACCAGGAACCCCATGGACGGTAGGAAGAACTTGGAAAGGCTAATAATTTGGGCTTTTAGCTGTTTTGTTGTTAGTATTTGATTTTATCCAAGAGCAATTCTGGGTTTTAAGGCATCCTTCCTTGTTGCAAAATAAACAGAAATTCAGACATTGAAGGAAACTGAACTTCATTTCCTTCTTCATTAGAACCTATTTGGACCCCCACTCCCATGACTTTTTCACGCCTTTCCTTTTTGTCTCATGCTAACTCTTTAAGAAAGAAAATGAAGCACAAATCAAACAGCAGTGAGAACCTTGGGTGGGGGTTTTGCTAAATTTTGTGACTGTTTTCAGAAATACAACATAACTCTTCCTTTCCCCTTCATGAGCGTTTTGGAGGCCCTATTATCAGGCCATCAGTAATGAGAAAAAGGCACCATGTTGATTCACTATTGTAGTTTAAATAGATTTAGAACCCAGGGACATTGTTTTGTTCTAATTTTTCTCTCTTTTTTTCTCAATTCACCGACTTCTCAAAGACTTTCCCAAAGTATCTGGCAGTTTACAGCGCAATAAGGTAAAGTGAGGAGAAAGTTTTGTTGTGGTTTTCTTTGTCCTGCTTTTCCCCCCACTTCAAGAATCTGAGGCCCCATGGAAATCCTTGGAGTATGCTTGGCCAGTATGGACCATTGTAAATGAAACACCAGTCAAAAGCATCATTCCACCAGCTCCTTCAGGTTCTAAAGCAGAAGAATGTTCTGATCACTGAAGCCATTTCAGGGCCCCAAATTAGAAAGTAATAAAAAATATCACACTCTCCCTGGTGGGTAGTACATTTAATTGGTTCCCCAGCAGGAGGCCAGCCTGAAGTCAGAAACGCTTACTCTCTAGAACTCTGCTTTGGAAGGGCTGCCTGTAAACACGACCAAAGAAGTAAGCAATTGAGCGAGTGAAGGGAAACTAGGAAACCAGAGCCAAATGCAGAAACAAATAGCTCGGGGCTAGAAAGAATAAAGAAAAAATTGCACTAGCCCCAAATTTCCTTAAACACAAAAATTCGGGTGTCACCACACCAGACCAGATGGCTCGTTTATGTGTTTAGATCAGCTTAGAGCAACATCCCTGTTTAGGACTGAAGTTATTCTTGGGATTAAATTCTGGCTGCGGGACCTACTTCAGGAGAAAAGGGACCGTGCTCACAGAATCCTGACTGTTTGGGATTTGACTTAAAAGGCTGGGCAGAGCCCTGATTCCAGCTTACTCTTGGCTAAAGCACAGCTTTCTCGGCTGGTCTGGTTAAACGTGCCCTCTGAGTGAGAACGCTGGGACTTGAGTTATCCGGAAGGACTGCTCGGCCCACAGAGCCTGATGCTCTGCTGCCACCTTCTGTCCCAGCCGTGACGCCAGGAGGCTGTTCAACTTTGGAAAACCTTGAGATTGCCCCCCTCTGCCTTCCCTGCACGTTTCCGAGGCATGAACGATCCCTCTTGTCCACCTAGAGGCTCGAGGGTTTGGGTCTGGCCTTTGGAAATAAGCTCATCCAGAATGAACATCAGCTTGATTGTGTCCCCTTTTCCCAGATCTCCACGTCGCCAGAGGTAGAGGGAGGGGTCTGGAAAACCAAGTGGAAGGCAAAGACAGGGCTTTTTGTTTTCAGACGTCAGCACACTCTTGTCTAAATCATTGCCAAAGACAAATGGGATGAAGTGGAGGAAAGGAAAAGTGAGATTGAATAGCAGGAAAAAAGCCCTGACAGCAAGATCTATCGCCCAGTGGAGAGGCGTCCCCAGGGGCGAGCTATTGGTAGAGATATTTAAAACCTGAGTGGACAAAACATTAGACCCTTCACTGCAGGGAACAATTCAACAGCAGCTCCTGGGACCTGACCCTTGTGAGCACAGAGGTCCTTCCCAACTGTAATTTTTTATGATTTCTCAATTGACTTCCCTTTCTATAAAAAGTATTCAGTTGCTGCTGAGGAATCCAACTGCTCTAACATTCGGTTTGAGGTGAGGATGTATTCGGTATACTTTCATTTTTGTGCAGCATGAAAAATGCCTCTACACCCAATCTCTTTGAGCCAAAGGAAAGCAAAATTCAGATGATTAAGCCTATAAATACGTATTTTAGGCAGGGGATGGAGGAATCTGCCCTTAACAACCAGCCAAGACATGATCAGAGCAGCTGTGGCTTTGCTGTACAGCTTTTAGCAAATGCTCATCTCTTCCAAGTCTCCAATTTTGTTGCTTGTCTCGTCAGTCAGGATAATGATATCTGATGCCAGTGGTGAACATTTTGGAAGGACCGTGAGGCTGAAGAAATGTCTTAGCCTTGCCTCTCACTGCTAACCATCCCATTGTGTGGATTTTATACTTCTCAGCTTGCAAGCTTGGACTGGGGGAGACAAGAGGGAGGAGAGAGGTGGGCTGCCGAGTTGTGTGCTTTGCTTGCAGTCTCTTCTTTAGGGTGACTTGGTTCAGCCATCCAACCAGTAATAATTAGGCTCCCACTAATGGCCAGGTGCTGACAGCCTGGAGTTGGTGTGTCAGAGTGGAGGTGAACAAAGGGAAGAAAAGCAGTGGAGTCCTTGGTGTAAGTCTCTCAATGGCTTCTAACTGTTCTTAGGGGGAAGTTGAACATCCCGTATTTTGCAAAGCATCACACGATCTGGCCCCTGCCTGCTTCTTGGATCTTGTCTTTGCCCTTCCGCTGGGTCAACTTCTCCTTTCATGGGTTCCGTCTCATTGCAGTGCCGGCTTGAGTGCTCAGCCCAACACTCAACTAGTCTTCCTCCCACCCTTTCACCTAGTTAATACTTCTCATCTCTCAGTTCCCAGCTGTGAGGTCACTTGGACAGAGAAACTTTCCCAGGCTTCCTGGCTCATGCCAGGTCTCTAGAGTGTTTGCTACTTTGGCCCTGTCCCTTCTCCATCAGAGCTCACGACACAAGGACAGCTAAAGAATCCAGGACTGGCTGGGGGGAGGAAGGGGGGTGTGAGGAGGGTGTCACTGTCCATCTTTCCCGTCAAAGCAAGCTCCAACAAGCAGGCACCTCGCCTGTCTTACTGACCTTGGCTCCCCAGAGCCTCCCCCGGGGCCTCATTCATAGAGCAGCTGTTAAATAGGTAAACAAATGAATGGCTGAATTAATGAAGTGTCAGAATGCTGGTGGGCTTCCCAGGTGGCTCAGATGGTGAAGAATCCACCTGCAATGCAGGAGCCTTGGTTCCATCCCTGTGTCAGGAAGATCCCTGGAGAAGGACATGGGAACCCACTCCTGTATTCTTGCCTGGAGAATCCCATGGACAGAAAAGTCTCGTGGGCTACAGTCCCTGGGGTCACAAAGAGTTGGACGTGACTGAGCGACTGACACGTCCGTGTCTGTACTGTTCTAGAACACTGGTTGCACGAAGTACTATTGGATCACAGAAGAGAGAATGAATCCCACCTGGAATGGCTTCCTAGAGGAACTAACGGCTGAGCTAGGTACTTTTTAACCTTCTGATTCAAGGAGATATGATCGACATATAACATTGTTCAAGGTGTACAGCAGAATGACTTGGCTTACATATACTGTGATACAACAACCACAGTAAGTTTACTTCACATCTATCATCTCATATAAATACAAAAAAAGAAAAAGGAAAAAAAGATTGTTTTTTTTCCCTTTGTGATGAGAACTTATAATTTGTCCCCTCAGTGCCTTGCATGCAAGTGTGGTAAATCACTTGAGTCATATCTGGCTCTTTTGGACTCTATGGACCGTAGCACACCAGGCTCCTCTGTCCATGGGACTCTCCAGGCAAGAATACTGGAGGGGGTTGCCATGCTCTCCTCCAGGGGATCTTCCTGGCCCAGGGACTGCAACCTGTGTCTGTAACATCTCTTGACTTGGCAGGTGGGTTCTTCAGCTCTAGCACCACCTAGGAAGCCCCTTAATTAATACTTTGAATGTCATCTTAAGGAAAAACTTACAAGTTTCCACGTTGAGAAAGGCCTAGGGCCAGTTCCTACAGGGTTCACCCTCTAGCCAGCCTAGGAAAAAGCCACCTTTTAATTTCTTATTACAAAATAATGCCTATTGGTGGTAAGAAATTCAAACACTGCTGAATGTCCAAATACTACAAATTCCTGTCCTTATCTTCTGTCCACATGCTCCAGGTTTCACTATCAGTCACACCAGGTGTTCCCTTCTTCCTGTCCAGACTTAAAAAAAAAACACCTTCCTTCCTCTCCCATATGAAATTATTTTAAATAAAGTTTTATTCCACCGAAAAAGGTGTATCTGTATTGCCCCAGGGAAGAGCTTGACTCCTTCTTTCACTTAATTAGCATCTTGGGCAAGCCTGGAGGAGTTTGTAGACTGCTGCTTATTTCCTCCTAGCTGTGGTGGATGTCTTGGAAGAGATTTTTACATTGTTGCAATAAAGCAGGTCTCCCCAGGATGTCCCACCTCTAAGAAACAGAGATTTTGGTCTGGAGAGAACTTTTCATAGGTACCGTCACTATTGGGTTCTATTACAAAGATGATTGAAAAACAAGATGTATCAGGAAATCTGAATAGAATGCATTACTCTTAATAATCCCGGAGTTCAGGGATCTGATATACGCTGAGTGTCTGGCATTGGGCTAAGTGTTTTACCTGTGTTGTTTCATTGAATCCTCATGAGAACCTTGCAAAGGGGATCTTATTATTATCATTCCTATTTTGCAGATAAGGGAGTTGAGAGTGAGAGAATTTCTGTATCTTTCCCTAGGGTCAGCAAAACAAGCATCAGATCTGGGACTTGAACCAGACGGCCTGCGGGGAGAGCCTGCAAGCTTCCCCACTGGGCTACTTTGACTTCTGCTAAGTCTAAGAATGGGAGACACGGACCGGAAGGCTTAGCTCTAGTTCTTGTTGTTTTTGTCACCAAGTTGTGTCCGACTCTTTCACAGCCCCATGGACTGTAGCCCACCAGGCTCCTCCATCAATGGGATTTCCCAGGCAAGAATATTGGGGTGGGTTGCCATTTCTCCCAGGGATCTTCCTGACTTAGGGATCAGACCCTTATTTCTTGCTTGACAGGAGAATTCTTTACCACTGAGCCACCTCAGAAAGAGATCAAACCAGTTCATCCTAAAGGAAATCAGCTCTGAATATGCACTGAAAGGACTGATGCTGAAGCTCCAATACTTGGGCCACCCGACGCGAAAAGACCCTGATGCTGGGAAAGACGGAAGGCAAAAGGAGAAGAGAGCAGCAGAGGATGAGATGGTTAGATAACATCTGTGACTCAATAGACAGGAGATAGTGAACTCAGGGAAGCCTGGCAGGCTACAGTCCATGGGATCACAAAGAGGTGGACACGGCTTAGTGACTGAACAGCAACCACAACAGGGCTGTTTGGGATGTAAATAGAATCCTTTGTTGAGGTATTTGGTCAACTCTAGCACATTCTAGCATCTTAATGAACGCCTCTTAGCTGATTTCACGTGGCACACTTCAAGACAGTTCAAGTTGGCTCAGAATGCTGCTGACTGAGAGGAGTCACCCATATCAAAGTTGGGGGTGGGTGGGAGTGAGCACTCTCCTTCCTACCACGCTATCCACTCCAGCTCTTGCCCCATTGTCCCCATCTCCACCTCCATTACTGATGTAGATTGTGCCCATTAAAAAAAAAGAAAAAAACACAATCATCTTACTGTGTTTGACAAGTAATTTATGGTTATTGTGAAAAGTCCAAAAGTTAAGAAAAGTAAAAATGGCTCTATTTTTAAAATGTTCACCTCTGTGTTTTCAAGGTTACTTGATCTTTTGGTTCTTGGCATATGGGTAACAAAATCCGTATTACCCAGAACAGGTTTTTTAAGTAGCAGATGAATCTTATCCTACTCCTGAGTCTTGTTGAGGAAAGTCTCATTGTGAAATGTTAGTAACCTGAATAAATACAGCAAGAGAACTCCTTTAAAAAAAAAAAAAAACTCACGGCAATGGCACCCCACTCCAGTACTCCTGCCTGGAAAATCCCATGGATGGAGGAGCCTGGTAGGCTGCAGTCCATGGGGTCGCTGAGGGTCAGACACGACTGAG
>NW_011495018.1:17606444-17611713 GCF_000754665.1 Bison bison bison | reverse complement strand
CTCCAGTACTCCTGCCTGGAAAATCCCATGGATGGAGGAGCCTGGTAGGCTGCAGTCCATGGGGTCGCTGAGGGTCAGACACGACTGAGCGACTTCACTTTCACTTTTCACTTGCATGCATTGGAGAAGGAAATGGCAACCCACTCCAGTGTTCTTGCCTGGAGAATCCCAGGGACGGGGGAGCCTGGTGGGCTGTCGTCTATGGGGTCGCACAGAGTCAGACACAACTGAAGCGACTTAGCAGCATAGCCAATTAACAATGTTGTGACAGTTTCAGGTGAACAGCAAAAGTACTCAGCTATACATGTACATGTATCCTTTCTCCTCAAACTCCCCTCCCATCCAGGCTGGCACATAACACTGAGCAGAGTTCCTTGTGTATACAGCATGTCCTCGTTGGTTATCTATTTTAAATACAGCAGTGTGTACATGTCCATCCCTGACTCCCTAACTATCCCTTCCCCTCATCCTTCCCTCCAGTGACCGTAAGAAAAAGAACTTCTTGAATGAAGCAGGTGGTCATCCCAAACCCTAGTAGCTCAGAGTCAGCTTTGTCTCCTGCTCATTCACGTCTCTTCAATAGCATGCAGGGGGGAAGCTGACGCTGGTTTATAACATGCCCTGTGAAATGTCTATTTTTTTTCTTAAAAAATCCAAACATTCGCAGAGAATGTAAACACACCTCCTCTCCTGCAACATGGCCCCTCTCCTCCAGCAAACATGTGTGAAATCTCACACGTACTCTTGTGCACCCAGGCCAACTGTCTGATTCAGGACGACAAGGCTGTTCTCCATGTGTCTGTCAGAGGCGCCAAACCCCAAAAGCCCAGCGAGACCAGATGGGAAACCACAAGACCGGCCCCCTGCCCTCCGCAGCGTGTTGTCACCTCATTTGGGTGTGCATCACGTGAGAAGGCCGAGAGGGTCAGCCTCATTTGTGAGCCGAGCTTAGCCAAGTAGACGGCTTTCCACACCTCGCTCGTCCTGCCGGCCTCACACTCCTCTTAGTCTGACCACCTGAAAGCTGCTGGCTCTCTCCCTCCCCCACGGCTCACCACTTCAACTTTTCTGAAAACAGAACAGACCCTGGAAGAGAGTTCAGGGGCACAGTGGCGGGGGGCAGGCAGGACAGGCTGGTGGCAATGGTCATCATGGGCTTGTGAGCTGCCTTCCTGGTTGCAGCTGAGGGAGGCCAGTGGAGACCATGGAGTCTTCATACTTGGGCTGTTTCAACATCTGGATGGATGCCTTGTCCCCATGGAGACACGGTTGTCATCCTAGCAACACACAGAATGTCTTCAGGGTTTTCAAGCTCTTTCCCATCTGTGACCTCTGCTCCCCTCTCAACCATGGTAGGGAGAGCAAGGCAGAGTCCATCCCAAACTCCCAGAGGAAGATATTGTGATCAGAAAGGTTGAGGGGTTTGTCCATGTAGCAATGGGGCGAGCCTGCTACTTCTGCTCCCTCCCCAAAGCATGTCTTGAGAGTCCCCCCCAAATGTGCCATTCTTAGAGCAGAAGATGAACTCGGAAGGATGACCTGAGACGGCTGGGCCCCCTGCCTCCTTCATGTCCCCCTCCTCCTGTGGTCCCCTGATCAGTCTGCTCCTGGGATCTGTGCGGGATGGTGTGCCCAGTGCCTAGGTTGGCCGCGTGGCCCCCTCCTCTCCATGCGACAGTCTGTCACCGTCCAAGCAGGAGGTTGACAGTGACTGGCGGCTGACGTGTCTCTTTGTGGAGCGGTCGGCCTGGCATTCTTTTACCGGCTGTCCCAAGTGATATTTTTCAAACTTGTTTTTGAAAAACCGAAAAATCAGATCTGGTTAGCGTCTGGCTGTTCCAGAAGGGGTGGCTGTAGGTAGCATCAGACGAGGTGATCCTGAATTGCCCCAGGGTAGAAACTATCGCTGAGACAGAAACATGGTTTTTGACCTGCAGGAATTTGAAGAAGTGACACGCAAGGGTGGTGTTAGCCCTTGGTGCCAGCACTCGGGGCTGATCAAAGACCCTGATGTTTGCGGTGACCCTGGCCATTCATTTCCACTTGAATTTGTTAGCAGACCATAATCAAGTGCACAAAATCTTGCTATGAAGGCCAGCCACTTGGTTGTAATTTGCATGACATTCTACCAACCAGTATCTGCCTTATTTAAACAGTCTTTAATTTCTAGAAGAGTCTCACCCTCTTTTTCGACAGCAGGCTTTTTTCCAGCCCCTTCTCGTCATCACTGTCTGCATCTATCAGAAGCAGTAGGATGAGGGCCAGAAGGTTGTTGGATTAGGGGGTGACAGTTTATTTGTTTGCTTGTTGACTGAATTTGAAAAAATATATATATTACTTTCAGATGAGTAATAATAATGACTCAAGCATTATGCTAAAAACTTTAAAACATGATCTCATTTAATCCTAAGACTAATTAATTAGGTAGAGATGTATAACTATCCCCAACCTATAGGTAAGAAAATAGAAACACAAGAAAGTTCATTAACGTGTCTAGAGTCGTACGGGAGCCGGGAGAGCTGAGATTCACACCCAGAACTATCACACTCTAGAATCTTGTACTCTGAGCCACTGCCCAGCTTAAGCTGTGTGTGTGATCAGTCGCTCAGTCGTGTCTGACTCTTTGCGACCCCATGGTCTGTAGCCCTCCAGGCTCCTCCGTCCATGGGATTCTCCAGGCAAGAATACTGGAGTGGGTTCCCATTTCCTTCTCCAGAGGATCTTCCTGACCCAGGGATCAAACCATCTCTTGCGTCTCCTGCATCGGCAGGAGGATTATTTACCACTGAGCCACCTGAGAAGCTTGCCCAATATAGGCTAGTTATTCTCATATTCTAGATGCAGGCTGGTGGTGGTATTTATATTTTGGCCTCCTTTATGCATCTGCAAATGAAATGTTACTAACAAGCCCCCATCAGTGACAGCCTGGGAAGCAGGGCTTTTCTCCCAGTTAATTCTGGATTAGTTCTGCAGTCAGTGACTCAGCTACCTTGGGGGTTCAGCCAGGACTATATGATGGCTTCATGCTAGCACAACAGGAAATTAAAGCCTTCGAGTACAGAAATCCTATTTCCTGAAACAAGGGTCGTCAGATAAAACACAGGTTCCCAGTTACCTTTGCATTTCAGATAAGCAGTGAATACACGTTTAGGGTAAGTATGTCTCAGGATATATTTGGGATATACTCACCTTTTAAAAATGATTCACTGTGTATCTGAGATACAAATTTAGTTGAGCAGCCTGGATTTTTATTTGTTAAATCTGAAAATTCTCCAAGAATTCGAATCAAATATATCTGAACCAGCCAAAAGATATGACGTGAGTCTGGTGTCCAAGTACATCTCAGAGCCATAATTAATATGGTTAAAATAATAATAGCAGGTAAGGACTGGAACATCAAAATTTCTGAGAAGCTTCCATGGTTTACATGGGATCAACTTGACAGATAGTTGAATTCAAAAATCTGGGGAAAATGCTTGTATGTATGGAAGGTGACTTTTGATCAGTGATTTTCAGTCCTAGCTATACATTGGAATCATCTAGTAAGCTTTTTCAAAAAGTACTCATGTCTGGGCCCTACCCTAGATTCTGGGGTAAGTGGTTGGGGGTGTGGCCTAGGCATGAAGATAGCATGCTGAGGATAAAAGATCCCTAACATCCCCTGGCTTCATAAATGGTGTGGGTAGACTGCGGTGCAGGTGTTCAGGAGGGAAATAGTGTATGATTGGAAGGGACCCAGCAGCTTCCTGGAGGAGCAGGAAACCCAACCAGATGAAGGATAGGGAAGTTTTGGATAAGCAGAGAAGAGCAAGCAGAGTATGCCAGGGAAGGGAATGATTTGTAACAGAAGGTTTGCAAAAAAAAAAAAAGTTCAAGCCAAGTACAGAGAACAGACCAGTCGGATAAAAATGGTACATCTGACTAGGAGTGGATGTTTTTAGTTGAATAGTTTTTGTTTCTGTGTATAAAACTTATCCATGAGTTGTAGGAATTTTAGAAAATACGGTAAAACAAGAGGAATAAAAGCCATTGCCTATCTATCATTAACAGGAGATCATTTTCAAACTGTGGTTACTTTTCTGTGCCTTTTCGATGTTAATGAGAACATACATATGATAATTGTATATCCTACATCTTTGATTTAGCATTATATCACAAGCATTTCCTCATGGTATTAGAAATTGTTCATGAATATTTATACTGGCTGCAATTATTGCCATGAGACTGATGCAGCATAAGCTTCTTAACCTTTCTTCTGATGCTGGACATTCAGTTAGTGTCCAAGTTTTTCCATATTTAGAGGGTTGGTTTTAGACTTGTAAGACGTAAATGGGAGAGCCTGAAGACAGGGCCCTTCCTAGTAGTCCACAGACTGAAAGAATTTGCAGGACTCTTCTTCACTCTGTGCTTTCATAAACCATGGAGAAGAGCTTTGAAGTCTTCAACACCAAAACCAGACGTCAAGTTCATCCCCAAAGTTAAGATGGCGCCCGCCGTGGGGCATGCTAAGCAACGTGCCCCAAATCACAACTCGAGCAAAGAGAGATGCTGCTTCTTCCCAGTACAGACTGCTGTCTGGCCGAGGAACTACTGTTGGGACCTAAGAGTTTTTTAACACCCAATTAAATTGGTGTAATTGGATAGAGTTGTAACTTCTTTGCCTCCAGCTGTGCACCATAATCTGTTCCACACCTGGGTGCTGTTTTGCTTGATTCTTGTACTTTTCCTACCGTTGCGGAGATGGGGTAGCAGAGAGCCTTTCCCCACTTTCTGATGTAGAGAGGATTTTTCCTTCCTTTTGAAGGAGACACTGGCAGTTGGCTATCACTCTTAACCTCCCTTGGGCTAAGACTTTACTTTGACCCCGAGGTTTTAGCATCCCACTTTCTCTGGGGTCTGTTATTTAAAATTTCTCAGCAATACAGAAATAGTCCAACGAAGAAAGAACAGTCGGTCAAGTTCAAGACTCAGCACATGTACCAGCTATGAACAAAATGGAATTTTGTTCATGACTCTTTTGACCCAAGACCCAAGGCTATGGGAATGACAAGTAGATCATGCTACAATTCTGATAGATTTTAAAAATGTGAACCAGCTACATATTATGCAGGTCAGAAGATGAACTTCACTGAGCAAGACCAAAGAAGGCTGAAAATCACTCTTAATATTTAATGATTTTTTTCAGAGTTCCACAGTTAAATAACAGGGTACAAAAGGAAGAGTATTTTGGTTTCAACCCAATTCTATTACCTGGACTCCTTTTACCCTT
>NW_011495018.1:17604825-17606344 GCF_000754665.1 Bison bison bison | reverse complement strand
GCCCAGCCCATCTCTCATGCAGAACCTGTGCTCATTCCTGACCTCAGCTGATAATCATCAATTTTATAGATGACTTGGATGTTGGATCAAAGGTGCTCACCACAATCTGAGTATGCACCAGAATCATCTGAAGAGTGGAAATTGGGCCAGATGAAGCTTAAAAAAATTCCATTAAATTCTGTGGTTAACTTCAGATTGCTGGAACCCACTTCTGACTCTGTGGGTGTGGGTTGCAGTCCAAGAACTTGGACCTCTAACAAATTCCTAGGTGATGCTAATCCTGCTGGCTAGGAGACCAACTTCGAGAATGACTGTGTTGGAAGATTCTTTAAGAACCATCTTGTCTGAGTATTGTCTTTTCACAGCCATTTAACATTTCCTTTATTTCCTGGGCAGGCATCACTATTCAGTCCTGCTGCTCTTTCCTCATGGGTCCAGACTATTCTCCAAATGCTTCCAACACAGTAGTTTAGAACCTTGTTCCCAAGGTACGCACCATGGACCAGCAGTATCAGCATCACCTGGGAGTTTGAAAGAAATTTGGAATCTCAAATCCCACCCCAGGACTATTAAGCTGAACTATGCATTTAATGAGATCCCTAGATGAATTGTATACACAATAAAGTTTGAGAAGCATGGATCTAAGCAACCAGAGATATTCAGTTCAGTTCAGTCACTCAGTCATGTCCGGTTCTTTGCAACCCCATGGACTGCAGCACTCCAGGCTTCCCTGTCCATCATCAACTTCTGGAGCTTACTCAAACTCATGTCCATTGAGTTGGTGATACCATCCAACCATCTCATCCTCTGTTGTCCCCTTCTCCTCCCACCTTCAATCTTTCCCAGCATCAGTGTCTTTTCAAATGAGTCAGCTCTTCGCATCCGGTAGCCAAACTATTGGAGTTTCAGCTTCAGTATCAGTCCTTCCAATGAATATTCAGGACTGATTTCCTTTAGGATAGACTGGTTGGATCTCCTTGCTGTCCAAGGGACTCTCAAGAGTCTTCTCCAACACCACAGTTCAAAAGCATCAATTCTTTGGTGCTCAGTTTTCTTTATAGTCCAACTCTCACATCCATACATGACTACTGGAAAAACCATAGCTTTGACTAGATGGACGTTTGTTGGCAAAAGAATGTCTCTGGTTTTTAATATGCTGTCTAGGTTGGTCATAGCTTTTCTTCCAAGGAGTAAGCGTCTTTTAATTTCATGGCTGCAGTCACCATCTGCAGTGATTTTGGAACCCCCCAAAATAAAGTCTGTCACTATTTCCATTGTTTCCCCATCTATTTGCCATGAAGTGATGGGACCAGATGCCATGATCTTAGTTTTCTGAATGTTGAGTTTTAAGCCAACGTTTTCACTCTCCTCTTTCACTTTTATCAAGAGGCTCTTTAGTTCTTCTTCACTTTCTGCCATAAGGGTGGTGTCATCTGCATATTTGAGGTTATTGATATTTCTCCCGGCAATCTTGATTCCAGCTTGTGCTTCATCCAGTCCAGCATTTCTCACGATGTAC
>NW_011495018.1:17595080-17604725 GCF_000754665.1 Bison bison bison | reverse complement strand
TTCCATGTCCAGTTCTAACTGCTGCTTCTTGACCTGCATATAGGTTTCTCAAGAGGCAGGTCAGGTGGTCTGGTGTTCCCATCTCTTTCAGAATTTTCCACAGTTTGTTGTAATGCACAGTCAAAGGTTTTGGCGTAGTCAATAAAGCAGAAATAGATGTTTTTCTGGAACTCTCTCGTTTTTTCAATGATTCAACATATGTTGGCAATTTGATCTCTGGTTCCTCTGCCTTTTCTAAATCCAGCTTGAACATCTGCAAGTTCACGATTCATGTACTGTTGAAGCCTGGTTTGGAGAATTTTGAGCATTACTTCATTAGCGTGTGAGATGAGTGCAATTGTGTGATAGTTTGAACATTCTTTGGTATTGCCTTTCTTTGGGATTGCAATGAAAACTGACCATTTCCAGTCCCGTGGCCACTGCTGAGTTTTCCAGTTTGCTGGCATATTGAGTGCAGCACTTCCACAGCATCATCATTTAGGATTTGAAATATCTCAACTAAAATTGCACCACCTCTACTAGCTTTGTTCGTAGTGATGCTTCCTAAAGCCCACTTGACTTTGCATCCCAGGATGTCTGGTTCTAGATGAGTGATCACACCATTATAATTATCTGTGTCATGAAGATCTTTTTTGTATAGTTCTTCTGTGTATTCTTGCCACCTCTTCTTAATATCTTTTGCTTCTGTTAGGTCCATACCATTTCTGTCCTTTATCCAGCCCATCTTTGCATGAAATGTTCCCTTGGTATCTCTGATTTTCTTGAAGAGATCTCTAGTCTTTCCCATTCTATTGTTTTCCTCTATTGCTCTGCATTGATCACTGAGGAAGGCTTTCTTATCTCTCCTTGCTCTTCTTTGGAACTCTGCATTCAAATGGGTATATCTTTCCTTTTGTCCTTTGCCTTTCACTTCTCTTCTTTTCTCAGCTATTTGTAAGGCCTCCTCAGACAACCATTTTGCCTTTTTTCATGTCTTTTTTCTTGGGGATGGTCTTGATCACTGCCTCCTGTACAATGTCACGAACCTCTGTCCATAGTTCATCAGGCACTCTGTCTATCAGATCTAGTCCCTTGAATCTATTTCTCACTTCCACTGTATAATCATAAGGGATTTGATTTAAGTCATACCTGAATGGTCTAGTGATTTTCCCTACTTTCTTCAGTTTAAGTCTAAATTTGGCAATAAGGAGTTCATGATCTGAGCCACAGTCAGCTCCTAGTCTTGTTTTTGCTGACTGTATAGAGCTTCTCCATCCTTGGCTGCAAAGAATATAATCAATCTGATTTCAGTACTGACCATCTTGTGATGTCCATGTGTAGAGTCTTCTCTTGTGTTGTTGGAAGAAGGTGTTTGCTATGACAAGTGTGTTTTCTTGGCAAAACTCTATTAGCATTTGCCCTGCTTCATTCTCTACTCCAAGGCCAAGTTTGCCTGTTGCTCCAGGTATTTCTTGACTCCCTACTTTTGCATTGCAGTCCCCTATAATGAAAAGGACGTCTTTTTTGGGTGTTAGTTCTAGAAGGTCTTGTAGGTCTTCATAGAATCATTCAAATTCAGCTTCTTCAGCATTCCTGGTCAAGGCATAGACTTGGATTACTGTGATATTGAGTGGTTTGCCTTGGAAATGAACAGAGATTAGTCTGTCATTTTTGAGATTGCATCCAAATACTGCATTTCAGACTCTTTTGTTGACTATGATGGCTACTCCATTTCTTCTAAGGGATTCTTGCCCACAGTAGTAGATGTAGTGGTCATCTGAGTTAAATTCACCCATTCCAGTCCATTTTAGTTCACTGATTCCTAAAATGTCAATGTTCACTCTTGCCATCTCCTATTTGACCACTTCTAATTTGCCTTAATTCATGGACCTAACATTCCAGGTTCCTATGCAATATTGTTCTTTACAGCATCAGACTTTACTTCCATCACCAGTCACATCCACAACTGGGTGTTGTTTTTGCTTTGGCTTCATCTCTTCATTCTTTCTGGAGTTATTTCTCCACTGGTCTCCAGTAGCATATTGGGCACCTACCAACTGACCTGGGGAGTTCATCTTTCAGTGTCCTATCTTTTTGCCTTTTCATACAGTTCATGGGGTTCTCAAGGCAAGAATACCGAAATAGTTTGCCATTCCCTTCTCCAGTGGACCACGTTTTGTCAGAGATATACTGGAGATATACTGGAGTTGAAACCTCTTTGCTTAATATAGTCCAGTGATTTCATTTTAAAGATGAGAAAATAAGAATGTACACAGGTCAAATGACTCACCTTCTTATGAGTAGCAGATTTCCCTGGACTTGCTAAAGTGACAACTTACTTAAAGAAAAGAAAGAAGAAAGTAAAGTCACTCAGTCGTGTCCAACTCTTTGCGATCGCATGGACTGTAGTCTACCCGGCTTCTCTGTCCATGGTATTTTCCAGGCAAGAGTACTGGAGTGGGCTGCCATTTCCTTCTCCAGGGGATCTTCCTAACCCAGGGATCAAACACCAGGTCTCCTGCATTTCAGGCAGACACTTTACCCTCTGAGCCACCAGGGAAGCCCATACAACTTACTTAAGATAAGTTAGAG
This sequence comes from Bison bison bison, assembly GCF_000754665.1. Taxonomy (NCBI): domain Eukaryota; kingdom Metazoa; phylum Chordata; class Mammalia; order Artiodactyla; family Bovidae; genus Bison; species Bison bison. The sequence goes on along the minus strand of NW_011495018.1, from coordinate 17,602,154 downwards.
AGGTTAAGGTTATTAATAACCTTAAAAATACAGCATCAATCCCAAACCCCACCGCCTCTAGTAACACCATCGTATTTTCAAATGGGCTTTGAAAATGAGTCTTGGACTTGAAGTGAAGTGTACTAAGATTGAATGCCAGGTAGAAGTGTCAAGACATACACTGTCTTCACCAAATTGATGCTGTACACAGTTACTAGAAGCGTCTAATAATGAGATTAAGTACTTCCTCTCCCCTCCACCCCACCCCTACCTACTTCTTGGCTAAAATTCTGGACTACTAGGACCCAGACTTGACTCTGTTTATGGCTGCACTCCACCGAAGGAGATAATAGAACCTGGACTCACTAGCCTTATGATCCTAAAGAGACACTCATGTTTCATTTCACAAAAACATTCCATGAAGCCAGCAGGGCAGGCAGGTCCAGATAGAAGAAAATATTGCTTTAGGATGTGGCAAAAAGGTTTGTACAATGTCATACACTCTGTTAAAGATGAGAAGGGTAAGACTGAGCCCAGGCGTCACTGACCATAGAGCTGGAAGTGTCCATGGTGATGAGCCAATGTGCAGTCCTCTGTTCTGGCCAGCAAAGTCACCTGTTGGTTTGGAAGTATGGGGTGGGGATAGGAGGATGGTCTACTAGATTGGGGTGGGAACAAACCCCAGGCAGGGGTGTAGGCTGGAAGGGGTGTCCAGGGCTAAGAGTGGGGGGTATATGGTACAGGAAACCTTGATTGATATGTCAAGTCATCCTGATTTAATCTGTTTCATCACCATCTGCAAACATTAAGAAAACAGGAAATTGTTCTTACTTTTATTTTAATTATGGAGTCCTTAGAGAATCTTATTGAAGCTGTGGACTTTCTCCCACCCAATGTAAGTGCCCATTTGTATCATGCACCTTTTTAAAACTTTTTAATTGGAGGATAATTGCTCTACAATGTTGTGTTGGTTTCTGCCATACAGCAACCCGAATCAGCCATAGCCATCCTCTCTTTTGAGCCTCCCTCCCACCCCCCACCCACCTGGGCTATCACAGAGTGCCAGGCTGGGTTTCCTGCGTTGTGTATCAGCTTCCCACCAGCTACCTGTTTTACCCACGGTTGTGTATACATGTCAATGCTACGGGCTCAGTTCATCCCACCCTCTTCTTCCCCGCCATGTCCACAAGACTGCCCTTTACATCTGGGTCATCACACCTACACGTACAACTTCAGGGGTTTATCGAGCCTGCAGTCCACCTGTGCATCTCTAGGGGACCCAAAGACCCCAAGAAAGTGACTCCTGATCGGCGGTCTAAGTAAGTGCTTGTTCAAAGTCACACAGCTGGTTAGTGGCAGAAAGGGCACCGGGCCTCGAAACTCTCTTCTTGGGACTCTTTAGAAGACCTCAAAGTCAGCCATTTGGGGAAACTTAGGGTAATATCTGAGATTTAGGAACTTAATGTAGTTGAGTTTAAAGCTCAAAATAACATCTTCCCTGTGCCTCTTTGAAAGTCAAATGAAAAGCAAGAGTCTAAGTTGATGTGGTCCATCTATAAATAGGCATTAAGCACCTACTATGTAAAAGGATGTGTTCTAAGCACAGGATAAAGCAGCAAACCAGTCAGATGTTGGCCCTGCCCTTGAGACATCTATGGTCCAGCCAGGAAGATAGAAAAGGAACAAGTACTAATTATTACAAGTTACTGTTTAATGAGCATTATAAAGGTTATCTTGAACTCTTTTGGAGAAACGGTGCTAAATAAATAATTAACTTTAATACTATAAATAGTATGAAACCCTCACGTTTATGAATAATTAAAGGTGCTTCCATTATGGAAACACAAAGCTCCAGCACCTCTGTTGAGCTGTGCCTTCTAGGAGCAATGGTCCCTGGTGGCAGCGCCAGCCTGCCTGTCCCCATGGGGTTTTTTCTCCACGTATGTGCACTGGCGCCTTGCTCGCCTGTGGGAGGGTTGTGGGGTGAGCTGTTTGGAGCCAAAGCTAGACTCTCTGATCCAAGTCATCTGCAAATATTTACAGTGTTTGCGGCACTTCCTTCTCACATCAGATGCTGGGGATAATCAGAAAAACCAATGAACTCAAGCCGACCTCATGTTATGCTCTGATAAATATTTAGACAGTCAATTTGGGGAGGCTGGCAATGGAGCTGTGGGGAAGTGGCTGTGGCCACTGGATCCTCAAGAAGAAATAATCAACTTCACTCTATTTCTGAACATACAGAATGTGTTTAGGGGAGAGTGAAACATCCCATTTGGGAAATGATTGATGTCCGGCCCTTTTTTGATTTTGGCTCTGGGGAGTCTGTTCTTTGAATGAGGTGGTGGATTCATTGCACCATCAGTCCTGGTACAGCTGTTGAGTCCTCCAGACATGGGAGAACTGGTGGATAGACCCCTGTCCTTTAGACTCCTCAACATATATTGCACATGTTCTTGGCTTTTCCTGCTATGTTCCAGGTACATGTGAAGGTTGTTGGAGGAACCCACACTCTGAATGGGTGTCCAGCCCACAGTGTGAGGTGAGCGCTTGGCAGGTTATCATGGTAAATGTCTTAGTCTGTTCAGCCAGCTGGAACAAAATACCATAAACTGAGGGACTTGGGGACAACAAAAATGTATTTCTCTTAGGCCTGGAGGCTGGAAGCCTGAGATCAGAGCCAGCATGGTGGGTGAAGTCCTCTTTGGGTTTGCAGACTTCTTGCCATGTCCTTACAGGGCAGAAGGCAATGAAGGATCCCTCTGGAGTCTCTCTTATAAACCACTAATCCCATTCATGAGGCTCTACCCTCCTGACTTAAGCACCTCCCAAAGGTCACACCTCCTCATTCCATCACCTTCTGGGGTTAAGATTCCAGCATGTGGCTTTTAGGGGGACTTCTCTATCCACGGGATTCTCCAGGCAAGAACACTGGAGCAGGTTGTCATTTCCTATTCCAGGGGATCTTCCCAACCCAGGGATCAAATCTATGTCTCTTGTGTCTCCTGCATTGGCAGGAAAATTCTTTACCATTGCACCACCTGGGAATCTCTTTAGGGGGACATAAACACTTAAACCATAGCTGGAAAGAAAGACCCACAACCCAACCCGAGTTTGGAGGTATTTGCTGAGCCACGCTAAGAAAAGGGTCCACAGTTTCCAGGGAACTTTCCTGCCTTTTATGAGATCCATGTGAGAGACTACGGTCTGCATGTGTCTACCTGCCAAGCTGAACCTCAGCACACCCCCCACCGTCTGTCCTCAGAGGTGCTAGAGCACACCCGGCATCCTTGCATCCCCACATCCATGCTGTCCTCTTTATTCATCATATGGTCTGCTCTGGGCATGGCTGCCCCAATCCTGGGCCATCTGGGAAAGCTGACTGAGGTCTCTGCGATCCCTTTTCCTACCACCACGAGGAGAGCACTGATACCAACGTGCTCTCCAGATGGGGATGGTGGTCTGTTTTCACATCTGGTATCTTATCTCAGATCTGAAAAGGACATGTTGAAATAGCCAGGAAAGTTAAATCTGAGATGGAGCAGAAATACCTCAATTTTTGAAACATCTCTTCTTAAGACATTTTTTCCTAGGAAATGTGCCCAAACTATCAGAATCCAAACCCTAGACTGGTCACTACTGGACCCAAATCAACACAGGTGGGGCAAGTCCAGGACAATGAGAGGCACATAGTCTGTGACTTCAAACCAGGTTGGATGTTGCTGTTATTGTTCAGCTGCTCAGTCGTGTCTGACTCCTTGTGACCCCATGGACTGCAGTATGCCAGCTTTCCCTGTCCTTCACTATCTCCTGGAGTTTGCTCAAACACATGTCCATTGAGTCAGTGATGCCATCCAGCCATCTCATCCTCTGTCGCCCCTTTCTCCTCCTGCCCTCAATCTTTCCCAGCCTCAGGGTCTTTTCCAACCTGTCAGCTCCTTGCATCAGGTGGCCAAATACTTAAATCCCTTCTTCCATTCCAGGAACAAGACAGTATTCTTGCCAATACTTAAAAAAATTCAATCACGTCTTCATTCTGATCCACTCTGATCTGCACGTGTGCACACCGGTGTGTGTATAAGTATACCTGACAAGCCTGGTTCTTTGCTCAATCAGATCATTAAGACAATAGAGAGAAAGGTTGTTGTTTTTAATAAAACGTTGAAAAAAATTTTTTTTGATTCTTGGGGAAGTGAACCAATCCACAAAATCAGTCAAAAGGGTTGAACCAGTTTAGAGAAAGAATCACCCTTTCTCACCAAGCTCCACACATGGAGAGATGGTCCATGTTGGCACATGCCCACCCACACTTTAGGATGAAGGCATCACCACTTGGCAGAGAGGCCTGTTTTTGTACTGTTTCCCTCACTCCATCCATCTCCCCAAGGTATGTCTTTGCCATCTGGGAAAACCCATGTCCTGCCAATGCCTTGGAGACTTTAAGCTAATGGTTTGTTTCATACTGTGCATTTAGGGTTTACTCCAATCTTTTTCCTGGATGGCTCGAGGAAGTTGCTCATGTATGAAAGGACTGTGCTTGGCCAAGGAAAAGGAAGCCAAGATTATCTCATGGAAGTGAGAAAAGGAGTCATCACTTTGAGGCACACAGACGAGTGGATTTTCAGGCTTGGGCAGTGACCTAGGCTGGACATTTCTAGCAGCAGAAGCCAAAGAGGAAATGCCTGGGCGACATGGTGTCTGCCTTCTCCTAGCATAGAACTTACCCATTCGTTGGCTTCATTGGCTGAGTGGCTGGGGATGGAAAGGGAGAAACAGGCACAGCAGGAATCAGCGGGAACAGTCTGTAACTACATGAATGATGACAACACTTTCCATCATCACACGAAAAGCCAGGGGATGATTCCATTTCAATTCTGTCTCCTGAACCCTAATGACTCTGTTTAACAGAGTTACCTCCTCTCTGTGGCCAGGCTGTGACCTTTGTTGAGGACTCATCCCCAAGATCTTGTGATTCTGGGATTCTCAACTGACCCCCTGGTCAAATCAGTGCAGGTTAGTGGTCTCCTGAGACTCCTACCTAGTAGGGTGGGTGATAGAGGTCATCTGGCAGGAGAGAGCAAGAGAACCATTCTTTGGTTTCTTCATCTGCAAAGTAGAGATGACTTTGCTCGTCTCTTGGAGCGGCTGGCAGCAGACAGGGAGGCAACACATGTGACCATGTAGAGGAGCATCACTCAGGTACAGACAAGGCTCACAGGGATTCCAGCATCCTGCCTTCATGGGAAGACAGGAGTCCACACACAAATTACAGGGTGGAGGGTGCTGGAAGAATGGGGAGGGGCCCCGGGCTCTGCTGCCAGTCACCTGGGAGGAAAGACCTACAGCAATGATTATTAACCCTTTTTATTTTTGACATAGCCTATTTGAAAATCAAATGAAAGCCACGGTCCCTCTCCATAGTAAATAAATAAATAAATTGGGAGGAAGGAGGCAACCTTTACTAAACACCTACTGTGTGCCAGGCACTGCTGATAGCTTCCATCTCTGAACAACCCTTGAAGGCAGACACTATTGATACTTAATATCACCAAATGCAAATATTGAGGCACAGAAAGTTTCATTAACTTGCCTACTGCTCTATTTAGTGTATGAGTTTCCTAGGGCTTTGGTAACAAAATACAACCAAGTGACTTAAAACAATAGGAAGTTATTCTCTTCCAGTCCTGGAAGTCCATGAAGTCCATGATCAAAATGGTGGTGGCAGGGCCAGGCTCTCTCAAAAGCTTTAAGAGAGAATCTGTCTCATGCTTTCTCTCAGCTATCAGTGTTGCTGACAATTTTTGGCATTTCCTGATTTGCAACTGAACAACTTCCCCTTCTGCCTCTGTTGTCACTTGGCATTCTTTTCCATCTGCGTCTCTCTCTGTGTCATTTTCCTCTTTGGATGTCAGGCAATATTGGGCTAGGGACTGGCTTAGCGACATCTTAACTAAATACATCTGAAGAGCCAGACATCCTGGAATGTGAAGTCAAGTGGGCCTTAGAAAGCATCACTACGAACAAAGCTAGTGAAGGTGATGGAATTCCAGTTGAGCTATTCCAAATCCTGAAAGAGTATGCTGTGAAAGTGCTGCACTCAATATGCCAGCAAATTTGGAAAACTCAGCAGTGCCCACAGGACTGGAAAAGATCAGTTTTCATTCCAATCCCAAAGAAAGGCAATCCCAAAGAATGCTCAAACTACCACACAATTGCACTCATCTCACACGCTAGTAAAGTAATGCTCAAAATTCTCCAAGCCAGGCTTCAGCAATACGTGAACCGTGAACTTCCAGATGTTCAAGTTGGTTTTAGAAGAGGCAGAGGAACCAGAGATCAAATTGCCAACATCCGCTAGATCATGGAAAAAGCAAGAGAGTTCCAGAAAAACATTTCTGGAATGTTTTTACGTTTCTATTTCTGCTTTATTGACTATAACAAAGCCTTTGACTGTGTGGATCACAATAAACTGTGGAAAATTCTGAAAGAGATGGGAATACCAGACCACCTGACCTGCCTCTTGAGAAACCTATATGCAGGTCAGGAAGCAACAGTTAGAACTGGACATGGAACAACAGACTGGTTCCAAATAGGAAACGGAGTACGTCAAGGTTGTATATTGTCACCCTGCTTATTTAACTTATACGCAGAGTATATTCAACTTATACATCATGAGAAATGCTGGACTGGATGAAGCACAAGTTGGAATCAAGATTGCCAAGAGAAATATCAATAACCTCAGATATGCACATGACACCACCCTTATGGCAGAAAGTGAAGAGGAAGTAAAGAGCCTCTTGATGAAAGTGAAAGAGAAGAGTGAAAAAGTTTGTCTAAAGCTCAACATTCAGAAAACGAAGATCATGGCATCCACTCCCATCACTTCATGGGAAATAGATGGGGAAACAGTGGAAACAGTGTCAGATTTTATTTTGGGGGGCTCCAAAATCACTGCAGATGGTGATTGCAGCTATGAAATTAAAAGATTCTTACTCCTTGGAAGGAAAGTTATGACCAACCTAGATAGTATATTAAAAAGCAGAGACATTACTTTGCCAACAAAGGTCCATCTAGTCAAGGCTATGGTTTTTCCAG
>NW_011495018.1:17590895-17594795 GCF_000754665.1 Bison bison bison | reverse complement strand
CGATAGATATGAGTTTGAGTGAACTCCGGGAGTTGGTGATGGACAGGGAGGCCTGGCGTGCTGCGATTCATGGGGTTGCAAAGAGTCGGACATGCCTGAGTGACTGAACTGAACTGAAGGACTTTGTTTCCAAATAAGATCACCTTCTAAAGTCCTGAACATTAGGACTTCAGCTTATCTTATTAGAGAACACAATCAACACTTCAAAAGCTAGTAGTAAAGTCAGGATTTGCACCCAGGTAGTCTAGCTTTCTTTTTATAAAGACTTAGTGACTGAACAACAACAGCAAGTCTAGCTTCCAGAATTTGACCCCTTAATCTCAATACTGAACTACTTCTGTAACAATACTAAAACACTGAAGACTAAAACACTGTGTACCATGTTGAGGGCTCCAGACCCCGAACAACAAACCCCGCCATGGCCCATTGGGTGGCAGAGTGGTCTTCTCTTTCCAGCTAGGAGATGTCGGCTCAGAAAGCCTGGGTTGCAGAGAGTGCATCTTTAAGTCTGCGAGACAAAGGGGAGGATAGGTGATGGAGGGCAGTGAGAAGCACCCTGACCACCATGGGCTCTGGTGGCAGAGTTCTGGAGCCCTCAGCCTGGGGGATGGTGCTGAGTGTGGTCTGCACACTCGGGCACCGACAGCAGAGGACCAAGCAGACATCAGGAGGGACAGGTCTTCTTCAAGTCCCTTCTGCATGCCCAGCATGGTGTTGGGGAGCAGAGATCCTAAGCTAGGTTGAAAAGCCATCTTGGCCCCCCAAAGTTTAGGACCCACTAGCATATAAGCCAAGAGATGCCATGAGACAGAATCCTGTTGCGTCAACAGTCAAGCAGACATACCCATCCAAATCTCTGGAAGTCAGCTGCCTGTCAGAACTAGAAATGCCTGGGAATCAAAGAAGGGGATTAGGAACAAGGGAGGTGAGAATTTAGGACAGCCCTGGGCAGTGGGTTGTGAATGCACCCATAGGTCAGGCGATGCCTGAGCGCCAGGCTGTTCTTCTTACTGTTTTCAGACCTGTCCCGTCCTCTCCTGCCTCGGTACCACCGTACATGCCACACCTTCAGCGTGAAATGCTCTTCCCTGCGCCTCCCTCTGTGTCTGGCAAACTCCCCGTCATCCTTCACATCTCCTGGAGTTCCGGCTTCAGTACCACATCCTCGGGGGGCTACTCCCCTTTCTGTCCCACCACCTTTGTTCTCCTCTCATTTGGGGCCATCATTTGTCTGTTTCTGGCTTCCCTTACCCCGCAGACAAAGGGATCCTTGAAAGCAGAACATCGTCTTCTTCCTTGGGTGCCCGAAGCACAGAACAGTGTCTGCCTCCCAGTTAGATACTCCATGGGTGGAGATGTTTACCGACTGGATCCCTGAAGGTTTTCTAAGAGGCTAGAGCTCCTGGTTAAGATCAGAGAACTGGCCATATCTGATCGAAAAACGTGACTGGTGAGAGACAGGAAAATAGGTGAATATGCTTACATCCGAGTTCTAAGGATCTATAAGATCTTTTCATCAGTAGCTTCATGGTGAAGGGTACAGCTTGAAGGCACACGTCCCAGGCTCAAAACCTGGCCCCTAAAGTCCTGTGTGTCCTCAGGCAAGTGACTTGACCTCTCAGATCCTCAATTTTCTCATTTGTAAGGTGGTCATATTAATGATACTACCTTCCTATTTGGCATCAGGGAGTGTGTGGAGGGTGCGTGTGGAAGATGAAATCATGTAACATACTTAATACAATACCTGACATGTAAATCAGTGTTCAGTAAATATAGTTGTGAAAAATATCATTGTTGTTATGATAATAATGATTATAATTCAATTACGATTTGAATTGAAGACACTGAAGCAGACCAGGGGGCTTCCCAGGTGGCACAGTGGTAAAGAATCTGCCTGCCAATGCAGAAGATGCAGGAGATGCAGGTTCAATCCCTGAGTTAGGAAGATCTCCTGGAGAAAGAAATGGCAACCCACTCCAGTATTCTTGCCTGTAAAATCCCATGGACAGAGGAGCCTGGAGGGCTACAGTCCATGGTGTCAGAAAATATTCAGACACGACCGAGTGGCTAAACAACAACAGAGCAGACAGGATGAGGCTGTCAGGTTGGCTTAATAAAGAGCATTTAACTGAACCCCTTTCCTTGGGCACAGCTCTCAACCACAGCCACCAAGATCCTGTCGGGAATTGGCAAGAAGTTTCTTTCAAACGCTGTGGCCTCTTGACACAAGGAATGTTTTCAGAACAAATATTTCTTAAAAAATTACATTTTCCGGGGTATATTACTCTTTTGACAAGAGTTCACAAATCCTGGAAGTGATGTGTTTGATCCTTTCTCCTCAGAAGGACCGAGCTGAGGAAACAATCTTCATCTTCAGCACAGGCTGTGAAATCGGCCGAGAGCTGGAGGAAGATGGAACTTTCCCAGCAGGCACGTCCCCTGATGCAGGTTGAAAGGGAAACCTGGAAAAGATGGCCCACCCAAACTTCCCACCAAGAGAGCCCTGGAACTTTCTTTCTGTATGTTTTAAAGATCTCCTTCTCTTCTGAATCCAGGTCTGTGTTTCCGAGCTGTAAGGGTTCAGAGGCCATTCTGATATGACCCAGCACAAGGGTGTAGATGGGCGCTCTGGTCCTCATCCATCACCAGCTCTCTGTGTGTCCCTGGGAAAGTTACTCAACCTCTCTGAGCCTGATTTCCTCATCTGCAAACAGAGAATAGGACTCACTGATTGAAGATACTTTCCAGTTCCGGTCTTTGCTGATGTTTAGGTCAGGGAGGTAGCTTTCCTCCCAACCAGCTTTGTGTCCATCTCAAGATTGAAACTCCCATTCACGGTCAGAAGTTTGGCCAGAGCTGGATTCAAATGTCAACACAACCACTTAGTCAACTAAGGGACTTGGGGCACATCTCCTATTATCATCAAACTTCAGCTTCCTCTTCTGTAAAATGGGAGAAACCTTACCTGCTCTGCTGGGCAAGAGGAGGACCTAATGAACAGCATCTAAGTTTCTAGTTCAGCACCCAACACCAGTCAGGCTTTGTTTCTCGTTTCCTTCTAACCTGCATCATCTCCAACTCCCTTTCTGGGTCTGGATGCTCTGTCATATTCTCCCCATTTCTGCAAAGCAAAAACTAGGAAGGCAAAGTCATGGGAAACCATCCTTCACCCACGAATCCTTGGGCCAACCATGTTTTCCATTCCCCGCCCCAAAATTACAGCTAAGGCCTGTTTCTAAGTTCACAGACATTTATTCCCCTTTATAAAGCATGCATGTGTGCTAAGTTGCTTCAGTTGTATCTGACTCTATGCAATCCTATGGATTATAGCCCACCAGGCTCCTCTGACAATGGAATTCTCCAGGCAAGAATACTGGAGTGGGTTGCCATGACCTCCTCCAGGGGATGAGCCCGACCCAGTGATCAAGCCCGAGTCTCTTATGTCTCTTGCATTGGCAGGTGGGTTCTTTATTACTGTGCCACCTGGGAAGCCCCTCCCCTCATAATGAGGACAATGCAAATTATATCCATTGCTGTGATGGGCTTTGTGTGCTTCAGGGCCACTCTGCATTCTTTTGCATCTCACAATGAGGACGACATTATACCCATTTAACAGATGAGGAAACTGACGTTTGAGGAAGGCTTCATAACTTGCCCCGTCAGCAGGAAAACAGGCAACAAGTTGGGCAAGAGTCCAGACTCTTGATGGAAGGTGCACTTCCCTCCTGCTCTGGTCAGAGACTTCCTGCCTGGTGAGACCCTGAGGATTCAGAGAGGTTAAGTCTAGGCCTTTTCAGCCAGGCAGGAAGAAGAGGATGTGTGAGTCTGGTGGGATGGATGAAGGTGGGCAGCCAGAGCGGTGGTGTCTCTGGGTGGGGTGGGGCGAGGGTGGGAAATAGT
>NW_011495018.1:17587203-17590795 GCF_000754665.1 Bison bison bison | reverse complement strand
AATAGTATCCTGCCAGCCCCCTCCCCGCAGAGCCCAGCTCAGTAGCGGCCCACGTAGAGTAGGGTGACCGCCCAGTGGCATTGACAGTGTATACCCCTGATTGGCACTCAGGTGTTAGCTCCAGCAGTGCCAATGGTGGTGCACGGAGCTAGCAGCTGGGGGTAGCGAGGCCCGAGGCCCGAGGCCCCAGGGGACCTGGCCACCAGCGCTGACCCTGGTGGCTCTGCTTACACCCCTACATGACTCTGCCAGGAACCAGGAGAAACCTAGCCTCCAGGATGGGAGCTCTCACTCTCCTGTGTGTGTGTGTGTGTGTGTGTGTGTGTGTGCACGTGTGTGCTTTATTTTTGTTGTTGCTGTTGTTGTTGGCTGCCAGGTGCTCCTGAGACTGCAATGTGAGGAGGGTCTGGAAATGACTGTGGTTCCTCCCTGGCTGTGCAGAGTGGAAGAGAGGAAGCAGGGGCCTGTGAACCCAGAGGCTGGAGAACAGCACCAGCTGGGGTTGAGCTGAGCTCACCAGGCCGGGGCGAGGGCCTTTCCTCCTTCAGGTGTGTATGTCCTGCTACAGATGCCATGCTCCCCAGGTGATCAGCTTATTTCCTGAGGCCAAGGGCAGAATGATTCCACTCCAGACCCAGATTTTCTTCAAGAGACGATCCTGGGGTGGGGCTTTCACGGCAGTAGAACAGTTTTGCCTGGGTTTGAAGCCTGGTGCCACAGGGGTTCTGTGTGACCTGCACAAGTTACTGAAGTGCTCTGGGCCTCAGTTTCCTCATCTGTCAAATGGGGACATAAACACGACCTACATTTTTAGGTTCATCATGTATGAAGATGAGGAATGTAAAGCGCTTGGTCCCAGCCATGACACACAGTAGGGGATCATTAGCAGCAGCAGCAGCAGCAGCAGCAGCAGATGTCACTAAGCATTCTCATTCTTATTGGTAGCAGATCCTGCCCAATCTCTTAGATGTGTCGTTGGGTCATAACATTAATCCGACTTGGCAACTTTGCAGAAATCTACTAACCCACACCCCCAGACCCAACAGTGCACCCTCCCTGACCAGCAGAGACAAACAGAACCTTCTACCCAGCATGGGGTTTGGCATCTCCATGCTGCCCCACACCAGGTAATGTGTATGTCTGCTAATGACAACCATTAAACTTTATCTAACCCTTACTGAGTTCCAGGCAAAACAACAAGAGCATTTATTGTTTATGAACTCACTTGATCCTCACTATAACCCCATGAGGCAAGTGCTTTGTTATCTTCATCCTTCCTCAGTTTATGGGATGAAGTAATATGTGCAATGTTACATGGCTAGAGTGAGGCAAAGTCAGAAAAAACATGGTCCAAAAGGATACACGCACCCCAACGTTCATAGCTGCACTATCCACAATAGCCAAGACACGGAAGCAGCCTAAATATCCATCAACAGGAACGGATAAAGGTGTGGTACATATATATGTATATATAATGGACTATTAGCTACTAAAAATAATGACATAATGCCATTTGCACTAACGTGCATGGACCTAGAGATTGTTAAATTGAGTGAAGTCAGAGGAGACCTACCATATGACATCCCTTACACGCAGAATCTAAAAAGAAAAGGTACAAATGAATTTATTAACAGAAACAGACTTGCAGACTTAGAGAATGAACTTACGGTTGCCAGGGACGGAGAGTCGGGGGGAAGGGATAGTTAGGGAGCTTGAGACTGACATGTACACACTGCTGTATTTAAAATGGATAACCAACAAGGCCCTACTGTATAGCACAGGGAACTCTGCTCAGTGGTATGTGGAAGTCTGGATGGGAGGGGAGTCTGGGGAGAATCGATACATATATATGTATGGCTGAGTCCTTTGCTGTCCACCTGAAACTATCACAACATTTTTAATTGGTTATACTCCAAAATTAAATAAAAAGATAAAAAAAAAAAAAACAGGACTGGTGACAGAGTGCCCTGGGCCACTAGATGATTCTCTCCCCCAGCCATAACTAAAAAGACTCAAGTCATCTTATAGAGCAGATTCTGGAAAGTCTGAAGAAGATTCTTGAAAAAAAGGTGAGGGGCATTTTGTAAAAGTTACTCTCCATTTGGGGCACAGAAGTCTGAATCTCTGTAGACGTGGCTTAACTTTTCTCCTTGGCCTAAAAGACAAAGCGCATCTGCTTAACATTACTTGTGGTTCCCTGGAAGCCAACACAAATGCCAATTTCTGCTTCAAAATCCACACATCAGTGCAATGGAAGGGAAATGTACAGCATCTATCCTGAGTTCAATGAAAGTGTGTTAGTCTCTCAGTCATGTCCGACTATTTGTGATCTCATGGACTGTAACTTGCTAGGCCCCTCTGTCCATGGGATTCTCCAGGCAAGAATACTGGAGTGGGTTGCCATGCTTTCCTCCAGGTGATCTTCCCAACCCAGGGATTGAACCAGGGTCTCCTGCTTTGCAGGGGGATTCTTTACCATTAGAGCCACTGATATGTTCCTAAACATATTGTTGTTAACTCTGACTGTAACCTTATTTGGAGATGGGGTCTTTGCAGATATCATCAAGTTATGATGAGGTTGTATTGGAATTGGGGATCCTATCCCAATGATTGGTGTCCTTGTAAAAAGAGAAAGTCTGGACAGAGACATTAACACAGAGAGAGGAAGAAGATGTGAGAAGAGAGGTGGAGTATAGAGGGATGCAGCTGCAGGCCAAGGAATGCCAAGACTCCTGCGACCACCACCAGCCATTCCCCAGAAATGGCAAGGGGAAATTCTTCCCTGGAGCCCTCAGAGGGAGCATAGCCACGCTGACCCCTTGATCCAGATCATGGTCGTTTGTTACAGCAGCCCAGCCCTATGGAATCAGTATGGTTGGCCAGAAGGGAAATGCATGCTGGGGTTGCCTTGAAAATCATTTCATATAAACATGTCTGACAGGTGGGGAAATGGGCCCAGATTTGTGCACGGGGCCGTGGGCTCAGGGCAGAGCAGCAGTCATACTGTGGAGGACCGTGTCAGGGTCAGGACAGGTGGCAGCTTGGTGTCCTCAAGTGCTCAATGGACACGGCTATTGCTCAATGTCACCAAACAGAATGAACCTTCTGCCCAGCATGGGGCTCCAGGTCTTCATGACACCACACACCCAGTAGGGCTGCTGCAGGGCCTTTGCGAGGGGGCCTCCTCCTTGGGGAGACACCACTGCCCCCCTCCTCAGCACAGTGCTCCCTCCCCAGGCAGACTGAGGTCCAAGCAGACCAAGTTTCAAATGTCAAGCAGGCTTCACAGGCTCCATTTTTTCATACTGTGGGGAGTGTCCTGGCTGGGATGAGCATATTTTGTGCAGCTATGCATTGGAAAGGCTTCCAACATGAAAAGATGCCAGGTATGGAATTGGCTCTTCTTGCTCTCGTAAGTTGAAAATATTGAATGCGCCTGAAGACTCAGCTAATGATCTTTGGATAGGAGGCATCAGAAATCTTGAAGAGATTCCCCAGTGCTCTGAAGGCAGGCACGTCAGTAACCTCCTGAGCCACCTCTCCCCCTCTCCCACCCTGCCAGCGGACTGTGGGGGTGGGGGGCGGTGGTCCT
>NW_011495018.1:17533855-17587103 GCF_000754665.1 Bison bison bison | reverse complement strand
GGTCCCAGCCCATTGTTCTGCCAGGTGGGGGTAACTGGGGGCCAGGCAGCTGCTGGGGGGTTACCATCCCACAAGAACCAAGCCCTCAGGAATAGAGATGCAGCTGGAAAGAACGGACGCGTGAGTGGGTGGGGAGGGGCCGGGGAGGGTGGGACAAACTGGGAGATTATGATTGACATGTGTGCACTTCCACGTGTAAAACAGATGGCTAGTGGGAACCTGCTGTATAGCACGGGGAGCTCACGGGGAACACTCGGTGCTCTGTGGTGACACAGAGGGGTGGGAGGGAGGTTCCAAAGGGAGGGGACATATGCACACATATAGCTGATTCCCTCGGACAGCAGAAACTAATGCAACATCGCAAAGCAATTATATGCCAATAAAAAGAAAAGGAATCAAGCCCTCTGCCCTGTTTAGGGCAATACACTTTGCGGCTCCAATCATCTGAATATTCGGGGGAATGGGATTTGGCCACACGGATAGTTGTCTCATTTGCTCAGTTTTGAAGGAGTATGTACAACCCCGCCCCGAGCCAACAGTGTCCACCTTCTGTGGGATATGGAAAATTCACCTACTTTCCCTCTCATTTACCTGCTTATGATTATTCACCTGTGAGTTGTTACATTTTTATTTTTCATGCAAATGTATGAGCTGTTCATTTGGAAAATTCACTGTGAGTAGTCGAAGTTTTCCCTTTTTATTAGATTTTGCCATCTTCTCAACCCATTATGAGTCATATTTTCTTCTTCAAAAAATCTCTGTTGAAATATGAAATTACTACTAATTTTCCTCTTAATAAAGATTACAGTCAATTCAATGATTGACCTTAAGATCAGAAACTCTTATTTTAGGTTCAGATCACTGCGTGAGACCCGTAATCAGAGAATTAACTGTGCTGAGCATGCAGAGGGCTGGAGCGGTTCCAGGGAGAGTCTGAGGAGCCAAGGTGGGCAGGGACTCTGACAGCTTCTACCACTCTCTTTTCTAAGTTGTAGTGTAGTCTTAAAAAAAAAAAAGTAGCTGCCTTTACTTTCAATGTGTCTGCTGCGCTTCCCCTGCAGACAATGGCTGAGGGAAGCTTCCAGAAACACAGATATCATATAGGGTGTTGCTTTCCTTAGACCTTTAGGGAAGGTGCATCAATCACCTTGACTGCATTGATTAGATTATCACAAAAACAAATATTTTGACTCGGTCTGGGTCTTCCCCATTAACTGACTGGCTATTTGCCTGAATTGCTTTTTCCAGCTATGCACAGGTAGGTTAGCCTCTGCCTTCCCAGGAGGATAGTACATCCAGAAATACCATGGATTTCTCCAGATACCTCTCTCTTCCTCTGTCTCGTCTTCCTGCTGCCCTCACCAAGAGGTGACATTCTGGTAGGAACAACCTCATTGTGCCCTGACCCCATCCAGGGCCATGGAGAAGATGCTTCAGGGAGAAACTGACTCCTGGTGGTTCTGGTGAACTCTAGGCTATATCCAGCCTATCTACTTTTACCCTAATATATGCCCCGGATAAAAACAATGCCCCTGCCTCAAACATGTCCAACCAGCCCTAAGTTCCAAGCTGCTGAAATTCTGGCGTTGCCTTGGTGTTCATGCTGCACCCTTGTCAGGACCTGACAAATCATTTTCTAAGGCAGGCAGGAAGCTCTGGGGGGCATTTAGGTTCCAGAGCAAAAGAGAAGCAGCATCTCTGCTCCCTGCACCCACTAAGCGCACCTACAGGCCCTCTGGACGGCGGGCCACACAGCCTTGCCCAGCTCGGCTTCCTGTTCCGTGGGGACCTCGGAGCCCTAGGGCCCTGCTCTCTGCCCGCCACCCACGTTTCTGAGTACCAGGCACGGCTCCAGGGCTCTGACATCAAGTCCAGCCCAGGCCTGCCTCTCCGCAGCCGAGAGCCTGAGACACAACCTGCCTCCTCCCTGTGTGTGCGTGCTAAGTCGCTTCAGTCGTGTCCGACTCTTTGTGACTCCATGACTGTAGCCCACTAGGCTCCTCTGTTCATGGGATTCTCCGGGCAAGAATACTAGAGTGGGTTGCCATGCCCTTTTCCAGGGGATCTTTCCAACCCAGGGATCGAATCCACATCTCTTACATCTCCTGCCCTGACAGGAGGGTCCTTTACCACTAGCGCCACCTAGGAAGCCTCCTCCCTGGGACGCCTCTAAATCCCCTCAGAGGCATCTCTTTCAGGAGATCCCAAAGCTACTGTCATCTCTCAACTGCTGAAGAATACATTAAAAATTTTTGATAGTGAGGCTTTATTCTTAAATACAAAACCAGCCCCTTTCAAAGGCCCCCTGATGGGCCAAGAACATGCCGTGACTATAGACAGGGAAACATTTTAACCCAGTGATTTTTAAGCAGAGAAACAGCCAATTGATTGGGCTGCCGGAGTGGGAAATCATTTACATGGCACGCCGGCGGGGGCAGCCGGGGGAGGGGGGCTCCCCAGGCCGACCTTGGGCCCAGCCGGCTCTTCAGCATCCTTGCGTCTGCACTCTCAGACTTAGTTCATTAGCGAGCTCAGCACTGGGAGGGGAGGGCATGGAATTGCCTTGTACCTGCAAATTAATCACATGCCCACAGCTCTGCGGAAACGTCCACTTTGGCTCTGGAATCTTCCTTCTGACACCTATGGAGATCCAGGCCTGGCTTCTGAGATGTTCAGACTAAAAACAGGACAAAATTGGGGTGAGGGAGTTAGGAAGTAGGGGCAGAACTGGACTTGAACTACTCATGAGCTAGCTGTGTGTCTTGGAGCAAGTTACTTAACCTCTCTGAGCATTATTTCCCTGTCTGTTAATTGGGAATGATATCAGTGCCTATCTCCTAGGGTTGGGAAGATTAAATGACACAAGATGGGTCTGGTGTTTCACATACTACATGTGCATGGTATGTGTAAATGTTACATGTGTTTGTATTCTTCAGTACCATTCCAAATGTAGTTTCAAGGCTCTTGAGGTGGAAAAAGCTGGAAGTCAACATGGTGACCCTCTCTGCATTCTGCTCAATGGAGTGAGTGTTGGCTCAAGTAAGTTACCACATAAGCCTTTTGAGAAACATCTAGCCAGTGTTTTGTTCATGGCAATTCAAAACAGCTTTGTGGAAAATGGGCTCCCCTGGCCAACAAGACTAATGTCACCTGGGTTGTTCTAGCAGAAGCTGGGGACACTCATTTATAACCTTGCACAGGGAGTTTTAATATGGCAAGAGGCATGGGCTACCTCCTTTCACACCCCTTTGATCTGTGCAGCTAGGGGAACAGTGTAGTTGTTCAATCTCTTAGTCGTGTCAGACTCTTTGCGACCCCAGGACTACAGCACATCAGGCTTCCCTGTCCTTCACTGTCTCCCAGAGTTTGCTCAAATTCATGTCTATTGAGTCGGTGATGCTATCTAACCATCTCATCCTCTGCCACCTTCTTCTTCTTTGGCCTTCAATCTTTCCCAGCATCAGGGTCTTTTCCAATGAGTTGGCTCTTTGCATCAGGTGGTGGCCAGAGTATTGCGAATTCAGCTTCAGCATCAGTCCTTCCCCTCAATATTCAGGGTTGGTTTCAAAACAATAGCTTTGAATACTGTATCAGTCCATTAACTCAGGGCTATTGGCCTTTTGTCAACTTATTCATTTTATCTTTTTTT
Organism: Bison bison bison; assembly: GCF_000754665.1. NCBI lineage: Eukaryota > Metazoa > Chordata > Mammalia > Artiodactyla > Bovidae > Bison > Bison bison. The sequence continues at coordinate 17,583,454 of NW_011495018.1, read as the reverse complement.
TTTAATTGAGTGCCTACTTGTGTTATACTTGGTACCAGGGAACTTGCCATTGAAAGAGAGAAATTGTTCAAAACTTCAATTGTGAATGAAAAGATGGCCTAAAGGAATGAAACAGGAAGAAACCAGGCAGTTAAGGAAGATCTCTCCCAGGAGGTGACACTGGGCCTGAGACGATGCAAAAAGGCCATCCGTGCAAAGAGCAGAGAGAACAAGATCTCAGGCAGAGGGAACAGCAAACACCAACCCCGTGAGGCAGAAATAGTTCCTTAGGGTCCAAAAACAGCCGTAAGGCCTGTGTGCTGAATCCCAGAGCCAAGGAGAGCAGGCAACAAGACGTGGATGGACCTGTAGGTGGGGCCCAAGCCCTCAGGGCCTTGTGGGTGCTGACAGGACCTGGGATTCTATGCTAAAGCAACAGGAGGGTTTTAAGTCCCTTGGAGACTGCAAGACTGAGAGTCCCTTGGACTGCAAGGAGATCCAACCAGTCCATCATAAAGGAGATCAGTCCTGGATGTTCATTGGAAGGACTGATGTTGAAACTCATGTCCACTGAAACTCAAATACTTTGGCCACCTGATGCAAAGAGCTGACTCATTGGAAAAGACCCTGATGCTGGGAAAGATTGAGGGCAGGAGGAGAAGGGGATGACGGAGGATGAGATGGCTGGATAGCATCACTGACTCAATGGACATGAGTCATTGGACATTGAGTAAACTCTGGGGGTTGGTGATGGACAGGGAGTCATGGCGAGCTGCAGTTCATGGGGTCGAAAAGAGTTGGACATGACTGAGTGATTGAATTGAACTGACATCATTGGATTGACCTAGGGTGAACACTTTCCTGGAGAAGGTAATGGCACCCCACTCCAATACTCTTGCCTGGAAAATCCCATGGACGGAGGAGCCTGGTGGGCTACAGTCCATGGGGTCGCTAAGAGTTGGACACGACTGAGCAACTTCATTTCACTTTTCACTTTTATGCATTGGAGAAGGAAATGGCAACCCACTCCAGTGTTCTTGCCTGGAGAATCCCAGGGACGGGGGAGCCTGGTGGGCTGCTGTCTATGGGGTCGCACAGAGTCGTACACGACTGAAGCGACTTAGCAGCAGCAGCAGCAGCAAACACTTTCGAATCCAGGACCACCCTTTGTCGTTCTCTTTCAAACGCTGAGAAATTTTTTTGCAGAGGACGGGCCTCCCCAGGTGGTGCAATGCTAAAGAATCTGCCTGTCAATGCGGGAGATGCAAGAGACACAGCGTTTGATCCCTGGGTCCGGAAGATCCCCTGGAGTAGGAAATGGCAACCCACTCCAGTATTCTTGCCTGGAAAACTCCATGGACAGAGGATCCTGACAGGCTATAGTCCATGGGGTTATAAAGAATCAGACACAGCTGAGCACAGTCCTTTATATTTATAGACGAAAAACTCTGCTAATGAGTCCAGAGAAGGAAATGTAGAGACCAGAATCTTGTTTCACAACATAAAGTGCTTTTGAAATGCTGGGAAAATATTCCCAAGCGGTTCCTGAGTCTTTGGGACTGTTTTCAGCTCACTCGAGCTGTAATGAAGGTGGCCCCTATCAGTCTGAGCTTGAGCTGCCTTAATTAGACCCAGATTCTCTATCTTTAAATTGGTCTTACATCAAAGCTGGAGTTATAATTACAGGTGATGCATGCGCGAGCTGCATTGTTATGTAGAATACGGCTGCCAGCAGGTTGTGTTGGGATTATTGAAAAGCAATTTGCAGGGGAGGTCTACAGGGGAAAGATGGTTCACCTCACTAAGCCTAAAAAAAAGAGCAATAGATAGCTGGAGGTCTTGGGAAAAACATGCTTAACAAAAGGTATTAAAAAAAAAAAAAAAAAACTCTAAGCATTTGCTAGCTCTATTTTGTATGCACATATGGCTTAAGCCACTCTTGACACATGGCTGTTATGGTCTGAGTTGTTACGGGTCATTGCTGGTCTGCATTCAATATGGCTGTGGGATTGGCTTATGGGGTCAAAGCAGGTTATCAGGAAAGCTCAGGCAGCTAGAGGCAATTCCCCGCTCTAAATTTTGGAACTGGGAGATTTTAGGTTTACGAAGGGCTCATAGGAAATGCTTGTCTTGATTTCTTTGCTTTGAAGGGAAGTTGTTTTTTGTGACCAGATGTAAAGCCTCATGGGAAAATCTTTTCTTGGCAGTGAAGTAAGATTGCCAGTCAAGCCCTGACATGTTTCTAGGTTTAGAGGGACAAGGGGGGTGGGGTGATGGGATTGTGACTGGCTAGATTTCAGGAGACGAGTGTCTTAGAACTTAGAAGAGGCCACTCAAGTTAAAGGGTCACTCAACTTTCAAAGCATAGTTTCTAAAATTTCTGGGTTGTTGTTACTCAGTCACTAAGTTGTGTCTGAGTCTCTGTGATCCCCTAGACTGCAGCACGCCAGACTTTCCTGTCCTTCACTATCTCCCAGAGTTTGCATAAACTCATGTCCACTGAGTTAGTGACGCTATCCAACCATCTCATCCTCCTTCGCCCTCTTCTCCTCTTGCCCTCAATCTTCCCCAGCATCAGGGTCTTTTCCAATGAGTCAGCTCTTCTCATCGTGGCCATATTATTGGAACTTCAGCTTTAGCATTAGTCCTTCCAATGATTATTCAGGGTTTATTTCTTTAGGATTGACTGGTTGGATCTTCTTGCTGTCCAAGGAACTCTCAGAAGTCTTCTCCAGCACCACAATTCAAAAGTATCAATTCTTCAGCGCTCACCTTTCTTTATAGTCCAACTCTCACGTCCATACATGACTACTGGAAAAACCATAGCTTTGACTATACGGACCTTTGTCAGCAAAGTGATCGGCAAAATTTCTGGGTAGAAACACCGTTAGAGGAGAGCCATGTTCCATCACTAACTACTGGTAAGTATTTCTTTGCATGTTAGCTGAGGATGACCAAGAAGAGAGGATGGGACCTAAGATGGGTTGTGAGGAGTTTGCTTAACTCCTTGATTTGCTGTGAAGTGGAACTTAGTGAACTAATTGCTCCCACCACGTAGACCTGATCTGACACTTTGTCGTTGTTCAGCTGCTGAGTCCTGTCCAACTCTACGATTTGACACAGTTGCTGCTAAATTAAGAGCCATGCGTCTGATCACCCAGAAAATGCTCAGAAAGGCATCCCAAGAAATCCTTTGCATACTCCCTCCCTTTTTACCTATATCATCCTTTCTGGAGCTACTTTGTAATCATGAAATAGTTTTTCATAACAAACTCCGATCCATGGGATCACTGATGAAATTGTGTCATCTACAGAGGTACAGTTATAGCCTACCCAAACAACTGGTCAAGTCTATGGGGTGAGGGTGAGAGTGGGGGCATGGGGAGGGGCAGCTGTGGGTCAAAGGTTTGGAAACACTCTCTTGGCTTGTGTGGCTGAATGTTTGACTTTTCAACTGACTGTTCTGCCGGTGAATGGTCTTGGCCTCTGGGGAAGTAGGTGACCTCTTGCCTCTTAAATGGGATCACGTCTCTGGGCAAGTAGGCAGTTTTATCTCTAAAGAGTTTAGGGCCATGGAAGGTGAGGTCAAGTTGGTCACCAAGGGCAGGGAATCCAGGCCTTCCCTCCAAACCACATTTGCTTTCCTAATCAAACTGACTCATATGATTCCAAGTATTTCTCCATCCTCTCCAAGGCCAGTGGGCCATGGGGTAGGCTGATGACCCGTGAAATTTCAGTTTTAAAGAATGGAAATGGTTTTGATTTATTCAAAAGTCAGCCCATTCCTTTGGTTCTGTGTAGAGGCAGAGAGGGCAGGAAGAGCCACCACAGGGCAGGTCACATCTGAGGACCTTGGCAGCCCCTCAGGCTGACTTTCTTTGCCCAGGACACACGGCAGACTCCTCTATGGCTGATAGAGAGGAGGGTCTCAGCCATAGAGCCACACGTACTCCTAACAAGGCCAGCACTGCCAGCTGGGAAGGTTTGCTTGAGGCTGGGCACCACAGACATCCTAGAAGAAGTGGGTTTGTCGAAGCCAAAGTGACGAGGTCAGGGTCCAATGTGCTTGATCTCTACTCCTTGTTTCTTTACTTTCTCCATTCCTGGTTGGCTTCACTGAATGTGCTGTCTGTGGGCGTCCATTCTGACTTCTGGTCAGGAAGATAGCCCAGAGCTGTTTCACTTGGTGGAACTTTCCCCTATATTCTCTCAGACTCCTACATGGACTCATTGATGAAGCAGCCCGCGTGCTCTTTGTCTTATTTGCCTTCGCCCTTCCCTTGGAAAACTACCAGACTGTTCAAATAAGTGGCCTCAGCATAGGTGTACATTCACCGACATGGCTGGATCTTAAAAACCTGATCCTGAGTTTTAAAAGAAGAGACACAGAATGAGATACATAAGACACTATGATTTGCCAAAATCAAAAGTAGATGCTCATAAAGCAGCAATACATGTAAAATAAAAAGATCACATTAAGCACACTAGAAGTGCCTATGGGAGGAGAGGAATAGAAATGGAAAATAAGGATCAAAAGAAAGAAATAAAGTAAATGAAGGAATGAGTCAACCTATCAATGATGATAATAGACCATGAGCTGAAGAGTATGATTAACTCAACACCCTGTCCTTAAAATCACAAAAAGCAATGTAATTTGGGTGATCTCCTAATACTAGATCTGAAGCTAAGAACCCAACAGACACGATGACACCAAGATGTCCGGCTCAGCCTGAATCCTGCCAGGCTCATGGGCTTCAGATCCAGATGCTAAGGACCTACCAGGAGAAGACAGAAGACACTCTCCCAGAGAAGGTGCCTTCCAGAGGAGGATGACAGCGTCAGAGGAGGTGGCCTTTTCCTTTCCTGACCACAATCCCTTCTCCCCTACCTGGAGATGTGTGTTGTTATGGGACCAGGAGCAGGTTGAGCTTCAGATTCATCACCTGTAAAATAGGGTAATGCCAGGACCTCTCTCATCAGGCTGTTGTGAGGAATGGATGTGTAAGTGTCTGCTCTGCTCTCAGCATAGTGCTGGGTTCATAGAGTTGCTGTCATGATCAGAATCATAGTCATAAGCATAATAATAACCATAACAGTAATAGTGATAAAAGTAATGAATTGTGTCATTTGTTCTTATTCGGTTGCTAAGTCTTCTCTGACTCTTTTGATCCCCTGGACTGCAGCATGCCAGGCTTCCCTGTCCTTCACTATCTCTTCACTTTGCTCAAACTCATGTCCACTGAGCCGCTGATGCCATCCAGCCATCTCATCCTCTGTCACCCGCTTCTCCTGTCCTTAGTCTTTCCTGACATCAGGGTCTTTTCCAATGAGTCAGCTCTTCACATCAAATGGCCAGAGTATTGGAGCTTCAGCTTCAGCATCCGTCCTTCCAGTGAATATTCATGTCATAGGGAGCATTTTTTGCCTTTTTGTGCAAGTCTTGCTCAGAAGGTCCAGTTTTGGAATTATTTTAAATAGCTTGGTTTCCAGCCAGACAACATGAAATAAATGAAGTTAAGGAAGTCTTCTGAGATTCTGGAAGATAGAATGTTCTTCATTATCTCTTAAGTCTCCTGAGGATCCTAAAAGGCTGGGGCCACAGCAGAGGAAATCCTGGCCATCACATCAGACACTTCTGTGTGAGCAATATGAGTCCAGAATCTCAGCAAGAAGGAAGAGTTGGGAGAGAGAAAAGTCCCCTGTGATGCTCTAGATGAGTACAGACAAGCCAGAGACCCAAAACGCATGTGGTGGTTGCCTGCTTCTTCCTGATGTTGCCTTACAACTCAGAGGTGTTCGCTGTCCAAAGGACTTTAATACTTCTTATCTCATTTAAGCCTTATGACACTTTCCTAAGGAAGTACAGAACTCCCACTTTACAAATGGCAAAACTGAGGTTCATGGTGTTCCGAGACCAGGATGAACATTAATTGCAGTTCTAGGCCTAAAACTCAGGCTTACCGACTCCCAGCCCAGTGCATTCTAGAGTAATAATGATGATAACGATAATGACAATTGTTACTCATAAGCAGCTGTATGAGCCAGGTACTTTTTAAGGGGTTTTACATTCATCCAGCCCTTACAATAGGCCTATGATGTGAGTATTCTCCTCATTTCATAAATGAAACAGCTAAGGCAAAGAGAGGCTAAGTAACCTGCCTAAGGCTGCACAGCCCACAAGTGGTAGGGCAGGATGTTATCACCCTTCCTGTTTCCTGCTGCCATGCTTTCCTTGAGGACCAGTTTCTGCTGCTCTGGGTCCTCTCAAGACAAGGAGCTCCTACAGACCCAAGGGTGGTTAGTGCCCACATCTTAATCCTAAGACTAAGGAACACAATCTTGTTCCTTGGGAGAAGGAATCATGGAAGAAGAGGGGGCTATGATGTCTGCCAGAAAAGACTCACATTGCAGCTGGATTCTTTACCAGCTGAGCCACAAGGGAAGCCCTCTGAACTTGGAGGCCTGACCAACCACAGATCTCTCTGCTGTACTCAGGACTCATTTCAAGTTTGACTGTGTGTCTAGGGAATTTTTAGGGGACCTGGTAACTTACTTAATGCCCAGTGTCCCTTTTATTGACTCTTTGATGTTCACTGGAGTTGAGCCTGCCACCAAAGCCTACCTGTCCTTTGGCCCAGGCTTCATAAGGCGCATACTTCAGACTGTGGATTCATCACAGGAGCTGGTATGAATGGCAGGGGCAGAGGTAAAAACAAATCCCTATCAAGAGAACTTACGTTTGTGTCAACTATGTCTTGTTCTTTTGCTTGATACTCATCCCTTGCTTTTTCTCTTTCTTATCATTCTGTTACCTCCAGCCTGGAAACGCATGGAGATGACCAGGCAGCAGAAGCCCTGTTGAAAGAAGGTGAAAGTTCAATGTCCATATCTGAGAACATCAAGATATGGTGTTGTCTGTCCAAGAGGGCCTGGGAGATGGTAGGTGACCACAGAGGATTACCTCCCTCTGTATCCCTCCTACCCCAGGACAATTTTATTTTACATCTGCTCTTTGTTGGAAAGTCTTTGTGGAAGAAAGGAGGGATGGTGGCTAGCACTAACCATGGATGTGACTTAGATCACCAGGAGGACAGGGAAGAGTCTAAAGGGAGAAAGTAGCATCATGTGCATGGAGGCAAGAAGCAGGGAAGGACAAGATGTGAGGGGGTTAGCCTGGGCACCATGTTTGACTGAAAATGGGAAGGAGAGCCAGAAGGTAGGCCTTGAGTGCCAAGAAGTACTTTAGACTTTGACTTTCTTTGCTTCTCCCAAAGCATGTGTGGTGGAACTGTAGTTAACTGGCATGTAAGAGATGTTCTGGGGAAGAGAGAAGTCTGCTCAAATAACTTTTGGAAACACTAGGTTAACTTAAATGCTAGGTTAGCTTAAATTATTGCAGGATTTGTCAGAGCCTTTATCATAAACATATGCACTGCAAATCTTTATTGGAGAAGATTTATCTATCTTCTATCTAGCATTTCCCAAATTTATTCTGCCAGTGAGCCCAGTTTTTCAAGGTGGAGTTTGTGAGCACTCTAGAAAATGCTTTCCCATATGAATGGGCTATGGGGTGATGGGGCAGGGAACCAGTGAAAAAACAATTCCACTCTTGGTTCACTGTAAGACCCACATAAGCACCTTCCCTCCTCAAACTCAATTAGCATAGCTGTTCTTTACCTCTGCTGATCGAGGGCTGAGTTCTGTGCTTCGTTCCCTGCTCTGTGAACTGCAGTAGGACCCCAAGCCTTGACATGGAGGTCCTTGGAGGCCACTGACTGTCACTGCAGCTTTGAAATTATTATAACTTTCAGTGGTTCTAAAACATTTTGAGGCCAGCAATCCATTTGGAAATATGCTGGAAGCTAAGAAATCTGTTCCTAGGCAGGCGGGTTGGTGTGGGGGAGCTCACAGATTCAAAGTCCTCTTATAATATGAAGGATTTTCCAAACTCTTGAGATCCATCTATGGAGTATTCATTTGTATATACCTTGGCTCCTTTGTCCAGTCATCATCATTTTCCTCTGTGCTGATTTCACTTGGTTGCTTAAATGGACAGCCCAGTTGGCCCACTCACAAAATTGGCTCTGTGGCCTGTATGTGACCTCTTTGCCTGGAAAATTATCCAGCTGGCCAGCTGGAAGCCATTTTCCCAGGAGGTGGTACTGAGAAGAAACACGAGGACACTTCTGAACTTGTTTTTAACTTAACATCAACACCTTTGTTTGGAAACAGAAAAGAGGCTGATGGAATAGTCCATCCAAGAGACTTGTGTGCGTCTCTCAGCTTCTAAAATGGGAAGAATTGGGGCATGAATGGAGAAGCTTTAACGTGGAGTCTGCCCTAGAGGTCCCAGTGTGACATGTTTTCCCTAAATGCTTTCCTTCAAAGTCATTCTGATAATAGAGCCAAACAACATTTTTCTTTTTTTTAGAAATATATTGTTTCTTAGAGAGTAGGGACAGGTCTGGTAGCCAGTCTCTCTCCATTTTCCACTAGCACTTCCCCACTGTTTGGAGAGCTTGGTTTATCACCCCTTAATTTTTAAACGTCTTGTGTCATTTTATTTTAAATATTGTTCTTAAGTACCAAAAAGTCAGTTTGGGGTATTTTTTTAAGTCCAGTCTGAAAGTCTTTATCCTTTAGTATGATAGCTTTGACCCATTCACATTTATGATGATGGCTCAGCAGCTTGGATTTATTCAAACCATTTTCTTTTGTGTTTTTTTATCAACTAAATCTTTCTATCTTCCCAACTTGGTTTGTATTGAGCATAAGGGGTGAGATAAAACGTTCTGCTGCCTTTTTAGCTCAGACAAAGGTTACGCATAGGTGCGTCCCTGACCTCTGTAGGACATTCTGTCCTTTGTGATCAGCGTCTCCCAATCTATTTGTTTTCCTGTGCTGTGCTCAGTCATGTCTGACTCATTGCAGCCCCATGGACTGTAGCCTGCCAAGCTCTTCTGCCCACAGAATTTTACTGGCGTGGAGTGCCATTTTCCATTCCAGGGGATCTTCCCAACCCAGGGATGGAACCTGCATCTCTTGTATCTCCTGCTTTGGCAGGCGGAGACTATACCACCAGCAGCACCTAAAAAGCCCGTTGGTTTCCCTGAAGCCTGGAGACTTAGCATAGGAAGGGAAGAACTGGCTGCTGAGCCAAGAAGAGAATGCAGTGTTGCTCCCTTGGTCTTACTCCTCACATAATAATAGGGGAAAAGGAGAGAAGGTGATATCAGAGAGAGCAATAAGCAGAGAAGGTGGCAATAAGTAGCTTAGAGATCTACCAGGTAGAGCCAGATGAAACTTCACAACCTCAGTGGCAGAACCTGATTCATTTGCTGGGAACTCTGCTTTGGTGGCAGAGGGATTCCATTCAGCCTTCTGAATCCTTGGGACCAGCAAGAAGGGAGTAGACTTTCTGTGTGCCCTGGCCCTCACTATCAGCTTTTCTCTCCCATGACTGTGGAATGACCCAGCATTTTGGAGCCCAGTCCCATGGCATCCAGATGTCAGCAATTGCTTTTGGTTTCCAGAAGACTCAGCCAGTCCATTGCTAGCTTGTCCAACGGCTGGCCCAGTAAACCAGTGACCACACACTTGCCCCAAATTTGGCTGGGTTCTGGGGACAATTGGTCAGGGCTGCGTGAAGCAGATTGTGTGTGGCCCAGCCGAAAGCTCTTAAAGCATGCCATGTGAGACACAACCTATAATAAGGAGTTATAAATTGTTCCATTCTGGTGCCTCCAGCTGAAGGTCAAAAGTTTTCACGGTTCTTTAAATGGGGGAGGAAGAGTCCAGTGCCCTGGCACTCTCTGAAAGCCTGGGGGCTCCTCCCTGGCCTAGAAGAGCTATGTTTACAAAGACAAATACTTTAATGGATAGCATGAGGCAGAGAAACAGCAGAGCCAGGGGGTCAGGGTCCTCGAGCTTGCTTGTGTTGAAGAGAACTGAGCCAAGCCAGTCAGCCTGGGGCCCTGTGGCTGACCTCATCTCTAGTCAGATGGACACTGGGCTCCATGCTCGAGTGATTGTCTGAAGCAGTGGCCTGCTTAAAGCTGGCTTGGCCAAGACATAGAATACACATAGGCTGGGCCAGGGGAGCCCCAGTGACCTCCACACGTGGGCTGCAGCGGGGCCATCCAGAGGCCCTGGATACAGTTCAAGTCAAATGACATCTACTCAAGACAGGGATCTCTGCTGAGTGCAGGGGGCCCTGCAGTATAAAAACGCAACCCTTCCAGCCCTCAGAGCATTACATGGCGTGGAGGAGGTGAGATGGATACACAGACATTTGTAGATGACAGGGGAGCACAGGCCAAGAGAGCACCCCTAGGGGGAGAGGCCCGTGGACTTCAGAAGCCTGGAAGGACATCCAGAGAGTGGTTAGGATGTCAGACTTTGGTGCCCCTGGGGGCTTGAATCTCTCTTCTGTTTCTGTTTACAGATTATGTCGCCATTGGTAAGACATTTTATTCACCTATAAACCCACCTTATAAACTTTTGTAAACATTCAATGAGGTAATATCTGTGAAGCGCTTAGCACTGGGCAGGACATATAGTCAGTGCTCAATAAACGAATGAAAGCTATTATTATTCCTAGAGGAAGGGGTCATTTCCAGGCCACTGAAGCTTTAAAGGAGTCAAGAGAAGGAGAGAGAACATTTAGAGCAAGAGGAACAGAGCCTCGGCACAAGTTAATAAAAAGGACTTGGAGAGGGGAAGATTCATGCATTCAATAAGTATCGATTTTTACTATTGGCCAGGCAGTATGGATACAATGATGAATGAGGCAGAAGTAATCCCTGTTTCCACTGGTCATTGCAGAGGAAGCCCCGTGGGAGGGTGCTGAAATATTCTGTCTAATCACAGACAATACGTAGGTCAAAGCCGAGGGCTTATGTGTCAAGAGGACACACAGCAGACCTTGTGCTCACCAGGACATATCTTTAAAAATCTCATCTTCAGAACTCTATTCCTACCAATCCCATCATGCAGAGTTCTATGACATTAAATGACATCATAGCATTTTCTGGAACTCCTGGAAACTCATGCAACCTTGAACATGAATTACCATCTAATGTGGGAGCACTTAAATTGCAGAATGGTGAACAATGAGACTGACTCCTCAGTGTCTGTCTGCTCCTGTCCTAATAAAGTAATGGTCGTGCTGTTTGTGACTTGACCACAGCTCTGGGGCTAATGGTTTTTCCAGTAATCATGTATGGATGTGAGAGTTGGACTATAAAGAAAGCTGAGTACAGAAGAACTGATGCTTTTGAACTGTGGTGTTGGAGAAGACTCTTGAGAATCCCTTGGACTGCAAGGAGATCCAAGTAGTCCATCCTAAAGGAGATCAGTCCTGGGTGTTCACTGGAAGGACTGATGTTGAAGCTGAAACTCCAATACTTTGGCTACCTGATGCGAAGAGCTGACTCATTTGAAAAGACCCAGATACTGGAAAAGATTGAAGACAGGAGGAGAAGGGGATGACGGAGGATGAGATGGTTGGATGGCATCACCGATTCAATGGACATGAGTTTGCGTAAATTCTGGGAGTTTGTGATGGACAAGCTGGGAGGCCTGGTGTGCTGTGGTTCATGGGGTAGCAAAGAGTCAGACACAACTGAGTGATTGAACTGAACTGAACTGAGGCTAATCCTATCCTTCTAGACAGTGACTTTGAGCATGCAACAATTGAAGACAATACGATATGAGCAGTGGATGGGAGGGCTTGCACAGTGTCTCCCTATTGTTATATCCTGATGAACATGACAGAGAAACACTTCACCTGATGTCCATTGCCAGACATATTAGAATCATGAGGGAAGCCTGACTTAGGATATAACAACTTCATGGTTGCCAGATGGAAAGACAGAAAGAACAAAGGTTCTTGATGATCCGGTTGATGGGCCAGAACCAACATGGATGCCCAGATACCTCTCAACTTCCTGCATTTGAAGTGTAATACATTTCTTAGTGATTGTGTGTTAGTTGCTCAGTTGTGTCCGACTCTTTGCGACCCTGTGGACTGTAGCCTGCCAGGCTCCTCTGTCCATGGGATTCTCCAGGCAAGAATACTGCAGTGTGTTGCCATTTCCTTCTCCAGGGGATCTTCCTGACTCAGGGATCAAACCCAGCTCTCCTGAATTGTAGGCGGATGCTTTACCATCTGAGCTACTAGGCTTGTTTGAATGGAGTTTTCTATTATTTGTGGCCTAATGAGCCCTAATGGAGACACTTGCTAAAACAGAACCAGGAATTTATTTAAATGATTGTACCTCCACTTGGCTTCATCATGGCTTTGGTCTTTCTCAGGGGAAACATACTCAGTCCAATCTCTGCTCATCTGACAGCCTGTACAATTGGAGACCTGTTGGAAACACAAATTTTGGTAATGTCAACCTTCTGAATTAAGTCAGATTTGATACTAGCAAGAGCTTGCTATAGACCAGAGTCACTTCTGAACAGTTTACAGACTTTATTTGCACTTCTCAAAAAACCCTTTGAATTTGGTTCTACCATGACATACCTTTTGTGGTTGAGGAAACTGAGGTGTAGAGACATCAGCGCACTTGTCCAGAGATGTGCAACTAATAAGTGGCTAAAGTTAGACTCAAATGCAAGGAGTTGCTTGGCTTCAGAGTCTGTGTCCCTGACTGAATTGTTTCTCCTTTGAGGTGGTCCTGCTATTCATAGATAAAAATTATATAAAAGAAGAGGCAGAAATAATCAATTAAAATTGAGTTCACTTGAAATTATAAAATGGGAAAAACACACCTTTAGGATTTCACCAGTGTCCGGGGAAGCCATTGTAAGCTTTGGAGAATAGAGTATTAGTTTTAAGTAAACGCCCATGTTTCTCATGCTCTCTTTTCCTCATCTCATCTCACCATCATTTCTCTAGGACTGTCTCTCTTTTCATCTCTTCATCTGTGTTAAAAACCAGTGAAACAGACACCTACCATATTGGATGAATTCTGCAACCTCTAAGCACAGTAACTTTGATAAGAAGTCTGTACTTTGACCTACCACACAGGCAAAAAGAAAGTTCTGAATGTGAAAAGAAGCCCCATGTGAGCCTTCCATGTTCTCTGCCAAATGGCTTGAGCTCACCCCACCTTTTTAATTTTGCAAAACATTTGTGTTGTGTTTCCAGTTTCCCATGGTGCACCAGCGGGCCGGGTGATGAGAGGAGGGCTGCAGGGATGAGGTGCCTGGTGGGGCCCTGTGCTGGGCTGCAGGTGCTCGACAAGACTGGCCAATGGGAGCGACTTCTTGGAACCAGCCTGACAAGTTCCTGCTGGCCCAAGCCTGGGGCCTCATCTCCCTCCAGCTTGGCCCCAGGTCACCAAAAGGAAATGTATTTAATTTTCAAATCCCTCCTGGAGCCAAAGAGAATTCCAACAAAACAGCCATAAACATTGAAAGAGTCTTGTCTGATTTGGGAAAACATTCCATTGGATTTAAAATGAAATATCCTGTGACTAATCTCATGTAAGACTGGGAACGAGTCTAATTGTTCAATTTAGTGGTCAACGAGGGGACTCTGGAGAGAGACCTGGTCCCTCCCCCCTACCACTTTGGGATCAGCGGCAATAAATCAGCCAGGACTGAGATTTCAAACAAGGATCGTGAAGGGTTTGCTGTTTGATCCTCAAGCCCCCTTCTTCTCAATTTGTCATTGATTTCCCATCAAGAGAGTTTGTGCAACCGAATCCCCCATGCAATTCTGGCACTTTGTAAACTAGTAAATAAAACCCAAATGTTAATTCTTATGAGCACAGCATCCCCTGCCAAGAAATGAATAATGCACTGTGAAAAGCCACGGCATTGTGCGTCCTTGGATGAGGGATCAAGAAACGGTGGGGCAGGGCTGCGGAGCCAGGAGTCATGAAGGCAGTAAAACCAGGAAGAGGGATGCAACGGGAAGAGGAAGAAGAAACAAAACTATCTTGGAAGATCTTTGTCATCTCCTTGACTTGAGTGTAAGCTCCTATGGCCAGTGCCAGGCAATGACATTAATGAAAGATTATTTGGCTCTTTGTGCCTGTTCTGTGAGCTTCCCAGGTGGCTCAGTGGGTAAAAAATCTGCCTGCAATGCAGGAGATGCAGGCAGACATGGGTTCAATCCCTGGGTTGGGAAGATCCCCTGGAGGAGGGCATGGCAACCCACTCCAGTATTCTTGCCTGGAGAATCTCCATGGACAGAGGAGCCTAGAGGATTACGGTCCATAGAGTTGCAACGAATCAGACTTGACTGAGTGACTGAGCATGCACACATGCGTGTTCTGTATGGAGAACCTTCCAGACTTGTTTTCTCCTTACAACGATCTGTGAGGCAAGTTTGCTGTTCTCCCCATTTACAGATGGAGAAACTAAGGCATCGGAGAAGTAAACACGTTGCCCACTTGAGAGAGAAGAGATGAGCCACTCACTGAGTACCAGAGCCGACTCAGCTCCACTGTGCTGTCTGCCCCAGAGGGAAAAAGTGTGGATAGACTAACCGACTATCCCAGGGTGCCCAGGACTGCAGGACTTACATTGCTAAAACCAGGAAAGTCTCAGACAAACTGGTCTGAGTTCACCCTGGTATGGGAGTTAGACTCCAACTCTGAGCAACCTCCTTGGGTGTTATGGCCAGAGTATTTTTGTTTTTGTTGTTGTTGTTGTCTTCAGAAAAGCAGGAACTGGTGTCTGTAGCTCTGTCTCTGTAAGGTGAGCCAGCAAGGTGGTCTAGTGAAGGCAAGTCCATTTCTTGCCTGCCCCTCCTCAAAATAGCATCCTGATACATGACAATGAAGAAGGAAAGAGTAATGATGACGCATGCTACTGTTGTTTAACAAGACACCAATAGTCCCCTGGAACGATCTGGGCAAAGACAGGAGGAAATCATCTTAAATTCCAGTTCCAGAAAGTCTGTAAGTAAATTATGATTTTTGTTGATTATTTATTAGCCATCAGGTCACTTTCAAGGCCCAGAGGAACTCCTTCTGCTTACCATTGGATCTGTGTGAGGCAGAAAAAAGAATTTCTAAGCAGGGGCATCATTCCCTTTTCTGGGACCTATTTTATAAGCGGAGACCTCTTGCTTATGAATAATGCTACATTCAATCTTCTGACTCCTGGAGGAGTAAAGTCAATCTAGGATTCCATCCAATAATAATACTGCCTACAACAAACAAAGCTGTGCATTAGTAAACAGTTTTCACCATGTGTTACTTGACTTGAAGTCCTAGCAACCCCGTGAAACAAGGGAGATAAGATGAATTCCATGTTTCATGGTTCAAGATAGGGGGCAGGTGGTATATGGAAGAGCCTACATTTAAAGACAGAAGAAACTGAGGCACCTTGCTAGTACGGTATCAGAAAGTATAATTATTTTAATACAAAATAAGTCAAGGGATATACAAAAAGTAAATATATCTTTCTATTTCCCAAACTGATCTCAGTGTTTGGCATGCAGTAGCTAATCAATTACACTCCCTGAGACAGAGGTGGCAAGGAGAAGGTTTGATTCCAGTGTTAACCAGACTGAAGTTTGCATCTTAGCTCATTCGCCTACCTGTGAAACTCCAGGTAAGTCACTTAATCTCTCTGGGCCAACAGGAACCTTCCAGGCAGAAGGGCAGGGAAATATACCTTCACAGCTGTTGTGAGAACTTGTGATTGTAGCTGAGGAGGGCTTGGCACACAGTAAGTGCTCCATAAGAGACAGTTTTAGTTGTTTTCAGGCCCCAGGATTCTGGGCCCTTCTTTATGCCCAGGCTGGTGATGGAAATGGATGGGCTCTAATGTCTGGAGGCAGGCACTGGATCAGATGCTTCCTGACCCCCTGCCATATTTAACTCAACTGTCCTACCAAAATGAGAGGGAACGCTCTCAATTCATGCAACACAATTTCAGTGCCGTAGGTGACCCCTTCTGTACATGCCTGGGGCCAAGCTACAGGTGATAATTAGCTCTCAGAAAGCGGAAGGACATTAACTCCAGTGACTTGACTCTGTTCCAATTGCGATAATTAAATAAAGTGCCCACAGGTGGATCCCGTTAATGAGGCATCCACTGGGTTGCGGCGGAGCCATCCAGGCAGCAGGTGTGGAGCTGGGGCGTGGGCTTAGCACAGCTGACTGAGCCGTGGGCATTCACAGAAGCATGAAGCGTCTCCGCTTCTCTCTTCTCAGTTGGTTCCTCCCCTCCCTCCGCCAGGCCATTTGAGTGTCTTTAGGAGTGCTCTTCTGGGGGTCAGGGCCTTGTGCTTTGGGCTCTTCCACGAGCTTAATCTTAACCTTGAACAAGTATCTTCAGTCTCCCTAGTTCAGTTTCCTGAATTGTAAAAAGAAGGCAATAGCGTAAAAAATGGAAAGAGAAGCTTGGGGACAAGTGAGTTCAGTCTCACCATCACACTCCCCTAGTTTCTGCTACCCTCTGCTTGACTGCCTTTTCTCCTTCAATAGGCTGTTACCTCTTTCTTCCTCAGCTTTCAGCAACCCCAGATTCGCAGCCTGTCCCTGAAGAGATAGGAGGTAGAGGAGGCTGTTTCCAATTTCCATTGTTGTTTTGTTTTGTTTTGTTTTTTTCACCCTAGGAAGGACCTGATTGGTCCAGCTTAAGTTACAAATTCACCCTGTGGACCAATCACTGTGGCTGGGAAAAGACAAGCCCTCCCCTTAGTCCAGAGGCAGATTATTGATCTATTACCAGAAGCCTCCTACTTGAATCTTTCACAGGGACAAAAGTGTCACACATGTTGACTCTTCTCTCCACTAAGAAGAAGCAAATTGTGTTCCTGAGGAGTGTGTGTGTGTGTGTGTGTGTGTGTGTCGGTCCTTTGGAGTGGGAATACAGCTGACCCTTGAAAAACACAGGTTTGAATTGTGTGGGTTCACTTATATGTGGGTTTTTTCAATTAACATATTGGAAAAAATTTTGGAGACTTGTGACAATTTGAAAAAATTCACAGATAAACCATGTAGCCTAGGAATATTGAAAAAAATTAAGAGAAAGCTAGATATTTCATGAACACATAAAATTTATGTAGATATATAAAATATGTGTGAATTGACTGTTTATATTGTTGGAAGGCTTCAGGTCAACAATAGGCTATTAGTTATTAAGTTTTGGGACAGTCAAAGTCATGCATGGATTTTCAATAGCATGGAGAGTGGGGGAAGGTCAGGGTCCATACCCCTTGTGTCATTAAAGAGTCAACTGTATATTTCTTCATAGAATGTTGTGAACGGCAATTGTTCTTCCATATCAGTCTAAGAGGTTAACTGGATGACTAGGCAAGTTGCTTACTCTCTCGAGTTTCCTCATCTGGAAAAATGGGGAATAATAATAGTACTAGCTCCGGGAGTTGGTGATGGACAGGGAGGCCTAGCATGCTGTAGTCCATAGGGTCGCAAAGAGTTGGACACGACTGAGCTGAACTAAACTGAACTGAATTCATGGGTTGTTGAAGTAACTGAATAATTCAGGCAGACTCAGTCCTTAGCACACTGTCTGGGCATCAGTAAGAGTTCAGTGAGCAGAAACCATTGCTATTATAAAGTGAAATACTGCATACTTGTTTTTTTTAAACAATGATTTGTAAAAAAAAAAATAACTTGTTTATTTATTCATTTGTTTTGGATTTTTTTTTTTGGCTGTTCCATGTGGCATGTGGGATTTTAGTTCCCCAGCCAGGGATTGAACCTGTACCCCACTGCAGTGGGAGCGCAGGGTCTTAACCGTTGGACATCCAGGGAAGTTCCTACATGCATGTGTTTAAAAAAAAAATAGTGGAGAACCTCACTTCTAACAAAAGGGACAAACAACACTCCAGATGAAAATATTTGTTTCCTCTGTCTCAAGAACTGGTGGGTGTGGAAAGGCAGGTTTCATTAAAGAATGGTGAGCAGCGTCTGAAATGAGCACTGGACACTTTCAAGGACCTAACACCATGAATGTGCTCCCTTGGCTGATTCTGCTGGTCACTTCCTTTTTCCTTTTCTGTCACTGCTGCTAAGTCACTTCAGTTGTGTCCAACTCTGTGTGACCCCGTGGATGGCAGCCCACCAGGCTCCCCCGTCCCTGGGACTCTCCAGGCAAGAACACTGGAGTGGGTTGCCATTTCCTTCTCCAACTAATAAGACTCATTTGCTTTTTAGTGGCGGTTGATAGCTTTACAGGGAAAGAGAGAGCTCAAACTTGGGACTGAGAGAGAAGAGAAAGGAGAGAGAAATAGAAATAAAAGTTATCTTTATGTGCCTGGGAAAGAGTGACACAAGACAGAGATGAAGAATAGAATAGAATAATTAGGGACTTCCCTGGAGGTCCAGAGGCTAAGACTCTGAGCTCCCAGTGCAGGGGGCCTGGGTTCAAATCCCTGGTCAGGGAACTAGATCCCATATGCCACAGTGAAAAATCCTACATGCTGCCAGGAAGAACAAAGATCCTGTGTGCTGCACCTAAGACCCAGGGCAGCCAAATAAACAAACAAATCAATCAATAAATATTTTTTAAAAAGAGAATAGAATAACTATTAGAATAGTTACCTAGTAGTAACTAATAGAATAGTTGCTTCTTGGTCCGGTACAATAGACAAGGAGCTGGCTGAGATGCAGTCAAGAGAGTTCCATGCAGCGGAAAACAGCAGAGCAGGAGCATCGTTTGCTTTGAGAAGATGTGTGGAAGGACACATGTGGGGTTTCTGGTGCTGACTCCCAAACGATGTGAGAGGAAGGGCAGTTTCATTGGCTCTTGAAGATATCAGTGGGAAGCAGTGGCCATGTGTAACTGAGTCTCTGTGCTGTGTGCTAGAGCTCCCTTCTTTGATCTGATGGATGCCCTGTCCTGTAATCTGCTCTGCTGCCGCCTTGTCCACCATAGTGCTTGGTACTATGCTGAGCCCAGTAGGAAATCTATGGACATCAGAGGCAATGGGTATTTGCAAATCAAAGTTGTTCCTAACCCTTCTCTCTGTGGATAAATCAAGGTGCACCTAATACTGATGCTTCAGAACATCGTAGAGGAGAAAAGAAGGTAAAGGGAATTCCCTCTGAGTGCTTTCATTCATTCACTCACTCATTCATTCAGCAAATATTTTCTGAGTGTCTGCAGTCCATAAGGCTGTGGTGAATGTAGGGGACACATCCATGAACAAGACAAGCAAAACCCCTCCTCCTAGAGTCTACATTCTGTTGAAGAAGAGAGAGGAGGGATCACCAACTACATATAATGTGTGGTAAGTGGTACCAATGAAAATATAGGAGCATAGGTGAGAGGGCTGAGAGCGCCTGATGGAACAAGAGGACGTTAACATCTCGGTCCTTGTTTCAAAATTAAGATCCACATTCTTTTCAGAACCTCAATTATTTTTACAAACATAGAGGAATTACAAAAAACCTGGAAAATGTAAAAAGCGTAAAGATACAAAAATCTCCCATAAACCACTGTTAAAACCACACTTATTTTATGCCTCCTTGGGATCAGATTGCATATCGTTTTGGAACCTGCCTTTTCACTTCAAATTGCATGTTGAATTTCTCCTCCAGTTGTAAAAATTTAATTTAAAACATCATTTTAAGTAACTGCATCATATGCCATTTATATAGATGTGCCATAAATTATTTAATCTTTCCCTATTGTTGAACATTTGGTTTGTTTCCACTCTTACAAATAGGTTTCAATGACTCTCCTTGTTCTTAAATCTTTAAGAGTCTGTTGGTTTCTTAGAATAGTTTCCTAGCCAGTCAGTCTACAAATTTCATGGAGTGATTATTATGTGCCAAGTAGATTTCCTCTTGCTTTCCTAGCTGGATCCTTTGGGTGCTGTTAGGAGTACTTGACTATGCTACCCTTTATTTTGTTCACCTGACAAGGTGGGCCTATTTACCACCATCTTCTGTTGATCTCAATTGTACCTCTGGGTCCAGGGCATGAGGGAGTCCCTATATTAATTACTGTTTGGTCGCCTCTCAGTATGAAGTCTGGTTTTCCCCTTGATTTTTCCTCTCCTGTGACCCAAACTTTCTGGGACTGTGTGCTGTGCTGTCATACCTTAACTTTATGTATCTCGCCTATCCTTATGTGACTGGGGACTGTGGCAGGAAGTGGACCCAGAAACTGGAGCGGGGTCTGTCCTTGAGTGTGTATGTGAATGGGGGGTGGGAGACAGCAGGCAGTCCCAAAGTGCTATTGTAGGAAGATAGAAGATGGAAGTCCAGGTAGAGACAGCAGAAACTGGCCTGACTGCCTTCTGACCATGTCTTCGGATGGACTGAAATGGGACTTGAGTTTTCAGGGCATGTCATTAACCTGTTTCACTGACTCTTCCTGATCTGTGTACTTGAAAACCTCTGATAAGTGTCACAGATACTGTAGTAGAATGACTGCGTGACCTCCCTTTGACTTGTAACTTTGCAGTCCCTTCCTGCTCAGATTCTAGCTTAGCAGTGACACTGGCTTGGCCAGCGGGAAGCCAATGGGACGCAAGTGGAAGTTCGAAAGTGCAGGCTTATTTCCACCAGCTCTCTCGTCACAACTCCGACACTGGCAGAGGAATATAGCCAGGCAAGGCTGTTGGAGGACTGTAAGAGCTATGAGGACCTAAGGCGATCCAAGACCAGCCAGTCCTCTGCCAGTCTATCCACTGATCACAGGCACATGAGCAAGTCCAGCCAAGATAACTGATTGAGGCCTGAGTTGCCTCAAATCAACCAAATTGACACGGAGAATTGTGAGAAAAACAAATAAATAAATAAAGCATATATTTAAGTTTTGGGGATTGTTTGTTAGTCATCGATAACTGACAAAGACATTAATATTGAAGAGTAGAGGAAAGGAGGGCAGTGGAGTTGAAGAAGACAGGAATAAGGTACAGTAACAGATCAAAACACTCAGAAAAACTGCAGCCCTGAATTCACAGTAAGCACTGCTGTACAGCAGGAATTCCACCCTGTGGTTGCCCTTTGACCTCCAGCGTTGAGCTTGGCTACCCCTTCGCCGTATGCATACTCTCTCCCAGGTCTCCTGTTTTAGCAGTCCTAGGAACCAGAGTTGAGAACTCTTGGGAAGCAGGCGTCTCCAGAGACCAGCTTGTGCAATTCTGAGGAAGGTTCTGGAACTGCACAAACACCAGGAGAGAGCCCTGCAGTCCCTACTTGGGAACACTGGGGCCTGCCCAGCAAGCAGCCTGGCTTCCTTTTCCCCTCGTCTACACGTCTGTCTTCATCCTGCCCACGTGGCTGATCTCCCAAGCTCAGGCTCCACTGGCCATCTCTCACCTGAAGCAGCCTGCAAGAGCATGTCCCAGTATGATCCCAGTACAGCCCTCCAAAGCCAGCAGCACCAGGTTGGGAGGAGGGGCAGGGGTCATTGAGCTGGACCAATCCTCGGACCAATCCTCCTCTAGCACAAACCACCCCCCTTCCTACCCTATTTGCCTCTCATTTCACGGGTGTGCACAGGGTTGCAAGAGGCACTCCTCGTAGAGTTTGTAACACAGAGATACAGCTCATTCGGTGCAAATAAATGACCATCCTCTCTGCTTTCCTTTTCTTTCAAACTAGAGAAATGCAAGTCACCCTCCACTCTTCCCTCGATATTACATGGTGGTTTCAATCTCATTATTATTGCATTATATGTAGCACATCTGTTACTGGTCAGGAGCCAACTATTTAATTCTATTAGATACATCTATACGGCGAAGTGATAATCTACACCAGGTTTGTGGAACAAGCACTTAATACTTGGCAGCAAGCAGCCAGAGGCTTGATGCGCAAGTAAGAGGGTGTAGGAGGCCCGTTGTAGCCGAGGGTAGCAGGCGGCCAGAAAGCGCTGCGGCATCGTTCCCCAGGCCAGCATTCCAATGTGGGAAAGAAGTCCGTCAGCGGCTTGTTCCAACATCTGCAAGATATTGATGGAGAACGAGGGAGGTGAGGAGGGGAGGGAGAGGGGAAACGTTTACCTAACCAAATGCTAACTCTTCCAAGGGGATTCATGTCAGCGCAGACTAAATGATGTGAGGGTTTCAGCCACATGTGGTTGTATTTACCCCCCAAGAAATGGACACAGATTCGTGTCTTGTTCAGTAACTGCAGCGCCTTAGACGTGCCTTCTGCAGTTGCCCCTGAGTTCCTACTCGGGTTTCCTGGCTTCATCTCTGCACATCAGGGAATGGGCTTGCTCTCAGCACTGGGGCTCACAAACGGGTGCTGTGTGTGGGAATCTGGCTGGGGCTCTGACCTCCTGGAAATGCTGGCTGGATAGCACCCCTCTCTCCCAAATACCCCATCTTGCCCAGGAGCAGTCCACAGCCTGAGTGCTGCCTTGCTCCCGAGCTGGCCACCTTTTGTCAGCAACGTCTCCTGTGTTTTCACCTAGAGGGCTGGAGGAAAGAAGAAAGAATGATGATAGGATCTATGTCTGATTTCCCCTCCATCCAGGGGGAAGGATCACTTTTAAATCTCAAAAGTGATGAAGGGAAGTGGGGAGGGGTGGATCAAGAAGAAAGCAAGTCTCTTATTACATTGATTTTAACTAAGATGTCATCAATTTTAAGAAGCCCCGTTATTTTATATACCACTAAGAAAAATACTGATTCCTCAGCTATGATACACAGTCAATTAAAGACACACCCAAATTTCAGAGATGTTAAATTGTAGGGAGGAAAATGTGCAACTGTGGATGCTCAACCCCAGGGTTCCCCCAATACTGGCCACTAATGAGCTGTGGGACAGCGGGCAAATTATTTAGCCTCTCTGAACCTCAATTTCCTCATCTGTGAAATGGGCATAGTTATAGCTCCTACCTCATACAGTTGTTGCAAGGATTAAATATTACTGTATGTAAGTGCTTAAAGGAGACGCTGTGTGTTTACTTATTGTGTGACCTTGAACGTCTTGTTTCCTTAGCTACAAAATGCAGGTAGCAATCCAATGATATTTTGCTTCCCCAATGGCACAGCCATAATCTGCCTGCAATGCAGGAGATCTGAATTTGATCACAAAGATCCCCTGGAACAGGGCATGGCAACCCACTCCAGTATTCTTGCCTGGAGAATCCCATGGACAGAGAAGCCTAGCAGGCTACAGTCCATAGGGTTGCAAAGAGGTGGACACAACTGAAGCAACTTAGTATGCACGCATCCTATTGCATTTACATCCCTTTAATGTGGATCAGTGCTTAGACCTGCACTAACCAGGTCACTGAGAAGGCAATGGCACCCCACTCCAGTACTCCTGCCTGGAAAATCCCATGGACAGAGGAGCCTGGTGGGCTACAGTCTATGGAATCGCTGAGGGTCGGACACGACTCAGTGACTTCACTTTCACTTTTCACTTTCATGCACTGGAGAAGGAAATGGCAACCCACTTTAGTGTTCTTGCCTGGAGAATCCCAGGAACGGGGGAGCCTGGTGGGCTGCCGTCTATGGGGTCACACAGAGTCGGACACGACTGAAGTGACTTAGCAGTAGCAGCAGCAACCAGGTCACCAGGAAGGCAGGTGGATAAAAGAGTTGTTTAAAGTAAAAAGTCCATTACGGTGAGTAGACTAATGTGCCAGCAAGATGGCCTCTCCCTCCCCAGTCCTCCCAACTATCTAGGGTACACTTATGGGCACTGCCTTATTGAACCCACTCACCTACCAGGCTGCCTTCCTTTCCAACAGCTCAGGGCAAAGACATGATTTGTCACTGGCCACCAGTCTTTGCTTTTGACATAAACTGCAATTTATATCCCAAATATGGTCAATATATGCCCTTTGTCCCTGGGGTGTTTTAAGAATCATTCATCAAGCAATTTCATATTTAATCGCGTGGTTAATTTTCTCCATGGCCCTGTAAGGAAGAGAGGGTAAGTGTTACAATTCCCATTTACTCAATGAAAAGGCTGAGGGCTAGAGAAATAAAATGACCACCCAAAGTCACATAAAGCTGGTTCTCTCAGAAATATGTTAGAAGCTTATGCTCCCATGGTGGGTTGAACTCATATTCAGTGCCTCTTCGTGCAACGGCCCCTCTCTGCAGGAGGATTACACATTCCTGCCTCAACTTCACACTGGGCCAGGTGACTTCCCTGGGCCAGTGAAAGGTGAGCTCTGTCCAAGAAGAAGCTCTAAGAGCTCTGAGTGACCTGCCATATGTCTCTTCCTTCTGCCATAAAGTTGTC
The DNA here is from genome assembly GCF_000754665.1 of Bison bison bison. Classification (NCBI taxonomy): domain Eukaryota; kingdom Metazoa; phylum Chordata; class Mammalia; order Artiodactyla; family Bovidae; genus Bison; species Bison bison. The sequence continues at coordinate 17,559,323 of NW_011495018.1, read as the reverse complement.
CAAGTTCCAGCCACAGGCTGCTTCATCACCTGCCCGGGTCCCCTGGAGCATTCAGCATGGAGCAGAGAGGCAGTGAGCTCAGAGTGGACACACAGCCTGAACGAGAAGCAAACCTTCATGGCTGCAAGCCATAGACATCATGGGGTTGTATGTTCCCCCAAACCTAGCCTCTTTTAACTGATGAAGTGTATTTTCTATTTTTAAAAATGTTTTATTGGAGTGTAGTTGATTTACAGTATTGTGTTAGTTTCTTACTTTTAAAAAATTTTATAATTGGAGTATAGTTGATTTTAAAATGTTGTGCTAGTTTCTGCTGTACAGCGAAGTGAATCAGCTATGCGTGTACAGGCATCCACGCTTTCTTAGGTTCTTTTCCCATATGGGTCATAACACAGTACTGAGTAGAGTTCCCCGTGCTCTACAGCAGCTCCTTGTTATCTACTTTATGTATGGTACTGCATATATGTCAATCCCAATCTCCCAATTGATTCCTTCTCCCTTTCCCCCCATGACTGTAAGGTTGTTTTCTTCATCTGTGACTCTATTTGTTTTGATTTTTTAGATTCTACATATAAGCAATGTCATCTGATATTTGACTTTCTCTGTCTGACTTATTTCATTCAGTACAACAATCTCTAGGTCCATCCAGTTGCCATAAGTGGCCTTATTTCCTTCTTCTCATGGCTGAGTAATGTGACTTCCATTGCATACATGTACCCTCTGTGCACAAGACCTAAACCTCCTGCCCTGCATGAAACATTTGCTCTCCTAGAAGATAATTGAAGTGGCCTGCTATCGGTGGTCTCTGCTTCCTATTTTAGCACACAGCTCTCTTTTTCATATTAGCCCTGATTAGCCCACTCTGAGTACAAAATCAAATAATTCCAATCATGGACTAGAGCAGTATACTTTTTTCCACCAATTAAAAATAAAAATAATAATAATAAAAAAAAACGGTTACAGTTTTCCAAGGAAGAATTTTCTGGAGGATTTTGGGTTTACCAATGGTCAAAACGTAATCAGAAATAAGTCCTAGGTGAGCAAAGGAAATCAGAAGTTGAGACACTTAGTAATAAAGTAATGAATGATTTTCTAGAGTGATTGGCTTTGCTGAAGTAAATAGAGCTCCTTCTGGCTACACAGTCGAGCATATTGCTTCCTGGGGATGCCACTTTGTTGGTTAAACTTCTGATCCATTTCATCACTTGGTGGTAACACCTCAGTGAGCACCCCAGGAAGTGGCACTTGGGATCTTGGCAGGCCTGGAGGCACCTGGTTGGGTTCATCTCTCCAGATACCAACACCAGTTCTCTTCGTGAATCAGTCCACCTAAGTCAGGCAGCATATTCAGTCTTAATTAGCCAGAAGGTGTGGTCTTCTGTGGAACTGTGCTACCCTAGACCTCCCGTGGGGGAGCCCAACCTTAAACCGATCTCACCATGTCTGGCCCTGGCCATGCCCGGTGCAGGCCGTGCCCATGGGACACACTTCTGTCTGCCTTCCTGGTTTTCTGTTCCAGTTTTCCCACCACTCTGAATTTGCTGCTCTGATTATCAGCCTTGTATCTTGGGCTCTGATGACCCTCCACTCCCAGATTTTGGCTGAGGTCCTCCTTCAGATGGTGTGGACTTTGTGCCTTGGGAACATGTTCCACTCCCCATATGCTCCACCGTGACACTGACTCTTTCGAATCTGGGTTCACTTGGCCAGTCTGTATAATACAGAAAGGGATCCTGGGTTGCCCTTCTGAAAGGCAGTCAGCAACCTCCCAGCCAGGTCAGTTTCCAGGCAGCTGCCCTACCTGGACAGCTAAGGACCCTGAATACCTCACCTAAAACTCTCTCCCCCAAGATTCAACCACGATCTCTCATCTCCTTGGAGAATGGGGCATGCAGGCTCCTTCCTGAAGCTCAAATGCATATGGCAGGCTGAGTGCCTAGTTTTGAAGTGCCTGGGGACCTGCAGATAAATGATGGCACTAGGAAGCTGGGGCTCATGTTACTGCTGAGCTGCCCACAACTGGCTTTCTTCGCTCTGAGCGTCTTGGCAGCAGTGTCTTTTCCAGCTGTACGCCTCTTGCTTAATGGGGAGCTGGTCCAGAGCTCTGGAGCGAAGGCCATGAGATCCAAATCCCATTCCAAGCGAGTGAGTGACAAGCAGCTAATTTCCAAAGCTGTGCAGCGGATATTTTTTTCTTCCTTCAACCCTCTGGGAGAGAAAATGATGCAAATGAAATACCCCAAGGGGAAGTAGCTTGTTGTAACTTATGATTAATCTTGAAAAACCACATGAGTTAAGCATTCCAGTCCTGGAGCTAACCTAAAACCAGGAACATGATCCTTCTTACTCACATGCGCTCACCCTCCCTCCCCTTTCCCTCTGTAGCTCCCAGAAATCTTAGGTGCTTTTGCACAATTCAGATCCCCTGTCACTTGAGCCAGCAGAGGGTACCTTTGCTGGGACCAGCTAAGAAAAAGGCAGCCTTGGAATCTGTTTTAGGGGAAACTCCTCTCATCCGGGCAATAGCCTAGGACATCTTTACAGCATTTGATGGCATTGTTCTTCATGATAGCCCAATGTTGGGGCTATCTTACCTTACCTTTTCTTAAATCCAATACAATGCTTCTGGAAGCATGTTGGGCTGTGACTGGCCCATGATAATGGTGAATGGTGTCTGGGGACAAAACATGGCTCCCACATGCTGCTCTACAAAAGCAAGGCATCTAGGTGCACTCAAAACGATGCTCTGGTAGGTGTCTGCCTCTCACTGTGAAAAGTCATTTTTACCCCTAGGCTTCTGTTCTTCATCTCAAAAATGGGACTAACATTATTTCCCTTCCAAGATTGCTTGGGGAAATAAAGTCATTGTGGCAATAACATGATCTCTTTGTACTTCAGCTTCCTCTCTTAGGGTTGTCATGAAAATTAAAGAAGCTTATGTAGGTAAAGTGCTTAAGATAATGCCTGGCACACAGTAAGTGCTGAATAAATATTAGCTGTTATTTTTATTGGCTTTGAATGAAGCCTCGCTAAGGATGGTGAAAAGGAGAAAGTGTGGCACCAAAAAAACATGAGTTACCTCCCTGCTGTTGACAGCTCTTAAGGTGTTTCTCCTGAGCAATTGGCAAGAGATTCTTTATCCCAAGACAACTAGCACCTGCCCTCACACATTTAGGTTGCCCAAGACTGAGGTGGCAGTTTGGACAGAGCTGTTTTGAGATGGGACATTTCAATGTGACCTTTTTGCTATTGATCCATCATAATGCAGAAAACATCCTTTTTTCCTTAATATATATATTTTATTGAAGTATAGTTGACTTACAACATTTCAGGTACACAGCAAAGTGATTCAGTTATACATACACACATATATTATCTTTCATATTATTTTCCATTATAAGTTATTATAAGATATTGACTAGAGTTCCCTGTGCTATACACTAAATCTTCATTGCTTATTGTGTATCTATTTTTTAAAATCAGAAGTCTAGCATTCTATTTATACTAAGTCAAACAAATGAAATCACATTTCATAATTTTTTTAGCTAAACAAAAATTCACAAGTTTTCTAAAATATATATATTATACATATTATTTTTGTATATATGTGTATACAAAGGCTTTTCTACTATGTTTGATAAAGACTTAAGAAAGAACATCAAAGAAAAAAAAAGAGAGGGAGAAATTGGAGAACATAAACTAAGTGAAATGGGAGCACTGAATATAAAATAGAAAAAGTGAAACAAACTAGATAAAAGTAAAAGATCATTATATAGTCCAATTGTTTCTAAACATGGCTGCTCATTAGAAACATACCTGGAGCTTTAGAGAAAAAAAGCAATACCTGGTCATCTGTATTTTTTAAAAAAGTCCAAGATAATTCTGATATGTATCTGGATTTTAAAAAGTGAGTACGTTTTTCTATTGATGATATAGAATTCAATTATTTTCTGTTGATCAATCATGATACAATGGTATTAAGTAATAGTTACATAATCACAGTAGTAAGAGATGTTTATCAGTTTTCACAATCAACAGCCAGACAAAATACAAAAGATGCTTACAACTGCAAGCCACAGTGGAAACATGATTAACCTAACTATATAAAATAACTGTACAGTCTGAGGGGTTAAGTAGAGTGATGTGGTAAGCGGAAGGGTATACATGCGCATATTTTCATCTGCCCACCCTATGCCTTTTGGTTGGTGCCTTTAATCCATTTACATTTAAGGTAATTATCGATATGTATGATCCTATGACCATTTTCTTAATTGTTTTGGGAGAAAATGGATTTAAAAAAAAATTAAAAGTAATGAGGACAACTGACCTTGAGCCTTCCTCTCTCCCTGAACCCAGTCTTGTCCTTAAAACTGACCTCTTGGAGTCAAAGAGGAAGTGTTGCTGTGTACACATTCCTTGTTAACTACATCTTTTATTTATTTATTTTTAATTGAAATTTTAAGCATTTATTTTCTAGGCTTCATCAGAATATCCTGGGTCAAAACGTGATGTCAGATGTCTATGTTCTCCCACAGACTACCTAGTTTTCTTAGTGCGGCTATTCCCACAGGGTCACTGGCCCACCTGGCTCTGTGAGGGGTAAACCAAGGGCAGTCAGCCTTGGACCAGTTTCATCCTGAGGAGAAGGAGGCAGCATCATTGGCCACCGAGTTGGGAGAGGCTGAGTTGGGGTACGGGAGTGTCCAGGATCGGAGGCATTGACATCACCTGGCACCCTTTCGGGCTTCCTTCCCAGCTCTGGTTTTAATTAGCTGCTTCCGGATTTAAGCTCCCAAATGTTCTGCCTCCATCCCGTCTAATCCTGCAGGCTGATGGGCCCTTATTTATACGCATCAATACTGTTTACAAACATGAAAGCCGCCCAGCAGTGTTTGAACTTTAGGCATTGCCATTGGTTATCAATAAGGAAAGGCAACCCTGCAGGGGGTGCGTCGATATCACCAGGTCAATACTGCACGTGCAGGCGAGATCCAGGCCTTGCTGCACTGTCCGGGGGAGGAGGCTTGGGATGGCAGAGGCTCTTCCGGCTTTGCTTTCTTAGTATGACCGTCTCCTTTCCCTTTCTGAGTCACCCGGTGATCTCCTATGGGGCAGATCTGTTTACCTAAGAAGCTTCCTGTTGCAGCAGAGAGAAGAAAGCTAGCATTTTGGAAGAATATTCTTTTCCCAGTGGACACATTGGCCCACTATTGTCTTGGGGTACTGGGACCAGGGGTCAGTTTTCTGGCAGACTCTCCCACAGTTAAAAGCCATATGAGTGGGGACCAATCAGAAGCTCTCTTGACCTCACTTTTTAAATCTAGAAAATATTAGTCTCAAAAGTCAAATGTGATAACCTGCACAGAAGTGTTTTTGTAAGCTGAGATGGGTCAAATGTCTTATAGCCTGGTTTACAGAGGTGGGTTCAAACTCCAGTGCTGCCACTTACTGGCTGGATGTCCCCCAGCAGTTTATAGAAACTCTCTAATCCTCAATTTACTCGTGATAAATGGGCTTAATAGTGATACTGACCTGGAAGGCTGTTTCAGGACTAAATGGGATTAAACATTAAAAAGTGTGTATAGTCTGGTACCTAGACCTAAGAAACACATAATACATATAAACTGTTGCTCCATTATGTTGGTTATTTTTACCAAATAATAATTATCAATTTAATTAATAATAATTATTATCATTATTACAATTTCCAGGTCTGCCACTTCTTAGCTGAGTGAGCTTATAACACTTACATTCCTTCTTGAGCCCCGGTTTTCTCAGTTATTAAATCTGAATCACAAAACTATTCTCTTTTAATATTTAAGATTCTCTGAAAATATTCTGTGACCCTTAGACCAGCATATTTTAGGTGCTCAGTGCAGATTAGTTCTCCTTCCTGACGTTTATTTCCCCTTTCCTTCTGTGGAGAGATATAACCCTCATTTCTTTTTGCATCGTCCTTTGCAAATCTGGAAGAGGCAACCTTGGCTGTTTAATTTCAAAGCAATCACCCAAGTTGAGAAAGGCAACTCTGCAGGAGCTGGCATCAGGATGTGAGAACGTGGTTGACATCTCTTAGGTCGTGCCTCTGGTGAGCAGTGTCCTCTAGCCCCTGCGGGTTTTTTGTTTTATTGGCACCTAAATATCTCATCGATAAACAACAAGGACTTACTGTATAGCATAAGGAACTAGATTCAATACCTTGTAATAACCTACAATGGAAAATAAACTGAAAAAGAATGTATATACATAAATATGCGTTACTGAATCACTTTGCTATATACCTGAAACATTATAAATCAACTGTACTTCAATCTTAAAAATTAATTTTTTTGCATTGTTGTTAGTCATGCCTGACTCTTTGTGACCCCATGGACTGTAGCACATCAGGCTTTCCTGTCCTTCACCATCTCCCAGAGCTTGCTCAGACTCATGTCCACTGAGTCGATGATGCCATCGAATCCTCTTGTCCTCTGTCATCCCCTTCTCCTCCTGCCTTCTATCTTTCCCAGCATCAGGCTCTTTTCTAATGAGTCAGCTCTTCATATCATGTGGCCAAAGTATTGGAGTTTCAGCTTCAGCATCAGTCCTTCCAATGAATAGTCAGGGTTGATTTCCTTTAGGATTGACTGGTTTGATCTCTTTGTAGTCTAAGGGACTCAAGAGTCTTCCCTAGCACCACAATTTGAAAGCATCCATTCTGTGGCACTCAGCCTTCTTTCTGGCCCAAATCTCACATCCATACATGACTATTAGAAAAACCATAGCTTTGACTATACACCTTTGTTAGCAGAGTAATGTCTCTGCTTTTTAATACGCTGTCTAGGTTTGTCATAAATTTTCTTCCAAGGAGTGTCTTTTAATTTATTTAAAATAAGTAAATAAAATATTTTTTGAAACTTCAAGTATCAAAATAAAGGAAAAAAAAATCTCCTCCTCTCTCTGTCACTACACACACACACACACACACACACACCCCCCTATATATATATATATATGTTACGTGTCTGACTCTTTGGTATCCCATGGACTATACAGTCTATGGAATTCTCCAGGCCAGAATACTGGAGTGGGTAGCCTTTCCCTTCTCCAGGGGATCTTCCTAACCCGGGGATTGAACCCAGGTCTCCAGAATTGCAGGCAGATTCTTTACCAGCTGAGTCAGAAGGGAAGCTCAAGAATAATGGGGTGGGTAGCCTATCCCTTTTCCAGCGGATCTTCCCGACCCAGGAATCGAACCGGGATCTCCTGCATTGTAGGCAGATTCTTTACCAACTGAGCTATCAGGGAAGCCAATATATTATGGAACATATGTATTAATATATACATTATAGAGCATGTATATATATATGCATATATATATTTGTATGTATGTTCCATAATGTAACCTGTGGGGAGCAGCTTGGTTAACTCACGACTTCCTTTCTAATAAGTTCCCACACGGGACTTCAACTTCCAAGGGCACGAGTTCTACAGCCTTGGTCCTGTGCGATAAGCAATGCTGTGTTTCTGTGACCTCTGCCATCAGCACCCGGCCAAGCCACATGTACACACTTAACATCTGCTGATGCACTGAGCAGCCCCAGGTTTTTACTGAGTTTGTTAACTTGCTGGCTGGTTTGGCATCATGACCTCCCCCAACCACAGTGATTCTCCTAAACAAACAATTAAAATTCTCCCTTCTAGGGGGTGACCGACTCATCCTGGTTTGCCTGGGCTGTTCCTCCTCTGAGTCCTGAAAGGCCCATGTCCCAGAACCTCCTTTGTCCTGGGCACTCCTCGGCCACATTTAATCACCCTATGTTTTAGGGTAGTCAAATGATCTTCCCTTTCATCTGATGATAAGACAGAAGAAGAAAGTGAAGTGGAAGTGTTAGATGCTCAGTCATGTCTGATTCTTTGCGATCCTCTGGACTGTAGCCCACCAGGCTCCTCTGTCCATGGAATTCTCCAGGCAAGAATTCTGGAATGGGTAAGCCATGCCCTTCTCCAGGGGATCTTCCCAAGCCAGGGATAGAACCTGGACCTCCTGCATTGCAGGCATATTCTTTACCATCCAAGCCATGTGAGAAGCTTGTGGTAAGTAAAGCAAATGAAGTAAAAGACACTGATGGTAAGTTCCTGGTGTTGCCATGTTTATGCGGATGTTAGGCTTTGAAAGGATAGAGTGAGAGAGGAAACCAAGTGTGGTTGCTGGTGTTTCCTGGGTATGCAGTGCTCACAGCTCTCACCCCTTCTCTCCTTTACTCCCCCCAGCAGCCCTAGGAGACGGGCACTCTTATTATTTGCATTTCAGAGTTGAAAACATGCATCTCAAAGATGAAGCGGCTAGGCTAAGGTCGCCCAAGTAGCAAGTATCAAAGTCAGGATGTGGAATTTGATCATCCCTTTCAGCTGATGAAAGTCCTGCACGGTCCTGACCAGGGTGCTCCATGGTCAACTAATCTCCTGTCCTCCCAGCAAAATCAAGCTCACCAAAGGTCCCCATAGATTTTTACCATGATTTTCTGAAAACCCTTCAGAGATGCTTTGCTCAGGATGAACCCAGAGAGTCAATGCTGTTGTAATGCTGGCACATACACACACACACACACACACACGCGCGCGCGCACGCACACACACGCACACATGCACACACAAGCTCTTGCTAGTAAAAATGCAGAAACTCATGTGTAAAACATGCAGCTTTTTTTTCAAATGTTGAACTTTTCTTGCACACGTCTCAGTGATTGTCCACCTGAAGTGGGTGAGGCAGTTTACAATCCCATGACCTTAGAAGATCGGAGAGGAGTTTAAAAAGGTGCCGGGGCTTTGGAAGGAGAGCCTTGCAGAAGGCAGAGGTTCTGTGCTGGGTGTGGCTCCTCCCTCTCAAGTCTTCAGGGAAGCTAGAGCCTTTCTGATCCGAGGACTTGGGAACATCAAGGGGCCAAAAACTGGCTTGGAGCCATCCTGAGGCATCACCCCCTGGGAGCAGATGCACAGGGCAAAGGCTGGGAACTAGAAGAAACTGGGAGGAGTGCTCTGAACTTAGAGTCAGACATGACTGAGGTACTGAACACACACACACACTCTGGACTTGCGGCTGAGCCTGGAGGGCAGACTGTGGAATGGGGCAAGTGTTAAGGAGCTTCCCTGGTGGCTCAGACAGTGAAGAATCTGTTGCAACATAGGAGACCCAGGTTCAATCCCTGGGTCAGGAAGATCCCCTAGGGAAGGGAATGACTACCCACTCCAGTATTCCTGCCTGGAGAATTCTATGAACAGAGGAGCCTGGAAACTGGCTTGGTGCCATCCTGAGGGATCACCCCCAGGAGCAGATGCACAGGATATAACAGGGCGAAGGCTGGGAACTGGAAGAAACTGGGAGGAGTGCTCTGGACTTGGCAGCTAAAATTGGAGGGCAGATTGTAGGATGGGGAATGTGAGTCAAATGCACCTGAATCTGCCAGGGAAGATGCTCCAAGCAGTGTCTGGGTCAAACACATTCTTCAAGTCCTCAAGCTCCTGGCCACATGCTTTCCCAGGCTCTGCCAATCCAAGAATGAGGCTGAGAGTGCACTCCTGGGCAGCTTCTCCCCATCCAGATATCTTTGCCAGAACCTCAGGGGCTGGAAGACTCTTATTCTGCCACAAAGGTTCTTTGAGTTCCTCCCCTCTCCCTCCCCAGCTCAGTGTGCCTTCAGCCCTGTTTCTCCTCCTTCCCCCCACCAGCCAAAGGATGCTGGACTAGCTTATCAGATATTTGGGGTCTGCCAGCTCCCAGGAGTAGTGTGAACTGGAGTCAGGAAGCCGGAACTTTCAACTTCCTTTAATGTTCTCCCCTAATTGGATGCAAAAAAACAAAGACAATGCCAGGAATTTGTGGGCGAGAGTAGAGAGCTACTTCTCTCGCCTTCAGCGCTAAATTTCTCAGGTCCTCCATGAGTTACAAGGCACTTTATTTACCTTTAAAGATATTCCTGAACGGGACAGGATAGATTGCTCTGCATCTGGAGCCTGTTCTAGAAAATTCTGGGAAAGTTTTCTTAAACATCGACAAGTCTGCTGGGTCTGGTAGACCCTTGCAGTCTCTTTCCCCAAACAGGAGACAACATGTCCCTTCTGCAGACACCATCTTCACAAGGTAATGCGTTAGGCTAGAAATCTGGACTCTTTCTCCCCTTTGCCTGTCTTTTTTTTTTTTTTTCTTGCTAATTGGCAGAAAATTAATGAACGAAATACTGATTGAGCAGATGCTCCTCATGGAAAGAGGCAGAATTGGAGTTTTCCTTGCTCTCTTTTAAAATTGTTTTGAGCACATCAAGAAAGTAGTAACATGTGGCAGGTCAAAAATTAAGGGAAGGTAATAGTACAGATTGTAAAGAATACAAAGGAATCGTGTGTGTGTGTGTGTGTGTGTGTGTGTTTTCTCTTTTGTTTTAACTTCCTTGCATCTTTTTTTTCTTAAGTTCATATTCGGCTGTAGCTCATAATTAGCAGCTAGGCCTCTGGGACCTAATTAACCAATTCAATTAACAAAAAAAGCACACAAGTCACCCTGACATTTGTCAGCCATTAGGAGGGATGTCAGACTGGCAGTTTCAGCTGAAACATTAATGGTGATTAGCTCATTTGCGACTCATTTTACTCCACTCTTTTCCTAGAGAAGTAGCCTCTACACTACACTGCCCAGAGCGGTAGGCCAGTGGCTTGACCTTCAAAGGTCACCAGAAGGCTCCCTCTTAGCTCTCCCTCTGAGTCAAGGGGCCCCATCCCAATCCGACTAAGACATGTCTATACTGCCCCCAACTTTTTGTTAAGTCTCTTTGGATGAGCCCAGTATTCTTGGCTCTTTGTTCAGGCGGTGAGAATTCAGCAAAGGCTTCTTTATTAGGGATGAAGCTTTTAAAATCTTATTGCCATTATTATTGGGGACCTACTGGTTCCCATGTTTACTTCCTGTGCTCAGCAGGGTGGCCATGGCAGTTTTTTCATTTAGAAACTGCCTTTTTTCTTGGAGTTGATTAACTCCACTATCTTATGTGATGCAAACAGGTATTTTTATACAGTACCATGACTATCTCTGCTTCTGAGCTCCCTTAATTTAGCTCCATTTTCCCAGAAGCCTTGATTTAATAGTAAGCAAGGACGCTTATGGGGCTCCCTGGTGGTTCAGCCATAAAGAATCTGCCTGCAATGCAGGAGCCTCAGGAGATGTGGGTTTGATCCCTGGGTAGGGAAGATCCCCTGGAGGAGGGCACGGCAACCCACTCTGGTATTCTTGCCTGGAGAATTCCACGGACGGAGGAGCCTGGTGGGCTACAGTCCACATTGCCGCAAAGAGTCAGACACGACTGAAGCAACTTAGCACTCAGCACGCAAGGAAACTTATGTAAATACGAAGCTCGAGTACATGGATGGCAGATACAGGAAACGGTGGTGAGGTCATGATAAAACAGAGACTGAGTGGCTTGTCTGCCAGTGTATTTCTCCTTCCTTTAGTCAGTCTCCTAGAAAGTTTCCAAGGGTTTGTTTTGCCTGCCTAGCAATTGTTCTCGGATGCATGAAAGAGAAATTTCAAGAAATGGGACTTAAATGAACAAGGATTTATTGTTCTCACTGGACCAGAAGTCCTGAGCGAGACCCAATACAGCTGCTTCAGCGCCTCCTCAATCCTTCTCTTCACCTCTATTCTTCCGTGTCATTCCCAACTTGTCCTCATGTTTAAAAGAAGGCTCCCACACTTCCAGCCATTGTGACTGCTTTCCAGAAAGGAAGGAAAGGATAGGGAAAAAGGGAAAAACTTTGTGAAGTCTGTCTGTTTTTTAATCAAGAAAAAAAATTAGCTTTCCAGGAAGCCCTATCCAACGGACATCCACTTTTGATTGACCAGAACAATGTAAATTGGCCACTCCAACCTCAAGGGACACTGAGAAATTGAGATTTTCTCAGTTGAATACTACTGCTCCAAAGAAACTTGAGATTCTGTTTGTAAGGAAGAAAGGGAGGATAGATATAGAGAAACTAGCAATATTTGTCTCATCTGTTTATTGAATGCCCACCGAAGTTAAGTGAAAGTCACTGAATCATGTCCAACTCTTTGACTCCTGGACTGTAGCCCACCAGGCTCCTCTGTCCATGGAATTCTCCAATCAAGAATACTGGAGTGTGTAGCCTTTTACTTCCCTAGGGGATCGTCCCAATCCAGGGATTGAACCTAAGTCTCCTGCAGTGCAGGCAGATTCTCTACCATCTGAGCCACCAGGCAAGCACAAATGCCCACTAGGGGAATGTGCTTTTTTTTATGGGAGCCCTGCAGGAAGGTGATGATATACCCCTGTTTGACAGAGGAGACAGAGGATGCTCAGAGAGGTTAAGCAGTTTGCCTAAGTTCACACAGCTGGTAAACAATAGAGCAATGACTGAGATTCAGATGTGCTGGATCCAAAGTCTGTGAGGGTTTTTCTTTTTCCCGCCAGCACCACCATGCAGTAGCCATGAGCCAAAGATTCAGTCTGCAGCCCCATAGCAGGAATCCCTAGTGATTCAGATTTTGCCCAAATTGAAAAATTGGGGCTGGGAAACTCAGAGGATGTTCTTGCCCTTCCAGCCTGCCTCTGTTGTTTGCCTGGTTCCAAGTCACATGCTAATAACCACACATATGGGTTTCATTTCTCCCGGAGCTTGCCCAAGTAAGCCCCCAAAGCCACCTTGCTTTTCGCCCTCTGCCCTTTCCTGCCAGCCCCGCTAACCCTGGCTCACACACAAAGTTGACACATTCAAACTGGAGATATCCTAGGCTGTGCAATTAAGCTGGAGGTAAAAACAGACCCTATTTCACAAGGGGACTCCCTACCATTTTGCAATGAGACTTCGTTAATTGCAGGCCCCTATTGATTCATTACCATGGAGCAGCCTGGACTGCTCAAAGGTAGCATAACCTTTCTCAGCCGGGGGAGCTGGACATTCTTTGCGGGTAATCTACAGGGCCAACAACAAATATCTGGAATCGGGACTATTCAGGCGTGAACAATATAGCAGCTCCTCATTGTCACGTCCATTGTTCCCACACAAAGAGCAGCGGGCAGGTTCAATCTATTTTAGCTGAGGAGGCTACATAGAAATCCTTGCTACCGAGCATTTGATACTGATCACAGTCACATCAGGGAACAGCAGCTGAAAGGAGAAAGTCATTTTTATTGCTGAACTTGGGAGGTGACAATCTCTCCTCTGCTCTGGCTCCCCAGGACTGAGGCCTCTGAGTGGGAGTGAGGATTTTGTTTTGTTTTGTTTTTAAGCCACTCAATGAGAGTGACTTTCTAAAGGAGGGGCGATGCTACCAATAGGAAAAAAAAAAAAAAGTCTTACACCATGTCGCATTCAGGCAACAGATGTGAACTCTGGATTCATTCAACATTTAAAAACCTGTTCCCCGGGGAATCAAGTCTGTGGGCGTGAATTATAACCAAGGGTGCAGGAACTCAAAAGTTGGTGGGGCTTAAATGGAACAGCAGGTCGAGTGTAGGAAAACAGGGGCTTGATTCCATCCTGGATTTGCCTCTCTCTGGCCAAGCAGTAGAAATGCCACTAGCCTGGTTCACCCTCTTTCTGCAAGGGTAAGCCCACTGGTGATCCTTTTGAGATTTCTATAATGTCCAACCTGTGAGGGCTGTGTGGCAATGGAGAAGAGGTTCAGCTGGATTAGATTCAGTGGGGATCGAAGACATTAATGAGCCCCATCCTCGTATTACAGCAGCAGAGGTAGGACCAGGGAGGGGTGTGGCTTGCCCCGCTGGCCAGTGCTGGGATTAGAAACCAGCCCACTGCAGTTTTATGAGTAAGAAACACAGTGCTGTATTGAGTCAGGAGCCTCAAGCAATCAGAATGGATGCCAGCCATAAAAAAACACTCAGGCCCAACCAGTGCATCTTAGAGTCCCCCGTCAGGCCTGCTCAAGACCTTGGGAAACCATCATGGCACACCCAGGATGGAGCCTGCAAAGGGACCTCTGGCTGTAAAGCAGAGAAGTGGGAGCACCTGTCAGTTACCCATTTACCAGCTGGTGCCACTGGAAACAGATGTGGGGAGAGTAGGTGATACCATTGGTTGCTTGGAATTGTTTATTCCACAAACATTTAGAAAGATGTGTGAAAATAAGCGAAGACTAACCAAATGAGAAAAGCAAAGACTTCAGAGCTTGCTATAGAGAGGGTGTCAGCCACCATCACTTGTGTTTTGACAGAGGCTCCAAAGCTGGCAGAGGGTTGGATGAGCTTTAAAATGGGAAAATAAGGAAGCTTCACATGTGCTCTGGTTGGAGGCTGTTAGCCTGGGGGTGCTGAAGGCAGATAAATAGAAGGCGGGGCATCCTATCCTATGTGATGAGTGAAGCATGCATATTTGGCTTTCTCTGGTTGGTCCTGAGTTGGAAACAGAGTCAAAAATGAGGGAAGCCATCAGTTACTAATCAAATCCTGATTATCTAAGGCAGACTGTCACAGAAGTTATTGTTTAGCTTCCAGGATTATCACTGGAGATAGCAATCTGGCTTCCCGCAAGTCTGATTCATTGCAGGCTGGCTTCCTGGGCTGTTTGTCCTAGACGAACGGGTGCTGCAGATTGTGGGTCAAAGCTCCATTTTCATGTCTGGTCTGGCTGTTGTCTGTCTGTATGTTCAGTCTCCCAGGAGTATAACGCCCTACCTTGGGGACAGACTTCCTAAACTCTCAGGTTGCCTCTGGCTTGACTCAATCCTCTCTCCCCCACTTTTCTTTTCCTTGGGAAAATAAAAGTCACTACCAATTCACTTTGGTGTGCCTTCTTTCCAACTGCAAAACACTCCTCATGGATTTCAGTTTGAGTGCCTCTGAAATTTCAAGTTGGAACTGGCTGCTTCCTGTAAGGAATGCCAAGTTGACTCCTCAGCCATCTTACATGACAAGATAACTCTGGGAGTCTCACATTGCCTCCTTCTCCCCACCCCCCACCCCCCTGCTTCCCACTCCATCAAGCAGAATCACAGTCAAGTTCAAGGAATATGCTATTTTGTTTTCCACTTTGTGCTTCCCTTCTTACGGTCTTGGATCTAATGCTGTGTGCTAATACTGCCCACTATGTGGTAATGCATGTATATGTGTGTAGTTTTAAAAAATCATTGTGAATTCATGTAACATACATTAACTTGTATGAAATGTACCCTGTGGACTCTAAGAGTAAGAACACACAATATGCGATTTAAAAAAGGGCACCAGAGAAGGGTATGGAGAAAAGGAAACCCTCCTACACTGTTGATGGGAATGTCAAGTGGTACAGCCATTGTGGAGAACAGTATGGAGGTTCCTTTAAAAATTAGAAATAGACTTACCATGTGATCCAGAAAGCCCACTCCTGGAAACGTATCTGGAGAAAACTCTAATTCAGAAAGACACGTGTACCCCAATGTTTATGGCAGCACTTTTTGCAATAGTCAAGGCATGGAAACAACCTAAATGATGGCCATTGACAGATGAGTGGATAAAGAAGATGTGGTATACATAAATACATATATGTATATGTATACACAATGGAGTATTAACGAGCCATAAAAAAGAATGAGTAATGCAATTTGCAACAACATGGATGGATCTAGAGATTATCATACTAAATGAAGTCAGATAGGGAAAGACAAATATCTTATAGTATCACTTCTATGTGGAATTTTAAAAAATGATACAGATGAACTTATTTACAAAACAGATTCACAGACTTTAAAAACAAACTTACGGTTACCAAAGGGGAAAGGTGGGAGGGGAGGGATAAATTAGGATTTTAGGATTAACACACACTTTTATATATAAAATAGATAAATAACTAGGTCCTACTGGGAACTATATTCAATATCTTGTAATAACCTATAATGCAAAAGAATCTGAAAAATAATATATATATGTATACATAACTGAATCACTTTGGTGCACACCAAAAACTAACACAGCATTGTAAATCAACTAGCCTTCAATAAAAAATTAATTTATTTAAAAAAGTACACCAGACACTTATACAAGAGCAAAAATAGCAATGTCCTTAGAAGATGATATAAAAGTTGGTAGAGGTTGTTTAGTTTGAGACAGCAGATTTTTAAAATAAACTTTTTATTTTAATATAACTGTAGACCTTCATGCAGTTGTAAAAAAAATATTAATATAGAGAAATTTCATGTATTCTTTACCTGGTTTCCTCCCATGGTAACATCTTGTAAAATTATAGTACAAAGTCACATCTAAGATATTGAGATGGATGTATTTAGAGATCTTATTCAAATTTATCCAGTTTCACTTATGCTCTAGTATGTGTGTGTATTTAGTTCCATGCATTAAAAATTTTTTTTTCATTTAGTAAAATACACATCATATAAAATTTACCAACTTAACAATTTTTAAGTACACTGCTGCTGCTGCTGCTGCTAAGTCACTTCAGTCGTGTCCGACTCTGTGCGACCCCATGGACTGCAGCGCACCGGGCTCCTCCATCCATGGGATTTTCCACTCCTACTGGAGTGGGGTGCCATTGCCTTCTCCGTTTTAAGTGCACATCTCAGTATAAAACGTGTTGATGTTGTCATGCAATCCATCTCCAGAACTCTTCATCCTGCAAAACGGAAACTCTACACAAAGTTCTATTCAATTTCATCACATGTGTGTTTCCATAACCACAACCACAGTCAAGATACAGAACATTTCTACCGCCCCAAGGATCTCTCTTTTGCCCTTTTATAACCACATCCATTCACCTCCCTCTTGCCCTCTACCCCTCATGCAAATCTCTAGCAACCACTAATGTATTCTCTACTTCTATAATTTTGTTGTTTCAAAAACTTTATATAAATGGAACCATATAGTATATGACCTTTGGGGATTGACTTTCTTAACTCCACATAATTCCCTGGAGATTCAATCCAAGCTGTTGTGTTTATTAATAGTCCCTTTTTCTTGCTGAGTAGTACTCCATGGTATGAATGTACCACAATTTAAACAAACTGTTCACTCATTCAAAGGCATCTGGTCTGTTTCCAGGTTTGGGGTTTAATAAATAAGCCCCTTTCACATGGAGGTTTTTTTGTGAATGTAGGTTTTCATTTTTTCTGGGACAAATGCCCAAGAGTACAACTGCTGGGTCATGTGGTGATTGCATGAATAGTTGTATAAAAAACTTTCAACTATTTCCCAAAGTGGAGGTACCCTTTTATATTCCAGCAATGGATATATAGTATATATATCCATATATATATATATATTATATATCCAGCAATGGATAAATGATCCAGTTTCTCTACATCCTCTCCAGCTTTTGATGTTGTCATTTTTAAAATTTTAGCCATTCTGGTAGGTCTATAGTGATGTCTCACTGTAGTTTTAATTTGCAATTCCCTAATGGAAAATATTAAATATTTTCTTCATGTGTTTTTATTTGCCATCTGGATAACCTCTTTGGTGAAATGTCTGTTCATCTTTTTTGCCCATTTTATAATTGGATTATGTAGGTTTTTGCAGTTGTGATTTGAGATTTTTTAAAATATATTCTAGAAAATAGTCTTTTGTCAGATAAGGCTTTAAGCTTGCTCATAGCCTCCATTTTTATCAGGTTGACACAATAATAAATGTTCTTTGAATGTACAAATTAACTTGTCTGTTCAAAGTTGTAGAATCAGTTACTTCCGGGATAGTTTTCCTTAACTATGTTTCCAGAAACGACAGATGGCAATAAGTATTTGAGACAAACAGGATCCTGTGATCAAATGTGGTTTGATCCTGAAGATCCTCAGTGCATGTTAGCACTCTGAGCAAAGCAGAGTCAAGGCTCTGAGAAGGTCTGCAAAATAATAAAAAGCCCACTTCACTTCTGCTAACTCAGTACTTTCCATACATTTCTGACCATGAGATCCTTTATTTCATGGAGCCAAATATTCAACATCTCACTGAGCCAGTGTTCCTCAGAGGAGGGTTCAGGAATTTGGCCAAGAGCTTGAATTAGTGCAGCAAAGAATGGTAGAAGATTCTGGATGAACAAGGAGACAGAGATGGGAAATCACGGGGCACGTGGCAGCGAGGGCTACAGGCACTTTGGTGTTGCCAGAGTGTGAAGTACAAAGTGGAGAGAGAAGACTGAAGAAGCATCAGTGCAAGGAAGGACCAGTCCGTAGGGCCTTGTCTGCCAGGCTGGGGAGCTTGCATTTAACTGAGTGGATGCACAGGAGCTCTGACTCTCGGAACAGTAGGGTGACGTGGTCAGATTTGAAGTCCAGGCGGATTGTGCTGGTGGTAGGGTTGGAAGGGGACAAACAAGATGAACCTTTAGGAGTCTGCCTTGGTGTCTCCGTAAGAGAGATGTCTTGTGAACAGTGTCTGATGAACAAGTGTGCATCAGAGTAGATAAACTGCCATCCAGTACATCCCAGCCACAACCAAAGCCTTGAGAAAATACTACCAAATTGGTCTGAAAACCTTCTCAGCACAGAGCTTGGTGGCATCAAGAGCAAGAGAGACCCACTGAGAAGCAGCAGCAGGGCAAATGGTGTCATGAAGCAGGTGGATGAGACAGAGCAGCTAGGGTGGTCTCATTTCTCTTTGCTTCTCACTACTTTGCAGTTTCTTTTTCTTTTTTTCCCTCTTTTTGGCTGTTCCACGTGGTTTGTAGGGTCTTAGTTCCCCAACCAGGTATTGAACACATATCCCCTACAATGGAAGCACAGAGTCTCAACCACTGGACTGCCAAGTAAGTTCCTACTCTGCAGTTTCTGACACAAACTGGGGGCTCAGTAAATGTTCTTTGACTGAGTAAACAAGTTGACTTGTTTGTTCAAGGTTGTTTACCACCTTCAACAAGTTTACCACCTGTTCATAGAGACTCTCACAGCAAGAACGGCTAAAATGAGATGCCCTTGGTTCTTCAGGTAACAAAAGTTCCATTAAGTCCCAGGCTCAGATGATCACTTCATTTGTTAAACACTGAGAGTGAGTTGATCACTTCATTTGTTAAACACTGAGAGTGAGTTAGGGGGCCTGGGACTTTGGGGAGGTGTTGTTAGGAGCAGAGTAGAAGTTCCAAGTTGGATCCTATGCTCTCCACCCCTCCCACCCAAAAAGCCTGTGTTGTCCCAAAGCATTTGTCCTGAATGATCAATCCTGAGTGTATTTCAGGGGAAATTTAATCCATATGGTTTTGATTCATTTACACTTAACTCATCAAGAACACTCTTTTTCCCCCCTGAAAGAGTTTGTTGCCATTTGGGAAGCATTTTCAGATGTGATAAAAAGCCTTTAAAACAATTCCAGTGAAAAGGTTAGGAGTTGATCATGAGTCTGATATGTGAGGAGGCTGAGGGCCTAGTCTGGGCTTTCTTCACTCTAGTGCAGAGAAGGACTATGTTGGTCACATTTTTTTTTCCTTGATCTTGGAAACACAGTAGATTAGAAAAAGGTGGAAAACTTGGGAGAGAAGACCCAAGCTGGAAGCAGTGTAGAGCATGGAGATGAAGTCCTGAACCCCAGCCTTTAGACTGACCCACAGGAGATGGGCTCTTAGATTAGACCATATCTAGTTCTTGTAGCCTCACTCACCTTGATTGTGACAAATGGCTCCAAACCCTGGACCAGTAGATGGTTGCTGTGGACAAGCTTTTGGAGGGCGATAATTCTGATCCTCCCATCTACAGATGAGAAGCCAAAGACCAGAGAAGCAAGTGTTATGTGTTGATAAGGTCATGTGTTATGGTTTGCAACAGAGTAGAGTCTAAAACTGGGTATCCTAAATCCTACTCTGCATTTTCTCTTCATTACTGCAGACATGACCCTGCCCTAAAATGTAACCAGCTGCTTAACACTCTCCTCTCTCTGTGTTCTCCTTAACATCTGTTGAGATTTACTACGGATCCGCTCACTTGAAAAGCACTTTGTGTACCACGTTAGGAAATGCGACCTTGGGCAAGTGACTCAACCTCTCTTAGCTCAAGAGTTCATAAACATGGTGGTCAAGGGTGGAAGCCCTGAGCTCTTCTGCCCAGGTCCAAACCCCAGCTCTGCCACTTACTAGTTGGCTGATCTTGAGCTAGTTATTGACCTTGAACAATTTCTGCCCCTGAGTTCCTCTCTCACAGAACTGCTGTAAGGATGGATATTCTTACTATTTCAGATAGTCCTCCATGATGATCCAGTGATGTAGCTACTCTCATTAACACCACATTGCAGGTGAGGGGAGTGAGGCTTATGACAGTTATGACAGTCGCCCAAGATAATTGGCAGAGCTAGAATTCAAACTCAGACCTTTCTGCCTCCAGAGAAGCAGGGATTTATTAGATAATGTTGTAGCGTGTATTTGTTTATTTTGTTTGTTTTCTCTGTGACATAATGTAGGCATATCACATCTTTTACATCTTTAATATCACAAAACAATCACAATTGCTATTAAGTGTCAAACTCCAATGAAATTTTCATTGTGTTCTCAGCATCCAACTCACTGGTATATTTTGGAAATGTTCCATCAGACAGGATGTTTCAGGTCTCAGAGACGATAACTCAACTCGAACTTGCAAGCGCTCCGAAAGAAATGTATTAACTCGCTAACTGGAAAAGACCATCGCTGAATCCAGGCACTCAGAAGATGTCACAGGAATCTCAGTCTCATCTCTTCCCTCTGCTTTCCTGAAGGCTGGCTTCATCTCAGGTGGCAGTAACATAGCCACCAGCAGAACCAGGCTGATGGGCAATCAGCCTAACAACTCCTGAGAAAAAGAGTGTGCTGTCCCCAGATTCCAGCGAAACTGGAGGACTGACTCTCTTTTGGTCTGGCTGAAGACACACATCCATCTAGGGAACAATCACTTCTCCAGGGCATAAAGCATGGGGATTGGTCAGCTGTGGTCACGTGCACACCCCCCAGAAGTGGTGAAAGGAGTCAGTCCCATTCAAACCAGAAGACTGGACAGAGGGAAGGGGTGGCCCCCACAGGAAAACCCAGGATGTTATTCTGAGAAGAAGGGGAATGGATGCTGGGCCGGGATAAAGACCTGCTCTTCACTTTTGTTTTTGTTGTTTGGCTGCTAAGCCGTGTCTGACTCTTTCGTGACCCCGTGGACTGGTAGCCTGCCAGGCTCCTCTGTCCATGGGATTTTCCAGGCAACAATACTGGAGTGGGTTGCCGTTTTCTTCTCCAGGAGAATTTCTGATCTAGAGATCGAAGCCGTCTCCTGTATTGGCAGGCGGATTCTTTACTGCTGAGCTACCAGGGAAGCCCCTATAGCTTGACAAAACGAGTGTTGAGAAATGAAAAAGCTGATGTGTGACAGCGTGTCCGTTGTGACACCTCATCGGACCCAGACCTTCGATCACCAAACATTCTGGTGGCAACACTTGAAATTTCCTGTGTCTGAGAAGCACTTTCATCATTATTCTGCCCGGATGTCCTGAAAACCAAGGTGGCAAGAAGAGTCAGCAGTAGCACCTGTGTGTGGGCTGAGCCGCCATCCGTCCTCTGGCCTGCGTTCACCGTCCCTGGTCCTGCGGGTTGCTCGATGTCACTGCCATCCCAGTTAGGTGGAGGGCAGTATTTAGAGACATTGCTGTTTCCCTTCTCCCATGGGAACCTAAAAAATAGCCTTTTCCTCGGGGGTCTGAACAGGGTTGACTCCACCCGGGGTTGTCTTGAGACCATGAGACCTTCTTCCTGGACGTCAGACGAGACACATACTGTCAGAACAGCTCTGTTCTCAGAACGACCCATCCACAGATAGCAATCTGCCCACCTAAGGCTGCTCACCCAGGGGCATCTGCAGGTGGGCTGGAAGGAAGCTCATAGCATCACACAAGCTGGTGGAGTCACCATTTAATCATTTTCTAGCAGGCCGTGTTTGTCCACATGGGAGCCGACGGATGGCTCGTTTGGACCGAATTGGCCCCTTGGCCCAATTCAACTAGCATTTAAGTGGCTCTTGTCAACAAGCTAAGTGGTGACTTTCTAGAGATTCCATTAAAGCTCTCAGACAGCCTTCAGGATCTGCAGTCAGGCTGACCCTGTGTGAGTCCAGCTCCAGTACATGCTTGACATATGACTTTGGCCTCCATGTCCTAATCTATAAAATAGGGATGCTGAAATAGGTGTCTATCTTCTAGGGCTGCCTGAGCAGGACATGAGGTGACATATCATGGCCAGTAGCTGTCACTCTGGGTCACTCCACAAAGGGCGTGGTCTTTCCTCCTCCCACCTCAGCCAGTTTTGCTGATCTGACTGGCCAGCAGCTTGGACAGATCTTTCTCTGCTGCATACAGATGGGCACCAACCTGATCCTGAAAGCTGAGCATGGGCACACTGCCAGGCCATCAGCATCAGCTTTCTCAACAGCCCCTTCAGGTGGTGTGAAGAAGAGGCAGTTACCAGATGAAAAGGGGCCATTAATTAGCCAAACACACGCCTTAATGGGCACCCTGGGGCTATACATGTGACTCTGAAATGCAGATTTAAATCTTTACATGTAGCTTTGATATCATGCCTTCTACATCTAATAATAATAACAGGCACCAGGTACCAAGCTAAATACTTACCCTGTTTCCACACCTCATTTAATCCTCACAACAGTTGCATGATGATGTCAGCATTATTATTTCTTTTTACAGATGAGGAAACTGAAACTTGGAGAGGTTAAGTCAAAGATGCCACCATCTGCTGCGTGTGTGAAGAGTAAGCATGAAAAGCACACCCTGCTGGTGAGGGCTGCACGGCAGAAGTAAGAGCCCTCATTTGGCATTTACCATATGCCAGACAGTCACATGCGTTAATTCTTTAATCCTCACCACCACCTCATGCAAAATCTCAGGAACTATACAGAGGCCCTCTCTAACTCATCCAAGGTCGACTGCTAGTAAAGAGCAGAGCCTTCCAGAGTCCCTGCCAGAATACTCTGCACTTTGCCTGCAGAGCAGTTTTTATAATTGTGATTAATTAACTCCCCCCAGACAGTAAAGAATCTGCCTGCAATGCAGGAGACCTGGGTTCAGTCCCTGGGTTGGGAAGATCCCCTGGAGGAGGGCATGGCAACCCACTCCAGTATTCTTGCCTGGAGAATCCCATATACAGAGTCCATGGGGTCATAAAGAGTTGGACATGACTGAATGACTAATACACACACACACACACACTATCCTCGCCCTGCAACTAGATGCAAGTTCTATGGTCGTAGAACGGTCATTCTTGTATCCTCAGGACACAATAGAACACTTGGCTCATAGTAGGTGCCGAATACATATTTATTGAAAAGTGCCTCATTGAATGAATGAATGAATGAATGAATAAAGAATCAGACAAATACCAGGAAGGATCTTAATAGCAAAAAGCTGTCCACTCTTTCACCCCAATTGATTGCTGCCAGCATCCAGTCTGGTGGGGGCGGGGTGGGAATCCAAAAGCTGGCACGGATGCCAGGCCGTGCTGAAAAAAATCCCCCAGAGCATATAAACTGAGGCTTAGAAGGAGGGTGAGGGGGATGTATTTTCTCAAGTGCTGCAAAGTTCCTTGACCTCCGCACAACATCTGGCCAAATAAGCATTGAGTTTTTCAGACAAACTAAGACAAACCAGCCAACATCCAAAGTGGCCACTGGCCAACAGGCACTTGGGTTCAACGCTGATTTTGTTGAAACAGCTGAATGCTCACCACGGAGCTCCAGCCCTTCTGCCCTGCCCCTCTTCTCTCCCGTCTCTGGCTGAGGACTGAGCAGCCCAGGCCGGGACTCTTAATCCTCCTGAACACGAGGGAGGTTGCGCTCCTGACCAGGCGCCAAGGCACCCCAGCGCCCTGAGAGGCGGCCCCTGGGTGGGTCTGAAACATTCAGAAATGCTGCCATCTTGTGGCACCTTCAGGCCAGAGCAAGATGCTCTTGGGCCAGCTTCAACAACCAGCTCCTGGAAGGCGCCTCAAAGTTCACGTTTCCATCTTGACCTCCCTCCCCCTGCTCCGGGGTGGTGACCAAGTCGTGTTTGCCTATCATTTGGGGATTTGGAGTTTTGCCTTCGGAAATGAGCACAACCAGAATGCACTTTAGAGCTCCTAGGAGCTTTTTCAAATTCTTTTCTTAGGAGCGGACCCTACCCCTAGAGTTGGTAAGGAGAGACCCCCTTGTGTCCCGCATTTCCCTGGGCTCGGCTCAGAGTTCAGGTCATGGAGGGTGGCCGTGTCTGAAGCAGCTTCGTCCACCAGAGCTGCTTTATGATCGTCCACCAGATCCTGCTCTGTCCAGGATCCTCGTCCATGGTGGGCATGGGTACTTAGGCTCAGCTTCTGAAAGCTGGTTGGAGTTTCCACAGAAAGATTCAGCCTGAATCTGAAAGGTCTTGTTGATCAGCGACCCTGGCAAGAGCCCCCGCGGACTCCAGGTGGAAAAGCTTCTTGCTGATTCCAAGAGGATGCTGTTGAGACAGCGGATCCCACCCCCAACCTTCTGGCCTCCTGAAAGGGAGAAGCACAGCCTTGACTGGGTGCTTTGAGCTGATTCCTAGAAGATGTTACTCCAAACAAGGGTCACATAGATTGTGCACGTTTGCATCACAAAAAGCATGAAGCAGCTTGTGCCTCCAACTTGCTCTGGGTGGATTATCCGCTTCAGGGCCAGCCTTGGGCAAAGCTGTCAAGGGGAAAATAATGATCTTTGCCACCTCCCCACTCTCCTGGAAGTTTTCAGATCTGTCGAGAGCAAGCCTCTGAGGGAAGGGGGTGGGACACAGGACAGATAAATTTTGATGGAAAGGAGTTCTGGGTGCAAGGTCAAGAATGCTCCCCAAGACGAGTGGTAATAGAGGCTGCTGAGCGCTGAGTTGAGGGGTTAGCATCAGAGGGCAGTAAGGGGCTGTGAAATTGACAGCAGAGTCCTTTCTGCAGAGCTAAGTTGAAACAGGCAAGTGCATACTAAATCGCTTCAGTCATGTCAGACTCTGCGACGCTATGGGCTGTAGCCCACCAGGCTTCTCTGTCTGTGGGATTCCCCAGGCCAGAATACTGGAGTGGGTAGCCACTTCCTCCTCCAGGGGATCTTCCCGACCCAGTGACTGAACCTGCGTCCCTTATATCTTCTGCATTGCAGGTGGGTTCTTTTCCACTAGTGCCACCTGGTAAGCCTTGAACTGGCATGTTCAGTTCAGTTCAGTCGCTCAGTCGTGTCCAACTCTTTGCGACCCCATGAACTGCAGCACACCAGGCCTCCCTGTCCATCACCGACTCCCGGAGTTCACTCAAACTCACATCCATCGAGTTGGTGATGCCATCCAGCCATCTCATCCTCTGTCGTCCCCTTCTCCTCCTGCCCTCAATCCCTCCCAGCATCAGAGTCTCTTCCAATGAGTCAACCCTTCACATGAGGTGGCCAAAGTACTGGAGTTTCAGCTTTAGCATCATTCCTTCCAAAGAACACCCAGGGCTGATCTCCTTCAGAATGGACTGGTTGGATCTCCTTGCAGTCCAAGGGACTCTCAAG
>NW_011495018.1:17529376-17533755 GCF_000754665.1 Bison bison bison | reverse complement strand
TGGATCTCCTTGCAGTCCAAGGGACTCTCAAGAGTCTTCTCCAACACCACAGTTCAAAAGCATCAATTCTTCGGCGCTCAGCTTTCTTCACAGTCCAACTCTCACATCCATACATGATCACTGGGAAAACTGGCATGTAGGGCCTGGCTAAAAAGCTACAGGCCACTTCCTGAGTGCAAGGGGATGTGGAATTTGTCTTGCAGAAAGGTGGGTGGGAAGGGGGCTTGCTGGTGCTTGCTGGCTGCTCAGAAACAGGGCAGAGGCACACATTTGTATGTTATAGTTTAGCTGACTTCCCTCTCCCTGAGTGCTGGTCAGGCCTGGACTGTTTTGGATGGTAAAAAGTGACTCTGTCCCCATTTTACTGATGAAAGCATCGAGGCTCATGGAGAGTTCAGTGGTGTGGCCAAACGTTAGGGCAGTAAGAGGCATCTTTGGAGGCAGGCTGTATTCATCTTTTGTGATGCTATGAAAGTACCACTAACTCGGTGACTGAAAACAACACAAATTTAGTATTTTACAAGGGTCAGACATGGGTTTCACTGGGCTTAAATTGAGGTGTCAGCAGGACTTCCTTCCTCCTGGTTGGTCAAGGGTAAAATCCACTTCTTGGCCCGTTCCAGCTTCCAGAGCCTGCCTTGGCTCATGGTCCCCTCCTCCACCTTCAAAGGCAGCAGCATTAAATCTTGCTGACCCTTCTGTTGGGCGCACCTCTCTCTGTCCACTGCCAGGAAAGGGTCTTCAATTTTAAGGACTAGTGGCACCCACCCAGATAATCTAGGCTAACCTCCCCATCGCAAGGTCCTCCACCTTAATCCCATCGGCAGTGTCTCCTTTGCCCTGTCGGGTAAGGTGTTCACAGGCTTGGGGGGATGAGGGTGTGGACATCCTCAGGGACCATTATTCTGCCCACCGCATGGTGATCTCCATTCTCTCGTGGCTCATTCAGAGCGCTGGGTCAAACACCAGGCTGTGCGTCCCCTCTTTCTCTCCACCCCCTTCCTGCCTCCCATTAAACATGGAGAGTGACTTCACCTCGGGCTACATCTGCTTCCAAACTGCTTGCACAGTTCTCACCCAAACCCACCATTTGATTCAGAAATTACATGCAGGACTAATTGTTGCTTGAGGCTACTTGTGAAGTGGGGATAGTTTATAACAAAAAACCCCAGCACAAGGCTTCGAGGTATGACATGAACTGTTTGGGGAGGGGACAGAAAACACACACACACACACACACAAACACACACACACAGACACACACTATTTGAACCCAATCCTGCACCTCTCTCCCAGAACCCACGAAAGCTTGGTGAGGGGACAATGAAGACACATCTTTAAAATATTTTTCTAAATCCAATGATAAAATGGAAGCAAAAGGCAAAACAAAGAAAGCTATTGACTTGGTCTGGAACATCATTATTTTTTCACTTATCAAGCAAGTTTGAAAAAAAAAATCAGCCAGAACAAAGAAGTGAGGAAGAAGCTGACCAACTTGTTTAAAGATATGTTGGCTTTGAAAAAAAGGACTTTTTAAATTAGAAATGTTTGCTGTTGATTTTCCAAATGATCCATCCAGGGTTAATCCCCAACTGAATGTGGCCCAGTGCCTATCTGGTTTACCTTAGTTGCCAGGTAAAGTTAAAGCTCGAATACAAATATCTTTCCTGAAAAGAATTCTTTACCTCTCCTTGTGTATGACTTGTAATCTTCCTAATTTTATTTTTAAGTGTTTTGTGTCTACCTTTATATGTTCTTCTTTCACTAGCAGCCACTTGACAGAGTTTGGTCCAGTTCAAGTCGAGTATAATATACAACGAAAGGGGAGTCTCAGCTGGAGTTTGAACTGCTTTCCTCCAAAGATGTAAGCATGTGGGAACCAGTCTCAGGGATCTGAGGACTCCCTAGCAGGAATCTATCCACCTGAAAGATAGGGGCCCTCCTGGGAAAGGACTCATCCTAGAGGGTGGGAGAACCGACAGTACTGGAAAAGATGGGGATTGGTACTCCAAGTGCCGGTTGTCACTCAGGTTAACCTCCAACTCACTCATCAAAGTGGACCTGGGTCCTCAGAGAAGCCTGTGACAGAGGAAGTGAGTGGAAGCTCAGCAGCACACGATGGTAAATGGACAGAGGCTGCTGTGCCCTTGCCTGACCCCAGCCCTGCAGGTGCCATGGAGACCAGAGGAAGGTGGATGAAACTGCAAAATGAGAGGGAAGACATGTGGAATCAACCTCTAAGCAGAAAGAAGATGATGGGTCTCCAGGTTGAAGAGCAGGAACCTCCAAAATAAAACAGGGTCAGCTTCCTGGATGTGGGAGAGCCTTTAAGGTTTGCCCTTTTCTCTTTTTCACATGGTCCCAGGCAGACCACAGGTCTTTATCTCCTCTGGGAGGTACAGCAGTGCCCACCAGCAGCTGCTGGAGGAAGCAGGTCAGCATCAAGGCGGACTCCAGACTAGCCAGGGTGGTCTGCCATCCAACTCAGCGGAGGCTCAGCTCCAGCTGAAAATACAGTCTTAGTCCTCTGCCCCTGCCCTGTTCTGTGTTCCTCCTTCTCCTGAGAGCTCTCTGCTAAGACATCTCTTGAAAAAAATCGCTGTTTCAGGCTCTGCTTCTAGAAAACTTGACCTAAGACAGTATGGTAAATGGAAATGGATAAATAAAGTGGCAAAAATTTGCCTTAGTGTAATAGTAACTGGGCATGCTTGCATGCCAAGTCACTTCAGTCCTGTCTGACTCTTTGTGACTCTATGGACTGTAGCGCGCCAGGCTCCTCTATCCATGGGATTCCAGGCAAGAATACTGGAGTGGGTTGCCATGCCCGCCTCCAGGGGATCTTCCTGACCCAAGGATCCAACCTGAGTCTCTTATGTCTCTTGCACAGGCCAGTAGGTTCTTTACCACTAGCGCCACCTGGGAAACCCAATAGTAACTGTAAATAGATTAAATTCACTGATTAAAAAAAACAACAATGATTCCAGATTGGATCAAAAGTAAAAAACAAAACCATAAGGAAATAAGAAACAAGGTCCAGAAATACACACAATTAGTAAACTCACATTAATAGATGTTTATAGAATAATGTATTTAATACAGAATATACATCATTTTTTGAGTTCACATAGAACATGCCCAAAAACTTAGCTATTGACTTAGCCATTAAAGAAACCTCAATAAATGCTAAAGAATTAGCATCAGACAATGTTTTCTTATTGTCAGGAAAAGAAGAAACCAATACCAAACTATTAGCTTTAAAAATTACATCCACTGTGTAACTAAAAAGTGTACTATTTAATTACTCTTGAGTTGAAGAGAAAATCGTGAGGGAAGTTCTTAAATACTTAAAGCCAAATGCAAACACTGTATACCATAATTTGTGCAACAGATGAAAGAAGGAACATATGGCTTTAAATACATTTGTCCAGGAAAAAAAAAAAGCAAACCTGAAAACAAATCATCTAAGCTTTGAGATCTAAACTTTCATATGTTTTCAACAGCAAAACAGAAACTTCAAAAAGGCATGATGGAAAGAAATAATAAAAATAGGCTAGAAATTAATAAAACAGAGAACAGAAAAGCATTGACAAGACTAACAAGACCAGAAGTTAGCATTTTGAAAAGATTAATGAGATGAGACAAACATCTGGTAAAACTGATTTTTTAACTGAAATTTTGGTTGAGAGAATTGTAAATTTACATACAGTCATAAGAAATAATATAGAGAAATTGCATGTACTTTTCCCCCCAAAGGTAACATTTTACAAAACCACAGTGCAAGGCACAACCAGGTTATTGACAATAATACAGTATACTGATTTTATTTAGAATTTTACAGTTTTGCTTACTCATATTTGTATGTATGCATGTGTGTGTTCTTCAGATCAGATCAGATCAGTCGCTCAGTCGTGTCCGACTCTTTGCGACCCCACGAGTCGAAGCACGCCAGGCCTCCCTGTCCATCACCATCTCCCAGAGTTCACTCAGACTCACGTCCATCGAGTCAGTGATGCCATCCAGCCATCTCATCCTCTGTTGTCCCCTTCTCCTCCTGCCCCCAATCCCTCCCAGCATCAGAGTCTTTTCCAATGAGTCAACTCTTCGCATGAGATGGCCAAAGTACTGGAGTTTCAGCTTCAGCATCATTCCTTCTAAAGAAATCCCAGGGCTGATCTCCTTCAGAATGGACTGGTTGGATCTCCTTGCAGTCCAAGGGCTCTCAAGAGTCTTCTCCAACACCACAGTTCAAAAGCATCAATTCTTCAGCACTCAGCCTTCTTCACAGTCCAATTCTCACATCCATACATGACCACAGGAAAAACCATAGCCTTGACTAGGCGGACCTTTGTTGGCAAAGTAATGTCTCTGCTTTTGAATAT
>NW_011495018.1:17518430-17529185 GCF_000754665.1 Bison bison bison | reverse complement strand
TCTTCACTTTCTGCCATAAGGGTGGTGTTATCTGCATATCTGAGGTTATTGATATTTCTCCCGGCAATCTTGATTCCAGCTTGTGCTTCTTCCAGCCCAGCGTTTCTCATGAGATACCTATGCTGCTGCTGCTGCTAAGTTGCTTCAGTCGTGTCCGACTCTGTGAGACCCCATAGACGGCAGCCTACCAGGCTCCTTCGTCCCTGGGATTCTCCAGGCAAGAGTACTGGAGTGGGTTGCCTTTTCCTTCTCCAATGCATGAAAGTGAAAGGTGAAAGTGAAGTCGCTCAGTCGTGTCCGACTCTTAGCGACCCCATGGGCTGCAGCCCACCAGGCTCCTCCATCCATGGGAATTTCCGAGCAAGAGTACTGGAGTGGGGTGCCATTGCCTTCTCTGGAGATACCTATAGATGCAGTGAAAAATCAGAGGATAACAATAAAATATATGAGAACAGCTATATGCCAAAAGACTGGAAAACTGAGTAAAATGGATAAATTGTCAGGAAAAAAAAAAAGCCAAAACTAGGATAAGACAAATAGAAATACTGAATAGAAATAGCTCATAAAGGAATACAGTTGATTCTTGAACAACATGGGTTCAAACAGTGCAAGTCCACAAATTGGTGGATTATTTTCACTAAATGTGTACTGTAGTACTACATCACTGACTCACGGTTATGTACATGGATGGAACCACAATATGGATGACCAACTGTAAAGTTATTTGTGGATTTTTGACTCCACAAAGGGTTGGCACCCCTAAACCTTATGTTGCTCAAGTATCAACCATAGACATGGTGATCAACCATGTTTCCACTGTAAACTGCAATATCAATTTTAGAAGAAAGTTCTATTAAATCATCAAAGTAAGGGATAATCCTACCTCACACAAGGTGTTTCAGAAATCAGGAGGGACAGCTATCTAACACATTTTATGAGAGGAGTATGCTAGAAAAATATCACAATTAGAGCCAAATTCAATAGCATAGTTAAAAATAAATAATGACAAAGTATAGCTTAACTCCAGACAATAGAGTAATGAAATTCACCATATTTCATGTACTAAAGAAAGATTACATGGTTATCTCAGTATATTCAGAATATGATTTTCATAACGTTCAGCATCTAATTATGATTTTTTTTAACTCAGAGGAAAGGTACTTTAAAAAAGCTTTCCTTAAATTGATAAATGCTCAATACATACACAGGAGCAAAATCTAAACTCAATGAAAAAAATTCAGGTAAGTTTCCTTAGATTCATAAGATTGTTAATGAGATAAATATATGCTCTATGCTTTTAAACAATATACTATAGGATGTTCTGTCTAATACAACAATAAGAAAATTAGACAGAACGCGGAAATTGAAATTTTTAAAAAAATTATACTTATTTGTAAATGATCATTTTCACAGTGAATCCAACAGAATCAATAGAGAAAAAAAAAACTCTTAAGACTCATAAGCACCTGGCAAGATTGCTAGATACAAGAGTATTTATATACCTCAATGAAAAAAATTTATCTCTGACTTCTGCTTGAAAGTCGCTCAGTTGTGTCTGACTCCTTGCGACTCTGGGTAGCCTTTCCCTTCTCCAAGGGGATCTTCCTAACCTAGGGATTGAACCCAGCTGTCCAGCATTGCAGGCAGATTCTTTACCAGCTGAGCCACAAGGGAAGCCCAAGAATACTGAGTGGGTAGCCTATCCCTTCTCTAGCAGATCTTCCCAACCCAGGAATCAAAATGGGTCTCCTGCATTGCAGGTCAGGGAAGCCCCTGACTTCTGTTTATGGTCCACGTATGTTGAAGGTCTGGGACAGGACTTACCATCCTTCCGTAAATAACTAGAAAATAGGTTAAAATACATGAAACAGCTGTTTTCAGGTATTGAACAACAGGCAACACAGGACTGTGAACTTTCAAAAAAGGCAAACAAATGAGGCAAATCTTTCAATCCCTGACCTGCCTGGAAGAATATTCTGGAATACAGGCCAAAGAGGGCACTTCTCAAGTTGACCTGAGTGACAGCCGGCACTTGGAGTACCAACCCCCATCTTGAGGGCACTTCCTCAAGCAGCTCATGGCTGCCTCACTGAGCTGGGAAGAAAGAGGTCAGTGTTTGATGTGGCTGAGGAGACTGGAACTTGTGGCCAGAGAACCAGAGAGGAAGGAGGTCAGACAGAGAAAGAACTCCAATGCATAAAAAGGAATGAAATAATGCCATTCGCAGTGACATGGATGGGCCTAGAAATTGTCATACAGAATGAAGTAAATCAGAAAGAGAAAGATAAATAATCATATATCATCACTTCTATGTGGAATCTAAAAGTAATGGTATGGATGAATTTATTTGCAAAGAGAAACAAGAGTCACAAATGTAGAAAACAAACCTGGTTAAGGGGGGAAGGGGGTGGAATGAATTGGGAGACTGAGACTGACATGTATCCCTATTAAAATAGATAACTAATGAGAACCTACTGTATGTGTGTGCTGAGTGGCTCAGTCATGCCCGACTCTTGCTCCTCTGTCCATGGGATTCTCCAGGCAAGAATACTGGAATGGGTTGCTGTTCCCTTCTCGAGGGGATCTTCCCAACCCAGGGATTGAACCTGGGTCTCCTGCATTGCAGGCAGATTCTTTACTGTTTGAGCCACCAGGGAAGCTCTTAAATCAGTTTTTAAAATAAATTAGTAATTAAAAACTTTCCCACAAGAAAAATCCTGGCTCAGATGTCTTTACTGGTAAAGTCTATCAAACATTTAAGGAAGAAACAACATCAATCTTAATTCTTTTTATTTCAGAAAATAGACCAAGAGGGAACACTTCATAACTCATAAAGTTGGCATTACCTGAATATCAGAACAAGACAAAAAAGTAAAAGAAATTAAAAGAAAAAAGTTACAGAGTTAATAGTTTTCATAAAATACCTGCAAAAATCATTAACAAGGTTTAGTCAATCTAAACCAATAATGTATACAATGGAGAATACATTGTGTCCAAGCAGGGTTTATCTCAGAGATGCAAAAAAAAGAAAAAAGAAAAAACCAACAAACACAATTCACCTTATTGATCGAATAGAGGAGAAACCTTAGACGGTCATCTTAGTAGATATAGAAAAGACATTTGATAAAATTCAATATCCATCTAAGATAATAACTCTCAACTAATTAGGAATAAGGAAGAACTTTCTCAAACTGACAAAATTATCTGTAAGAAATACCTAGAGCTAACATCATACTTTAGTGTGAAAAGCAAAACTTCTTTCTTAAGGTTGGAAACAAGCAAAGATGTCTGTTCTCACCGTGTCTGTTCAGTATTGTACTGGTGGTCCCAGGCAGTGCAATAATATAGGGAAGAAACTTTTAAATTGAAGGGATGAAGATTGGAAAAGAAGAAGTGAAATGATCTTTATTGAGAGAATTTATCTGATTGTCTATGCAGAAAATTCCAAGAGTCTACAAACATGAAACTAGAACTAATATACTAATTTAACAGTATTTCATGATACAAGGTCAATAGACAAAAATCAATTTATTTCCATGTACAACTAAAGAAAAATTAGGAAGTAAAATTCTTAAAAAGCCAATTCTAACCTATAGAGATAGAAAGAGAATCAGTGGTTGCCTTGGGTGACTAGAGAGTATAAGGATTGATTACAAAGGAGCAAGAGGAGGCTTTGTCAGGTGACAGAAATGTTCTATATTTTGATTGTGGAGGGGATTACATCAGTGTACACACTAGTTAAAACTCATTAAAGCCTATAGTCAAAGTGGGTATGTCTTATTGTCTGTAAATTTTTGTGCAAGTAAAGTTGAGGATTTAAAAAGTTAAAATAAAAAAATCATTGGGGTTCCATTATATCAGAGATAATCTACTAGAAAAATGTAATAGAACCCATGTCACAATTCATAACAGTCTACTATCACCCTCTATTACCAGGAGTATCTAGAGATCCACCTAAAAATACTCAAGATCTTTACAGAGAAAACAATTTAAATAAAATAATACTGAATAGAGACAAAGAACATATTTATACATAGAGCAACTTAAATGTTAGTCCTCTCCACATCAATTCCTAAAATTCTATTCAATAAAATGTTACCTTTTTTTGACCTTTATAAATCTTCTGAAATTAAGACAAATAAAGCTATACAAATAGCTAAGATAATTTTGAAAAATAAAAAGAAAGAAAGAAAATTTTGCTCTTTTAGATATCAAGACATTCCATGAAGACATGGTACTATAGATTATGGGGTATTCGTGTAAGAACAGACAAACGGATGAATAGAATAAAGAAGAAAACCCAGAAAGAGACTGATGATATATGATAAACAGGCACAAGGATTCAGTAGAGGAAAAAAAGTGAATTATTTAATAGATTCTGTTGGGGTAACTGGCTCACTGGATGAACATAAATAAAGTTGGACTCTAATTCAAACCACATTCAAAAATAAACTCAAAAAAGACCTCCATGTGAAAGGAAAATGCTGTGTATTCAATAGAAGAATATATAAAAGAATATCTTTTTGACCTTAGGGTGGTAACGCTTTCTTCAATAAGACAGCAAAAGCATAAACCACATGGCAAAAATCGGTGAACTTGACTACATCAAAATTTAAAATATCTGTTCAAACACGGCCACTGGAGCCATAATTAACTGATGGGTGACAGACCGGGAAGAAATCATGAATACTGTCTAAAACTAACAAAGGAATAGACTCCAGAATACGACACTGGAAACTCACAAGACAAAGACAGAAAATATAATGGGGCGATATGGGCCGCTCTTAGAAGGTAAAGTTAAATGGCCAATAAATTTATGGAGAACTCTTCAACCTCATCAGTACTAAGACAGATGCAAATTAAAAAGCAGTGAGATGCCGGCTGGCAACAATTAGAAAAGTCAGAAGAAAAGACAAAACGTTAGTGAGGATAAGGGGAAACAGGAACCTTCCAATCAGCTCAATTCTCTACAAATACAAGGACCATAATATCTGCAATGGGGCTTCCCTGGTGGCTCAGTGGTAAAGAATCTGCCTGATAATTCAGGAGACGCAGCTTTAATCCCTGGGTTGGGAAGATTCCCTGGATAGAAGAAAATGGCAACCCACTCCAGTGTTCTTGCATGGGAAATCCACGGACAGAGGAGCTTGGTGTGCTGCAGTCTATGGGGTCACAAAGAGTCGGACACGACTGAGCGACTAAGTAACAATATCTCCAGGGGGTTCTGGGTTGCTAGCGAGGTGCTTGGACAGGGAATGGCATGCAGCCATTTCAAGTTATGCAAGGTGAGCTGTCAGTGAGCTACCAGGGGTGGCTTGGGTGCACATCAACAGAAGAAACCAGGGTGCCGTTCAGGCTCCGACACTTGTCCAGACCAGATGGGAAAATTCAGGAGAGAGCTAGAGAATACAGCATCTTTCTACTCAGAAATGTACAAGATAGGGTGGGAGAAATAGAGGTCAGTTACAGGAGACTGCAACATTAATACCCGCCCCAGCCTCTCATTCTTCCGAGGAGGGAAGGAAGATAGCAGATAGGAGTGAGGTCTTTGGGTCTGGCTCCTCTGGTGCTTTGAACATTCTCTGGGACCCTGTGTGGGGACTCTCCCTGCCTCAGAATCCTTATCCACACGGTGGGAGGGCACCCTGCCCCCGCCTACATCACAGGCCAGGTTACATAAATACGAAGGCCTGTAATTTCAAAACGCAAGTGGTGGGCTGAACCACTAGGAAGAGTGTGCTGAGCTGCTTTGAGGTTTGACCTATTTCTTTTTCACCAGGAGCTTTTTTGGAAGCTCTCTTTGTTAAGGTTTTTCCTTCCTTCTTCCTTTCTTCCCTCTGACTTTGACGTCAGCACAGAAGCGAGCGTGGGCAGAAATTGGGCGTTCAAGGACACTGAGGGCAAGGAGTCCGTTCCTGACCCCTCCTCCCCCCAGGCCCCGGTCTCTGCAAGAGTCCCCTTAAGTCCCAGGATGAGGGACAACGTTCTTCATCCTCTGTTCCCTGGAGATCCCACTTTCTGGCCCCTCTGTTCAGCAGCTCAGGACTGCATTCCCAAGGTTAGTCTAGCACCATCTAGGCTCAAGGCTTAGCACACTTCTATCACTCCCATCTGCTGTTGTTCAGTCACTAAGTCGTGTCTGACTCTTGGCAACCCCACGGACTGCAGCACGTCAAGCCTTCCTGTCCTTCACCATCTCCTGGAGTTTGCTCAATCTCATGTCCACTGAGTCGGTGATGCCATCCAATCATCTCCTCCTCTCTTGCCCCCTTCTCCTCCTATCTTCAATCTTTCCTAGCATCAGGGTCTTTTCCAATGAGTCAGCTCTTTGCATCAGGTGGCCAAAGTATTGGAAGCAACCCCTAACCCACCAAAAAAAGAAATCTGGGTCTAAAAATTGTGCTTCCAACAGAACATTCAGGAGGCAGGATAGACTTGTCTATGGGATGAGGCTTGGCCACCAGCTTCACATCTGAAATTTTCCTTACCTGGCCAACATTGAGAGCTTCCTGGTGGCTCAGATGGTAAAGAATCTGCCTGCAACACGGAAAACCCAGGTTTGATCCCTGGATGAGGAAGACTCCCTGGAGAAGGGAATGGCAACCCACTCCAGCATTCTTGCCTGGAGAATTCCATGGACAGAGGAGCCTGGCAGGCTATACTCCAAGGGGTCGAAAAGAGTCGGACACGACCGAGCGACTAACACACACGGGCTGACACTGGTCTGTGTATTTGCCATTAGCACTAAAATCAAGTAAGTAAAACTTGAACCAGCCAGGAGTATCCTATTAAGCTTTATTGGTCATTTATGCCTCAGTGTGAATGATATACTCAGAGCCTTTCCCGAGGTAGAGTGTGAAAACATTCCAGAAGCCAGACACATAAGACAGAGACCTCCAGTGGGGAAGAGGACATAGGCAGGACAGACGAAGGTGCCACAGATAAACTGATGCACTCCCCCAGCTCTGGTTGTGACTGGCTTGCCAAGGCCTACCCAAGCTCTGCCCCATCCCACCCTGCCCTTAGGATGCTGGCCTGTGTCCTGGTCCCCTCTCTTCCCAGACTGGTACCAGCTGTCAGACCCACTAGCATCTCCTGACCCTGCCTCTGGCTCACTCCTCTTTCACCTTCTCTCTCTACAGATCTCTCCATCCCTCATCATTTTTTTTTCACTCATTTTTCACCTTCTCGTTTGTGTCTTGCACTTTCTCTCACATTATATCTTATTTATTTTCCTTTTTGCTTTGCTTTTCACCTTCTCTCTTTTACTTTCATTCTTATATTTCCCTTTCACTTTCTCTAATTCCTTTTGCACTGTAGTGCTCAGCCTGCCCTTGCAGAGCATGGTGTCTCCTTCCAAGGCCCTGAGTCCTTTTTTTTTCTTTAAGTCATATTACATATTGATTGATTGATTGATTTGGCTGTGCCAGGTCCTGGTTGTGGCACATGGGAGCTTCTATCTTCATTGCAGGGTGAGGGATCTTCAGTTGCAGCATGTGGGATCTAGTTGCCTGACTAGGTATCCATCCTGGGCCCACTGCATTGGGAGTGTGGAGTCATGGTCACTGGACCAGCAGAGAAGTCTCCCTTTTTTGATAGACTTCACTAGAACAGAAATTTTTGTTCGTGTACACGCCATACATCTGATGAGAATCCACACCTTTTTCCCTTTTTTCTCTCTCCTTTCTTTATTCCTTTCCCCACGTCCACTCTTTCCCGGTCTCTCATCTGTGCCTGCCCCCTCCTCTTTCTTCCTCTCTCCTCCCTTTCTCTCCTTCTCTTCCCCCATCCTCTTCCTTTCAGCTGCGTGAACATCTCAATTGTACCATGTCGGCAGATCCTTGCCGGTCTGATATTTTATACTAGGTGCATCTGCTTTAACTATTCCACTTAAAAATTAAACCCATCTGCCCCAAACTGAAAACAGCCTCTCCCCCACCAGGGACAATAAATATTGATGACTCGAGGCCTGATTGGCTTTAAGATGTTTGATGACAACTGGTATCAGTTACAGAACTTACATCATTTAATAAAAAAATGAAAAGCCCTAGCAGGGATGCTGCATGTCAACAGACATTATTAAATGTCAAAAGAAATACATTTCCTTCAAGAACCTGAAATCTAAACAATGTGAGGGTGCATTGTTGGGTGGGGGATGTGCAATTAGGAAATATTGTTTCTTTTTGTGTCCACCCTAATTCGTGCCAGTTGATTTTTTTCTAGAATTCTACTGCAGCCACCACTACAAAGCGTTTCACAAGAAATCCCCCTCTCATTCATGATTTGGAAAGCTAAGTCCATTTGAAGACTCTCTCCTCTGAGATGCTCCAGAGAAAACTGAATATACTGAAGGGCACCAGAGCTGGAAGCTGAGGATGAAGTGAGAACACTTGTGTCTCTCTGTATTTTTATTGTCAGTACAAAATAAGGACTGGCCAGCTCTCAAGTTGAAAACACATAAACCAAG
This sequence comes from Bison bison bison, assembly GCF_000754665.1. Taxonomy (NCBI): domain Eukaryota; kingdom Metazoa; phylum Chordata; class Mammalia; order Artiodactyla; family Bovidae; genus Bison; species Bison bison. The sequence continues at coordinate 17,520,718 of NW_011495018.1, read as the reverse complement.
GCCTGGTATGTATGCCTACTGTGCTTCTATTTATACCCTGATAAGTTAAATGTAAATAGCGTTATTAAAGAGTTGACTGCCAACATTTCTATTTGGGGTGCATTCAGTCATTAGAAAAACAGAAGGGTGGAAACATTTACTGCTATTTTAAATGTCTTTATATGCTTTATGGAGCTGGATTCTGGCTACCTGAGATACTTCCGGAGACTCGTTTGGGTATATTTAGAAAGATCATAAATTCTTGTGGTCTTGAGGGTGGTTTGGTGAATTAAGTCCTTGTAGGCTTTTGTAATTGAAAAGGTTAACACGGCTCCTTCAGATTCCTACCTGACCTCCCTTTCGCCTCTGGGAGCTTATGCTATGGGAGAATCAGACTCCCTTTTAATCACCACAGTTGTTGTGGTCTTCCAAAGAAGGTTCTGGAAGAAGAGAACAGAACTGCCATGGGACATGGGACTGCAAGGGTTTATGCCACTCGATCACACATTTGTAAAACAGGATTATTATTCACCTCCATCTGACAGGGTCATCCTGTTTGTGGAAGTGAATTGAAAAAGATAAAGGGATGAGACCGATCTCTTTTGAAGATCACTAGACTTTGGTAGGCTGCAGACCATGGGATCACTAATAGTAGGACACGACTGAGCAACTTCACTTTCACTTTTCACTTTCTTGCATTGGAGAAGGAAATGGCAACCCCCTCTCGTGTTCTTGCCTGGAGAATCCCAGAGATGGGGGAGCCTGGTGGGCTGCCGTCTATGGGGTCGCACAGAGTCGGACACGACTGAAGCTACTTAGCAGCAGCAACAGCAGACTTTGGACACTGAATAGTTGGGGAAGTCATGTGCCCTCTCACAGCCTCAGTTTTATCACCTGTGAAATGGATATGCTGATACCTACCTCTTAGGCCTTTAGTGAAAATCAGACACAATATGTGTGAAACTGCCGAATAAATAATGAAGTACTTTCGTTTATAATTATTTTGCAAAACTGACGGTGCCTAAGATGGGCTGCTGGGAGCTGAGAATGGACATATTAATAGAAGTTGTCTGAGGAGCAGTTTTGACCTTGAGGTCAAAGGTCAGAGCTGCTGACCTTTGGCCTCAGCAGCTCTGGCTTTGGAACCTGTACCCTCCTCCTTCACTGCCCTTCCCCTACCCCCACCCTCCCCTGGTTGTGGGAGGAAGTGTCAAGGAAAGATAGGAAAGAGCAACTGGGTCTAAATTGTCAAAGCTAAGGAGGGAGGGCTGCACTCAATATGCCAGCAAATTTGAAAAACTTAAAGTGGCCACAGGACTGTAAAAGGTCCATTTTCATTCCAATCCCAAAGAAAAGCAATGCCAAAGAATGCTCAAACTACTGCACAATTTTACTCATCTCACACACTAGTAAAGTAATGCTCAAAATTCTCCAAGCCAGGCTTCAGCGATACATGAACCGTGAACTTCCAGATGTTCAAGCTGGTTTTAGAAAAGGCAGAGGAATCAGAGATCAAATTGCCAACATTCTCTGGATTGTTGAAAAAGCAAGAGAGTTCCAGAAAAAACATCTATTTCTGCTTTATTGACTATGCCAAAGCCTTTGACTGTGTGGATCACAATAAACTGTGGAAAATTCTGAAAGAGATGGGAATACCACAGCACCTGACCTGCCTTTTGAGAAACCTGTATGCAGGTCAGAAAGCAACCATTAGAACTGGACATGGAACAACAGACTGGTTCCAAATAGGAAAAGGAGTACGTCAAGGCTGTATATTGTCACCCTGCTTATTTAACTTCTATGCAGAGTACATCATGAGAAATGCTGTGCTGGAAGAAGCACAAGCTGGAATCAAGATTGCCAGGAGAAATATCAATAACCTCAGATATGCAGATGACACCACCCTTATGGCAGAAAGTGAAGAGGAACTAAAGAGCCTCTTGATGAAAGTGAAAGAGGAGAGTGAAAAAGTTGGATTAAAGCTCAACATTCAGAAAACGAAGATCATGGCATCTGGTCCCATCACTTCGTGGCAAATAGATGGGGAAACAGTGGAAACAGTGGCTGACTTTATTTTTGGTGGCTCCAAAATCACTGCAGATGGTGACTGCAGCCATGAAATTAAAAGACACTTATTCCTTGGAAGGAAAGTTATGACCAACCTAGACAGCATATTAAAAAGCAGAGACATTACTTTGTCAACAAAAGTCTGTCTAGTCAAGGCTATGGTTTTTCCAGTAGTCACATATGGATGTGAGAGTTGGACTGTGAAGAAAGCTAAGTGCCGAAGAATTGATGCTTTTGAACTG
>NW_011495018.1:17518181-17518330 GCF_000754665.1 Bison bison bison | reverse complement strand
TGCTTTTGAACTGTGGTATTGGAGAAGACTCTTGAGAGTCCCTTGGACTGCAAGGAGATCCAACCAGTCCATCCTAAAGGAGATCAGTCCTGGGTGTTCATTGGAAGGACTGATGCTGAAGCTGAAACTCCAATACTTGGGCCACCTGA
>NW_011495018.1:17483405-17518081 GCF_000754665.1 Bison bison bison | reverse complement strand
ACAGTCCTAAAGGAGATCAGTCCTGGGTGTTCATTGGAAGGACTGATGCTGAAGCTGAAACTCCAATACTTGGGCCACCTGATGTGAAGAGCTGACTCATTTGAGAAGACACTGATGCTGAGAAAGATTGAGGGCAGGAGGAGAAGGGGATGACAGAGGATGAGATGGTTGGATGGCATCACCAACTCAATGGACATGAGTTTGGATAAACTCCGGGAGTTGGGGATGGACAGGGAGGCCTGGCATGCTGTGGTTCATGGGGTCGCAAAGAGTCGGACACAGCTGAGCGACTGAACTGAAGGAGGGTGGGGACTGGGGCCTCTGGTGAGTGGGTGGTTAGCTTTTACTGGCTGAGTCATCCAAAGCCAATGGACAGAAGAGAATGGGACCAAAAGGAGAAAATGATACTGCGTCTGGATAAAACAGGGATATGGAGGCTGGAACGAGTTGCAAGACCTTGGATGAGAATGGCGAGCAAAACACAAGGTATGTCATATTTTTACAGACATTGCCATTGTACTCACATTTACAAGATGTGCTCTGTCTGCTTTTTGTGCAGGTAAGGATAGAGTGCTTTGAAGATCCCACGTCTAGGTTCAGAAAGGCTTTCTGCCATCCAGCCCATCACCCGTGTGATCTGAGATGGGAGGTGGGGGAGGACACTGACAGGACTCTCTGAGAAATGACTTTCTTGTGATTTGTTCAGCTATTCCTTGCCTCAGCCAAACCAGAAAAACCACTGAGCCTGAGGTATTTGGCCTGGGTTATGGTGTTCTGGATCCTCTAAGGGCAAATGACTATAAAATGAAAATGGTTCCCTTAAAAGTTCACTTAGTACTTGGAGTGTGTATGTGTGTATGTGTGTGTGTGTGTGTGTGTAGGGAAGTGTGTCCAACAAGGCTCTCACTTTTTCCAAATGAACTTCCCCAACCTAATTAAGAACAAGTGCAAACAGATGGGAAGGGTGAATTTCATAACAGAAACGGGCTCTTCACGACTGACCGCCAGCAAATTAAAAAAAAAAAAGTGACTCTCTCCCTACTCTGCTCTCCTTGGAAGTTGTCCCTTTAAATGAGGTAGACAAGCTGGAGTTGTTTTCCTCCAAGGAATTTAAGAAAATCAACATGTTTTCCTTTCCCGGTTGCATCTGTGGTTCAATTGCTTAAAATATTTCACTCCTTAAAGTAACCTCGGTTTGTTATGGTGGTGGATTTGTTTTTTTATCCCCCACCCCCACTTTTTTTTTTTTTGCTTTGTTTTGTTTTAAGGTGGAGAAGACCAGCTCCAGGAAAAGAAAAGAAAAAAAAAAAAAAGACAACTTCTAGTTGTCAGAATCGGAATGCATATCAGTTATGCTGGGAGACAATGAAAACATCAAAAAGCACATACAAGCCATAAAAAATTCAGGTCCTCTGAAGCAATGTGGGACACGCTTGGTTGCGCGCCTCATTTGCATGTCAGTACCCACAATGCTCTGCGAGCTCCCAGATCTTTCGGAGCAGCCCCAGTGTCTGAGCTCTAGGGAACAAAGTGAAAGGTTCGTGTGTGCTGGTAGGTGAGAGAGGTACTTTGGTGTCTGCGGGGGAAACGCCAGGCGGGTGCGGGGCTGTGGCAATGAGCTGCCAGCCCTTTAGGGCTTAATCATAGGCTAGAGACCCCGTACCTCGCCTTTCTGTGGTTTTGGGTTTTGTTTCTGTTGTTTGTTGTATTTTTGCTTTTTGCCTTCTTCTTCTTCCCTTTCCCCAGATGTGCGGCAGTGGTGAAGGCGTACAGGGCAGGAAGAGGAGGACGTCAACCTTTAGAAGTCCTGGCTGGCTGGGTTGTTACAGCACTTGCCTGGAATTAGAGATTTTCGTGCAGAGTCTGTTTTCTGACTTGAGTCCTTGCCCTAAGATGCATTGACTGTTTTTTTTTTTTTTTTTACATTCGGGTTCTTGTGGACAGTCCTTGCTTGGTCGATGCAAAAGACAGTGGGGCCACCGTGACCTGCGGGGGGGACAGGGGTTTCCCCTCTGCCCTGCCAACAGGGGACCCTCTGACCTCACTCTTTCCACCTACTCCTGGTGCTCTTCCCTTCAAACTTTGCTCCCCAAGCAATCTACCAGAGCCATTGTCTGGATATTCCAAGTTCCAGGGGGTGGCTTGGGAATACAGGCTTCAAACTAAAAGCTGGACGAGGAGGAGGAAATAGTTTGGCTCCTGACTAGCACCCCCACGCCCACCCCCAGCCTCCTGGGCGGTCTTGGGTGCCATCACTTAGCATCTTTCATTTCTCCCTTCCTTCTCCAAGCTGTCCGGTCCCCAGGAGCTACAGAGGATCGTGACTCTCATTCCACCTGTGATTTTAAAATGGCCAAGCATTCCGGGACATGACAAAATACATAAAAAAATAAAAGTAAAGCTCAATCTTTGAGGCTTCTACCTGGAAGGTTTTTGTCTGGGTTTCTACTTTGATTTTGTAGCTTTGCTTTTCTCAGTGCTGCAAAGGAGTTCTTAGGCTAGATTAATTTAGCAGTGGGACGATCTGGGCAGAAGAGCGAACGTGGATACATGTGGGCTGTCAACCCAGCCCCCAAAACCCCCGCGCTTCAGAGATGAGATAAAAGTTAGCCCCCACCCAGAATTCAGAAGCCGGCTGCCCTGCAAGCCAGATCCAGCCGACAGATTTGTTTTCTTCAGTCTGTACACAGTGTTGTAAAGTGTGTTGAATCAGTTGCCAAGCATTTGAAAATCAGGATCTTTTATAGCATCTCTTAAAACATCTGAAGATCTGGCCACTCTCGGCCTAGATTTCTTCACAGCAGCCACCGGGCAGGGCTGCATAGACAGCGCCCCCTGGGAGACACTCTCTTCTCCTGCAGGGCCTGTGGTCTGGTTCACCACAGGGCCCTCCAGCCCTTTGGTCTTAAGCCACCCACTCAACTGACATATGTTCCTGTCTGAATTTTGCAGACTCTTGCCTGCTAGGTCCCGGCCAGAATCCCTGAGTTTTTCTGCTTTATTACCAATAGCCCTGGCATAGGGATGACCCAGCCCTCAGCTTGGACAGTTTCTCACACTGGGAATAAAGGGGAGACGGGACCAAGGGCCTCATCTCACAAACCCTCCCAGCTTTTCCATTCCCAGCCCCCCAGATGTGCTCTCCTTTCACAAATGTGCTTTTCACCTGCACAGTCCCAGGAATCCTCTCTGGCCTCCTGAGCCGCCTCTTGCTATGCATATTTTCCTTCATTTCTGATGCCTGAAGTAGTCTTGGGTGAGGGGTGGGTTGCAAGGTTAGGATTTTTAAAAATTCCTTCTCTGATTTGTTGTGTCTAATTTGGGCTGCAAATGGTTTTTGGTGTCAACGACTAACCACTGTTTGGTCTGCACAGCCATCTCTGTTGAACTTGGATGACGGCAAAAGCCCAGTTTCCCCAAATAAAGTCTAAATACATTTACACATTTATTCCCACATGCGTCTTTATGTTTCTGCCTGTCTCACCACACCTCAGACACGCCATGGATGGGAGCGTCCTGGGAAGAAAATGGGCAGGTAATTTGACCCTTTACTGTAAACTTCACAAAAGGAAAAAAAAAAAAAAATGCAATGGAGAGGGAGAAAGAAAGATACTTCAGAGCAAGGATGTTAGAATGAGAGCTTAGACTGCAGTGGGGTTGTTTCCTTATGACCTCAGGGACAAAAAATATCCCTAGAGAGAAGAATGGGAAATAAAGAAGAGAGTTGAGAAAAATAAGGGAGCGGTCACTTTAAAAAATTAGCTAATCCCCCCCAAAAAATCTAATTGAGATTCTTCACCAATATTATAACCTTGGTTGGTTTGGTTTAGTCGCTAAGTCGTGTCTGACTCTTTCAACCCCATGGACTGTAGCCTGCCAGGCTCCTCTGTCCATGGAATTCTCCCGGCAAGAATACTGAAGTGGGTTGCCATTTCCTTCTCCAGGGGATCTTCCCAACCCAGGGATCAAACCTGGGTTTCCTGCACTGCAGGCAGATTCTTTACCAACTGAGCTATGAAGGAAGCCCCATTATAACCTTAATTACATTTAATGTTTTCAGTGTTCAAAAAACGAAGATCATGGCATGAAGTGATCCCATCACTTAATGGCAAATAGATGGGGGAAAAGTGGAAACAGTGACAGACTTTATTTTCTTGGGCTCCAAAATCACTGCGGATGGTGATTGCAGCCATGAAATTAAAAGACCCTTGCTCCTTGAAAGAAAAGTTGTGACAAACCTAGACAGTGTATTAAAAAGCAGAGACATCACTTTGCTGATAAAGGTCCGTCTAGTCAGACTATGGTTTTTCCAGTAGTCATGTACACATATGAGAGTTGGACTATAAAGAAGGCTGAGTGCCGACGAATTGAAGGTTTCAAATTGTGGTACTGGAAAAGATTCTTGAGAGTCCCTTGGACAGCAAGGAGATCAAGCCAGTTAATCCTAAAGGAAATCAACCCTGAATATTCACTGAAAGGTCTGATGCTGAAGCTGAAACTCCAATACTTTGGCCACCTGATGTGAAGAGCCAACTCATTGGAAAAGACCCTGATGCTAGGAAAGATTGAGGGCATGAGAAGAAGGGGTCAACAGAGGATGAGATAGTTGGATGGCATCACTGACTCAATGGACAAGAGTTTGAGCAAACTCCAGGAAATAGTGAAGGAGAGGGAAGCCTGGCGTGCTGCAGTTCATGGGGATCGCCAAGAGTCAGACACAACTGAGTGACTGAACAGCAATAGTGTTTAATGTTTACTAAGTTATGAGACATTTCTAACAACAGGTGATGCCAGGTTTTACTAACACTGATGATGACAGTTATTGTTGATTGAAAGTTCACTCTGTCCTAGGAACAGGGCTTTTGTACGTTGACTTCTTTAATCTTTGTAACAAGTCTGTAAGGTCAATGTGTTGTTCCCGTTTGACAGGTGAGAAAACTGACACTGTGTGATTAAGTAATTTGTCCACAGTCCCAGAGGTGGAAAGGAATGGAGTTGGTATGCAGACCACGCTGCCCTCCAACATAATCTGGGCTTGGACAGCAAGAACTGATGCCCCCCTACCCACCCCCACTACCTTACCAGATGACCAGAGTAAGGATCTGAAAGAGGGCCTGCCTCAGTCATGATGGGCTTGGGAATTGGCACATTGGAGAGCCTGAGAAGGCTGGAGAGAAACAAATGCTGTATTTGCCCCAAAATTCCATTGCTAAAAATGACCCCCAGGGATATATCATGGGGGAGGGCGGGTGCTCACTGGCTCCCCTTCAATGAAACCCTTGATCTTCAGAGATGATCCTACTTTAGACCAGTTGATAGGATGGGGCTACTGCCTGGCAGATTTGATGGTTTCTTCACCCTGAATACATGTGATTGGGTGGAGGACGCAAAGGATATTCCTTGCCTGGTGGGGCTGGGGCCCAGCTGAACTGACAAGGCCATATCCGAAACAAAGTCAGGCTAGAGAGGCAGAGTTGAAATTGAGAGGAAGTCCCATCTTCCTCTGCACTGTATCTGAGGAGAATGGTGAGGATGAAATGGAGATCTGAGCCTCAGGGCACATGGTTGGAGAGAGACGAGCATCGTTAGTAAACCCTGAGTCGGAACAGGGCCACTCTTTATACAGTGATGGTCAGATGCAGGCAGTTGCTGAAACAAGCTGGGCTGGGCTGAAGGCTCAACCTTTATATAGCCCTGCCCGGGACGTTGGGTTCCTAAGGGGAAGGAGTTGGGCCAGAGACTGTGGGAGGAAGATATCAAAATGAACAAAGCAGGTTCTCTGCCTTCCAGCAGCTTACACAATTCCTTTCGTGCAAGGCAACTCTGACAATGACTCAAAGTTCAGTGGGCGAGAACAGCTAATTCTAATGGGGAAGTGGGGAACTGTGCTCCTAGCATCAGGGACCACGCATGCTTACCTTTCCGTTCCCCCATGTGGACCACGGAGTTGGGCTGACAGTGGGCATTAAGTAAATGCCTCAGTCAATGATTGAATTTTTCTAGGGGCTCTTGAAAAAACTTGTGGAAAAGGTAGAAATTGAATGTATGTTGTATGTGTTAAAATTAAAATTCTTCCTAGAAACTGATAACTGAATTAATAGTTGTCATACATAACTATGGCTTCCCTGGCAGCTCAGATGGTAAAGAATCTGCCTGCAATGCGGGAGAACTGGGTTTGATCCCTGGGTTGGGAAGATCCCCTGGAGAAGGGAATGGCATCCCACTCCAGTATTCTTGCCTGGAGAATCTCATGGACAGAGGAGCGTGACAGGCTACAGTCCACAGGGTTGCAAAGAGTCAGGCATGACTGAGTGATTAACACACTCAATAAATAATTAGATTTATTTTTCTGTCATGCAACATGAAGTGTAGAGCCTGCGAATCCCATGGGAGCTTCATGGTCATCAGGCAGCCAATTTCCTTCAGTCTTTCTACTCTTCCATCTTAAGATGATGAATTCCATTTCCAATTGCCTCATGGTATCAAGATGACTGCTGAAACTCCACTTTTTACATCCATATTCCAGGTAGAAAGAGAAAAAGGAAAAGGACAGCTTTCTCAGAAGACTCATTTGACTTCCAATAACATTTCATTGACCATTTATAATTGCAAAGGAGATGAGGAAGCGTGTTCTTTAATCTGGGTACATTGCCAATCTGGGTAAAATCTTGTTTCTGATAGAAAGGAAGAAGGGGTGAATGATAGTGGGTAAACAAGAGCAGACTCTGTCTTGCAAGATTCAGCCTTCTTTATGGGGAAGGAAAGGAATTCACCAAGGTAACTTTTGTCTCACTCTGGCGCTGTGAGATGCACAGCTTTGAGACATTCTTTGTTGTGGCCTGATGATGTGGCGAGTACAATGTGTGGGTGCCCGGGGCACATAATTAGTTCCTTTGCTATTCAAATCCCACTGCCAAGGGCTTGGCTAATTGCATTGACTTCTCCTTCATTATTTTCAGTGGTTTAAAGTGCCTCTAAGAATGTTCAGCTTCTATTTCTTAATGAAGCTTCTGGTGAAAAATGGAATCTGACAGGTATGTGGACAGAAATGCTCTGCAGTGGCTGGCAGAGCCAGATGTGTTCACCAGGCAGGTAGATGGACAGATAGGCAGGTAAAGGCTTCTGTAAACACTGTTACCCAACAGCAAGCTGACCGCCTCTCACTGACTTACAACAGCCTCTTACAGCATGTTTAATGACAGAACACTTGAGTTTCTCACTTTTTTAAGGCTATGAAAATTATAGCTACTGTATAAGACAAGCGCCAAATTTCCACTTACGTGTTTGTTCAGCTTTCTTTGCTTATCCCCCAAACTCAAACCAAAGAGATGTTCTTGGTTTTCCCAAGATGGGAACCCAATAGCCAACCCTGTGTTCTCAGATAAGGAGGGCTCCCTTGACACAGAGAGTGTAATGAGGCTGGGATACATTCCAGTTTTCTTTAGCCCAGGGCTGGAGAAGCTGGATGGAGCTTTCTCAAGAGGAGCGGCAGGAATGTGAATGGAAACCCTTGAATTCTCCTGCCCATCATTAGCCTTGAAGGATTCCTGGAGGGGTGGGCCCCCTCCCAGAGAAAGCTCAACTTCTATAGGCATTAGGCAGGGATTAGTCCTTGAAGGAGAGGCTGAGGTTATCCAAAACCCCACATCTCACCAATATTCCCATTCCCATGAAGACTCATAGAAAGGAAAGAATAAATTCTTCATATCATTCAAGATGGTAATTACGTACTAATTATATACCTTCCTTTCTAGTTTTACCCTAAATTTTATACAGAGAATATATCTGATATATATTTATACAGAGAATATATCTTTCTTGCTGTCTGTTCTAGTTCCCTGCCTGAAACATAAGTCCTGCTCAATGAGTATTAGTTTAATGACTGTAGAGATGTGTGCTAAGTCGCTTCAGTCGTGTCCAACTCTTTGTGAGTCTCTGGCCTGTAGTCTGCCAGGCTCCACTGTCCATGGAATTCTCCAGGCAAGAATGCTGGAGTGGGTTGCTATGCCCTTTTCCAGGGACATGCCCTCCTCCCAACCCAGGGATCACACCTGCATCTCCTGTGACTACTGCACTGAGGGAGATTCTTAACTAGTGAGTCACCGGGGAAGCCCCAGTTATAGAGCTGAAAGTGGAGAAAAAAGTGGCTTAGTTGTGTCTGACTCTTTGTGACCCCATGGACTATACAGCCCAAGGAATTCTCCAGGCCAGAATACTGGAGTGAGTAGCCTTTTCTTCTCCAGGGAATCTTCCCAACCCAAGGATCGAACTCAGGTCTCCCACATTGCAGGTGGATTCTTTACAAGCTGAGCCACAGGGAAGCCCAATTATAGAGATAACATTACCTAGTTCTTTCTGAAATAATGTCTGGTTTGGCTTCTTTCATCTCTCTCTCTTTTTTTTTTTGCCAGGCTTTTGACATATTTTCTCCCAGGCATTTTATTTGTGTGTTTTTTAGCGATTGAGATTATATTATGTATACAGTCAGCCCTCTGTATCTATTGGTTATGCATCTATGCATGATTCAACCAACTGCAAGTCTAAAATATATATATTTTCAATCCAGAAAGTTCCAAAAAGCAAAACTTGAATTTGCTGCATGCTGCCAACATTTACATAGCATTTATATTGTGGTTTATGACCACTTATATAGTATTTATATTAGGTGTTATAAGTAATCTAGGGATGATTTAAAGTATACAGGAAGATTTGTGTAAGTTGTATGCAAATGCCAGGGCATTTTATAAAAGGGACTTGAGCATCTGCAGATTTTTGTATCCATGGGGCATTCTGGAACTACATACACAATTATGTATAATATAATACATAGAATAGTGTTATTGTTGTTCAGTTGCTAAGATGTGTCCAACTCTTTGCAGCTCCAGTGTGATATAATATAATATACAATTGTGTGTGATGCTTTGTCAAGTAGCTTTGCAGCATAAGCTTATATGCTGATGCTTTCCACCTGTAAAGAATCCACCTGCAATGCAGGAGACCCAGGTTCAATCTCTGGATCTGGAAGATCTCCTGGAGGAATAAATGGCAACCCATTCCAGTATTCTTGCCTGGGAAATTCCCTGGACAAAGGAACCTGGTGGGCTATGGTCCATGGGGTCGCAAAGAGTCCGAAACAACTAAAGCAACTTAGCGCGCACACACGTGTTTGTATGAGCTAAACTGCTATTAAAAAAAGAGACTTTCATATACAGACTTTAATATATATGTAAATATATTTTTTAATATATTTACATATATATATATTTACACTTTAAAACAAGATTTATTCATCTCTCATTTAACAATCTAAAGATAGGCTATCATGGGTAGATAGTTCTGTTCTACAAGGTCATCCGTGGAACAAACTGGATGGGCAGCTCTTTCTTCTTGAACACACAGTCTCCATATCCCAGTCCCAGGTGGCTTCTCCAGTTTTCATCATTTCCAGGCCAGGGAGAAGAGGAAAGAGAGAATGGAGGGCAAGCAACTTCCTCACAAAAACTTGATCCAGCAGATGCACCCTTCATATGGGCTTACATTTCATTGGCCAAAACAGAACATAACTATAACTAGCTGCAAAGGAAGCTGGAAATTGTAGTCTCTAGTTGAACGGTTATGTATAGAAGCGATGTTTTCCACTACCCAAAGGACATGAATCTTCAGGGTTTACAAATGAGAAGCTGGAATGCCTGGAAGCTCCTGAAATTATATTATTCTTAAAGGTCTTCCAACTTTCTTCATAGTCTTTATTCATTACTGTGGATATCTAAAAATAGTAGCTTGCTAAATAAGAAATACTGATTCAGTGAATTTACAAACAACTGTGTGTGCATGCCTGCTCAGTTCCTTCAGTTGTGTCCAGCTCTTTGTGACCCTATGGGCTGTAGCCCGCCAGGCTCCTCTGTCCTTGGGGATTCTCCAGGCAAGAATACTCGGGGGTTGCATGCACTCCTCCAGGGGATCTTCCCAACCCAGGGACTGAACCCGCATCTTTACATCTTCTGCATTGGCAGGCGTGTTCTTTACCACTAGCACCACGTGGGAAGCCCTACAAGCAATTATAGCCTGTCATAAAAAATTAAACATTGGAAAATACCAGTGAACTCTATCGGGTAATATTTAAATAATGTAGCAATTAAATTTCCAGCAGTTAAAGCCCTATATAGAATCATATGTCAATACTGCCCCTTTAAGGGCTTATTTTGCCCCCCAAACTTGTTATTTCTGAGAACATCACTAACAAGATATGTATATAAAGTGCATATGCACATAAAATAATATTTATTTATTTATTATATAATAACCTTTAATATATATTATACTTTGCAAGAATGACTTGCCATTAGTAGTAGTCATGGCCATGTATACATTTAAAATGTCTTAAGGTGTTCTATTATTTTTTTAGTTTATTTATTTTTTGGCTGTGCTGAGTCTTTGGTGCTGTGCAGGGTCTTCTCTAGCTGCAGTGAGCGAGGGCTCCTCACTAGTTGCGATGCCCGGGCTTCTCACTGTGGCGGCTTCCCTTGCTGCAGAGCATGGGCTCTAAGGCACACAGGCTTCAGTAGCTGTGGCACATGGGCTCAGTACTCGTGACTCCCAGGCTCTAGAGCACAGGCTCAAAAATTGTGGTCACAGGTTTGGTTGCTCCATGACATGTTGGACCTTCCGCAATCATGGATTGAACCCAAGTCTCCTGCATTGGCAGGTGAACTCTTTACCACTGAGCCACCAGGGACACCCCATATATACATTTAAAACAGAACAAGAACTGCCAGTGTGACTGACTGATTACATCATAGCCAGTTCTCTCCTACGTGTTCCCGTTCTGGTTCCCAGAAATGTCAGTCCTAACTTGTTCGAGTTTCTGCTCTTGCTTTTGTCATAACACAGGAGGATTCAGACAAATGTCTCTATGTTGATTATTAAGCTTCAGTTCTTGCAGGAGGATTACTGTATTTTTTCACGTTATCCCAATTTCTTTACTATTTTTTTTTTCAGAATTTGGAAAAACATAAAAAATTCCCAAGAAATACTGGAAAGTCATTCTCACGTGAAACATTAGTCAGAGTGATGTGATTTGGATTGGGGAAGTTCTATTACTAAGAGATAGGTGACACTAAATTCTGGGAGATATGTCTACTTAGGATCAACTGCATAACTTCTAGGCTCAGTGCAAAGTGAAAATGTGGGCCCTCTTTGTCCAAAATTTATGAAGAATTTCAAGATGGTGGCCATGGAAAATTAAACAAGTGTGGGGCCCTTATAAACATAGGTCCCTGTTTAACTGCATATGTCCCACACCAGTGAGGCTGGTTCTGTCTCTGCTGCATAATATTATTTTAAAATCTTTGTTGATATCATTTTAAATGGCTGCATAATATTCCATTGTATAGATTTGCCATTAATTGATATAACCATTTCTACGTGTTTGGAAATTCTGGTGGCTTTTGACTGAGCAATCTTTTCCACTGGTTTCACTTTTCATTCTATTCTTGGAATTGGTTTGGTTTCAAAATATGTATGGAAACACTGGGTTTTCTCCCCAAGATACAGAGCTTCAGCTTTGACATCCCTTAGGAGCTGTAGACCACTATTGAGGCATGGCCTGTTTACCTACAGGGTCAAGTGTGAGCCAAGGTCAGACAGGCAGAAACCAGGACCGGATGGGAACTCTGGACAGCGAGGCAGTGTGACTATGAGCAATACCAGCAGGCAAGTCAAGCCAAGGCTAAGCAGAAAGACATCAGCAGGGGCAGAATGGCAGATAAGACGAACATGCACCTGTCTCCAGAGATAGGGCTAGGGTTCAGCTCCCCTGGCGGTGTCACTCAGGCAAGGGCAGCTGTTGTTCTTGGCTTGAGGTTACCTGGTTCTGGGGCCTTCCCTGGTGGCTCAGATGATAAAGAATCTGCCTGCAATGTGGGAGACCTGGGTTCGATCCCTGGGTTGGGAAGATCTGCTGGAGAAGGAAATGACAACCTACTCCAGTGGTCTTGCCTGGAGACTCCCATGGACAGAGGAGCCTGGTGGGCTACGGTCCATGGGATTGCAAACAGTTGGACATTCCTGAGCAACTAACACACATACCTGGTTCCTCCCTAGTTCTATTTATTTATTTATTTATTTTTGGCTGCACATGCAGCATGCAGGATCTTAGTTCCAGACGCAGGATAGAATTTGTACCCCCTGCAGTGAATGCACAGAATCTTAAGCACTGGACCACAGTGAAGTCCTCTTTTCTCTAGTTCTTTAATCAGCAAATCCTTGAGCCACTCTCCTGAACTTGAAAAACCTCTCTCCATATTGGATGATGATCCCTCTGATAAACCCTGGGCAGGTTGGACCCTGATGTTAGGGGCTGGGAGAGGAGTGGGTGGGCTGGATGACCACCTCTATGGGACTCCAGAATTTTCTGCAGACCTGTCTGTGTGATCGTCAGCAGAAGACATTTTGTTAGATCAAATAAACATGTCCCTCTTGCCTGACACATTGAGCAGGAATCCATCAACATGATAGAGTAAGAAGAGTGTAGAGTGGGGAGAAGCACAGGTATAGTTTCTCTGGGGCCAGAGACATCTCTGACACTTATTTATAACCTAAATGATTTTAGGCAACACATTGAGCCTTTTGTGCCTCTGTTTCCCCATCTGTAAAGTGGTACCAATGACCCATTTTAGAGGTCAACCCACATTTTCTGTAGAGGGCAACACAGCAAATATTTTAGACTTTTTAAGGCATAGGGTTTTTGTCACAACTGCTCTCCTCTGTCCTTGTAGAGCAAAAGCAGCCACAGGTGATACATTAATGAATGGCACTGGCTATAGTCCAATATGGGCTTCCCTGGTGGCTCAGTTGGCAAAGAATCTGCCTGTAAT
This sequence comes from Bison bison bison, assembly GCF_000754665.1. NCBI lineage: Eukaryota > Metazoa > Chordata > Mammalia > Artiodactyla > Bovidae > Bison > Bison bison. The sequence goes on along the minus strand of NW_011495018.1, from coordinate 17,505,206 downwards.
GCAGGAGACCTCGGTTCAATCCCTGGGTCAGGGAGATCTCCTGGAGAAGGAAATGGGAACTCCCTCCAGTATTCTTGCCTGGGAAATCCCATGGACAGAGGAGCCTGGCAGGCTACACTCCATGGGGTCACAGAGTCAGACATGACTGAGCATATGACCCATAGTACAATATGTTTGTATTTACAAAAACAGGTGACTGAGGGACTTCCCTGGTGGTTCCGTGACTGGGACTTGAACTCCCAATGCAGGGGGCCTGGGTTCAATCCCTGGTCGGAGAACTGGATCCCACATGCCACAGATAAGACTCAGTGCAGCCAAATAAATAAGTAAAAGTAAATATTAAGGAAAAAAAATAGGTGACTGACCATTGTTTGCCAACCCTTGACCCATTTTGTAAGGTAGTCAGGGGAAGTAAATGAGACATTTTGTATAAAATCCTTACTATAGGAGCCCCCATATTGAGAGTTATTCTCACTCAGAGCAGGCACAGCCAGAGAGGAGAGGGCTGGACAGCCATGCACTGTCCCTCAAGCTACAAGGACCGACTGGCCCTTCATTTGTTAACAAGACACCCAAAGGGTCCACTTTTTCTTCATAGGAGCTGAAGTGCTGAAAGGAAGAATCTTGACATGCTTTTAAACAGACAGAAGGGCACACTTCTCTCCACTCTTTGTAATGATTTTTGAAAGGGAATGCTTTCCAAGATGAACTGACAGACACGTGGCTGCAACCACGAGAAGAGTCTTTGAGAATTCTCTAGCTCTTCTTTTTCACACTCTATGTCCTAAAAATGCCATGTGTCCTCCCCAATGCTACGAGCTTGCTCCTCCAAGAGGACTGCTTGGGGAGAATTCTCTGGAGCCTGAGACCCCTGGGTGAGCTGCAAAATGTTGGAGATCGCTCAGAACAATCAAGTCTCTGAGACTGAAACATAAATTGACTGCTGCAAGGTTTTTTCATCATGGAATCTCCAGACGAGGATGTTAAGATGAAGACTGTGAATCTACTCTAGGGTGGGACCTAGGAACCTGTCATTAAACAATAATTTAAATACTACTAATCATTTTAATAAAAGGTCCCCAGGTGATGCTGCTGCTCAGCCAAGCATCTGCTTAGCTCTTGGCCAGCCTCCCGGCTTGTTGAACTCCCCTGTGATTTTCCCAAACCTGCTCTCCAAAACCCCAAGCCCCACAGCTGCCCGACTTGCCTCCTCTTTCCTTTATCCACTCACTACACTAGCCAGGAGGCAGAGGGCTCAGAAGGCGCGTTAATACCTGCAGCGATGGCCCCGCGCTCCAAGAAGGAAATGATTTCACACTGGCTCGGCCGCTCGGGATGCTGGAGCCTGCGTGCTCAGCCCCTGGACTCGGGAGACCCTCCGGCCAGCAGGATTTCAGGGTTTCCAAGTCAACGCCGAAGGCTCAGACACTGGCAAAGTTATTGATTTTTCTTGTGTTAAGAACTCAAGTGTATTTCTTCAGTGTCTTTCAGAACACAACCTTGTCTGATTTTCTTTTTTGCTTTGTTTTGGTTTTTGTTCATTTGCTCTGAGAAGAACAAACTAAACTGACTAAAGCAAAGTCTCGGTGTGTTATTGTTCGGTCGCTCCTGGAATCAAGTTGGTCACATCCCTCTAGCAAATACAGTGATTATGCAACAGATATGAATGAGCACCTACTGTGTGAGTGGGTGGGCACTGGAGGGCTTTGAGAGAACCACAAGATCTGGCAGGCTGACTGTCTTTCTCCTAGGGTCCACAGTCCTCCTCTGAGCGGCCTTTCAGTCCTGATCTCAGTTCTATACTAAGAAACCAGTCCCAGAAAAAAGTATTTTCAGGGAACTTGGACTAAGTGCTCTGTAAATCAGGTTTGTTATCTGGCCTTGATGCTTTACTTCCTGTACCCAATTCTTGCCTTATTCCCAGTGAGCAGATCTTTTATATACATACATACATACATATATATATAATTTTACCTATGTATTTAACTTTTGGCTGTGCTGGGTCTTCACTGCTGCATGCAGGCGTTCTCTAGCTGCAGCGAGCAGGGGCTATCTCTGGTTGCACTGCGAGGGCTCCGCATCGTGCTGGCTTCTCTTATTGCGGAGCACAGGTTCTAGGACACTCAGCCTTCAGTAGCTGAGGCACATGGGCTTAGTAGTTGAGCCTCCTGGAGATTCATAAAGATACATGATGCACTTCAAGACCAGGAAGTAAAAAGGCCTAGAGTAAAAAATCCTGTTGAACACCACTGAACTGGCCTTTCCTAAACTTATTTTAAAGATAGTAACGATAACCCTGTATGCGAGACAGCAAAAGAGACACAGATGTATAGAACAGTCTTTTGGACTCTGTGGGAGAGGGCGAGGGTGGGATGATTTGGGAGAATGGCATTGAAACATGTATATTATCATATGTGAAATGAGTCACCAGTCCAGGTTCAATGCAGGATACAGGATGCTTGGGGCTGGTGCACTGGGATGACCCAGAGGGATGGTATGGGGAGGGAGGTGGGAGGAGGGTTCAGGATGGGGGACGCATGTACACCCTTGGTGGATTCATGTCAAAGCATGGCAAAACCAATACAATATTGTAAAGTATTGGGGCAAAAATAAATAAATAAATACAAAAAAATTTAAAAATAAATAAATAAATTTTACTTTATTTGTTTTTAAAATAAATATGTTTTAATTTGGGTAAACAAAGCCCCAAGGGACAGTCCTGTTGGAATAGAGTTCCCTGGATTTGCGCATCACTGCAGCCTGGATTTGAAGCCAAATCCAGCATTAATGAGAAGCTTAAGAACTAAAATATTTCCATCTCCCAGAAATAACTTAGAGTTAAAGGGTTTGGGGGAGTCTAGGGAGGGGATTTCCAAGATATTTAACCCTTTTAAATTGCATGGAAAATATTTCAAGATGAACTTTGCCAATTGCAACTATTCCAATACATGAAATTACATTGAATATACTCATATGTCTGCTCCTTTAAGCCTAGCTTATTGTACATTTTCAAAGCATTTGACGAGAACACTTTGTATTTAGGTCATATCTTTCAGCTCCAAGTCTCACGAATCTATCAGAGAGATGATTGGCAAGAAAATTCCCCACCATGGAGGTCCCCTCCCTCTAGCGAGATGGTGAGTTTCTAACAGTAGCAGGAAATTTGGCAATGCTGAAGTCCCCAGCAAACTGTTGAAGACGGCGTCAAAGCTAATCAGTGTTCAGAGGAATCCGTGTGGACAGTGTGGCTGTGGACTTCATATTTCCATGAGTTAATTGAAGAAAAGTAAAAGGAGTAGACAATGGGAACCCACCTCAGTACTCTTGCCTGGAAAATCCCATGGATGGAGGGGCCTGGTGGGCTGCAGTCCATGGGGTCACTAGGAGTCGGACACGACTGAACGACTTCACTTTCACTTTTCACTTTCATGTGTTGGAGAAGGAAATGGCAACCCACTCCAGTGTTCTTGCCTGGAGAATCCCAGGGACGGGGGAGCCTGGTGGGCTGCCGTCTACAGGGGTCGCACAGAGTCGGACACGACTGAAGCGACTTAGCAGCAGCAAAAGGAGCAGATATTCTTGTTCTCTTTGCGATGCCCTTGAACTTCTCATTTTATCAGGAAATGCTTGCTACCTTCAAGCCCCAGTCATGCCTGAGAAGGCACCCCAAATTACAAATTACTGCGCATTAGATGCTGGTTCCAGCTGTAGCAGGAAACCAGAAATGTTAGACACACACAAAAGCTGGGCATAGGGAGAAGGTGAGAAGGGCCAGCTTTGAGTTCTCTTCTGCTTGGCAGGTGAATTTTTTCCCTCTTCTTTTCAAATAAAGTTTATTATTTTCTCCATTATGAGAAGAAGACATTCTTATTATAGAAAATTTGGTGAAAAGAGAAATGCAAGAAGCAAAGAAACCCTCATCACTCGAAGAAAATCACTATTAACAATCAGGTGTATTTGCCTCCAGTCTTTATTCTATGCATTTTAAAAAACAGAATTAAGGTCAAGCTGTATATACAATCCTGATTCCAGAATATTAGTGTATAACTCAGACATGCATTCATGTTTTTTCCAAATCCTATTTAAACAAATGAGACCATACCCTTCTGAAGAGTAAGGACAGGGTCTGTCTTTCTCATCGTAGTGACCCTAGGACCTAGTGCAGAGCCTGGCAGACAGTAATATTCCTGAACAAAACAACAGTGAGGAGTATTTCATGGAGTGGGTATACCAGAACTCATTGAACCCTCCCACTAATGCTCTAACGTAAACATTAAAGTCTCCTTTACTGTTTCACCACTGTAGATAATGCTGCAGTTCTGGTATGTTTATTTTTTTTCTATACGAAGATTATTATCCATAACAGATACTGTCAGCATTCCACCCCTAGGGCTTTCCCGGAGGTACCTGAAGACTCTCCCAGGTCCATCTGCTGGCTTCCTGTATCACTTACCTGAACTTATTCTCTGACCATGGGAGTACGCTTATCCTAGCCTTGATGTCCCTAAGTGACTGTCAACCAGTGGGGTTGGGAATTTCAGCTTCCTTGCTCATCCAGGTGACCAAAGAAGGGTGTGTTATACACAGTGTGTCAGATGATTCCCATAGGGTTGAGCCCCAGCTACCCACAGTGGCCAGCTTATTAACATTATCTTTCCTCCTGTGAAAATAGAGTCAGGAAGCCAGAAGGTGGAGCTCTCATGTGGTACCACTCAATGTCAATTACAGGAATTGTCAGTTACAGATCCCAACAGGAAAAGATGTGCGTTGCATCTCTTCCAAGACGTTGGCTACCCCAACAACTCAGTCAACGAGAAACCATCATCACCTTGAACTCCTGCTTTTCTCCAACAGACTTTCTCTCAAAACAACCCCCCCCCCAACTTCCTATTTTTTCTCTATAAAACAGCATTCTTCTCCTTTGTTCGTTGGACTTGCCTATGGCTTTTGGGTTAGCTTGTGTGGGTTTGTGCTTAGTCACTCAGTCATATCCGCCAGGCTCCTCTGTCCATGGGATAGCTTTTCTTGTCTCATATTGCAATTCCTCTGCTATTCCTGAACAGACCCTCTTTTACTGGTAAAATAACATTTTAAGGTAAACCTTTTCATACCTGTTTCCCACAATCCTCACTCCTTTACCATGCTTCCTGGGGTCACCTCCCAAGGAAACCACCCACTTGCACCAAATCCTTGTCTCAGGCTCTGCTGCTAGAAGACACCAAGCTAAGTCATAGCTTTGGATGGAATCTCGGCAGCAGAATTACTGAGTCAAACCAGATAACTTCTTTAAAGATCCAGGATACATATTGATGGGCAAGTCATTTCCATGTAGGGATTTTCAATCACTTTTAACCATCCTCGATTTTATTTTAAGAATTTTGACCCCAAACTGGATGTTAAAGAAAAAGAGGAAAAGAAGTCAAAGCACACTCCTGCCAGGCTGGCACTATACGATCATCAAGCAGCTTCATTTCAGCTTGTTCTTCTGTTCACTTTTCTCTGTTGCTTGCCTTGCTTCATTTTCTTCTGTATTCCTGGACCGAGGCCAGTGGTTACAGAATTTTCTCTTTTGTCTCTACAGATAGAAAGGGAAAGGGAATTGAAGGCAGCAGAGAAAAGAACTCAGGAAAGGATGAGTGAGATATTTCTTTGGAATATTTTCACCTTGGTTTTCTGGGACAACCAGAGGTTGGTATTTTCAGGGGAAATGAAAAGAAACAGACCGTGTTCTAAGAGGTTTTTGCCGTTATTAAACTCCTGGAGTGTATGAGAAGTGTGCACAGTTGTGTTTCAAAATAAAACTGCATGTTTAAGGATTGTCATAGTGACCCAGAAAGCATAGCTTCTCCAGGGAATCGGAGGAATGAAGCTTCCTACCAGCTTTACTGCTGAGGCCATGACTGTACACAGAAGGAGAACGGAGGCTGTTCTCTGAAAATGAAGGACAAATCATTCTCTTTTGCCTAAGATTGACTGATGTTCCAAGAAAGCACAGTCAACCTTGGCTGGATGGACTCTGGAGATAGAAAACTGGAGTGTTAGCACTTGTCAGCACTCACCGTTGGTGTCCAGGTGATCAGCTCCTTTCTGCCAGGTTTTTGCACATGATGTGCAGTGGAGTTTTTCGTTTTCCTGTTTTTTCTTTTTTACAGAATAAAGAGAAGGATGTCTTGGTCAATGTCAGTTTAAAGGCATTTATTAAATCGGACATGTCTTCCCTTCAACCAGAAAATATCAGACACCTTCTGATTGTCCTCATCCATTTTCAAAATTCCCCAAACAAGCTTTGCTGCCCTCTGGAGAATTCTAGCTTACTCATTAACCTATGTGGGGGAAAAGAGAATCACATGGTTCCTGCAAACTTGATGCCCGACTGCCCGCCAGAGCATCTCTAGCAAAGCTCCAAGTTTGACTGATGAGGGAATACCTGGTGTTGAGGTGGAGGACCCTGAGTGGCAGAGACTTTCCTGTGTGTGTGCGTGTATGCATGCTAACTTGCTTCAGTCATGTCTCTTTCAATCTTATGGACTACAATCTGCCAGGCTCCTCTGTCCATGGGATTCTTCAGGCATGAATACTGGAGTGGGTTGCCATGCTCTCCTCCAGGGAATCTTCCTGACCCAGGGATCGAGCCCACGTGTCTTATGTCTCTTACACTGGCAAATGGGTTCTTTACCACCAGTGCCACCTGGGAAGCCTGGAGACACTTCTATGCTTATTAAACCAAATTTCCTTTTCCTTCTGGACACACAGCTAGACAACATGTCTCGACCTCCCTGACATTTTGGCAGGACCATATGATTGGCAGAGTGACATATATGACACTTGCAGGTCTGACTCGGGCCCTTGTACCCTTCTTCACCCTCCATTTTTCTGCCATTCTTGCAACTGGATGTGCAGGGCTCCACAGCCCCCCAGAGGATGGGGGAATATCAGAACTGTAGAAGCTTACCCCCAGAGTCTTGCTTGGAGGTGACCTGCCCAGGAGAACAGCTGATCAGGGACAACAACAGGGGACATCATGTGAGTGGGAAATCATCTTTCATTATGTCAACCTAACGACCAACTCGATGGACATGAGTTTGAGTGAACTCTGGGAGTTGGTGATAGACAGGGAGGCCTGGCATGCTGTGATTCATGGGGTCGCAAAGAGTCGGACAGACCGAGCGACCGAACTGAACTGAACTGAATGGAGCTGTTTGTTATGACAGTTAATCTACCCTGACTAATACATCTTGCACATATTGATTGCCTCTTGGCATGCGTGCTAGATCACTTAGATGGTAAAATCAGTTATGCCTCTTGTTCTGCCAAGCCTCACCCCGGCTCATCACAGGAAGCAGTGTTTATCACAAAACAGTTACAAGAAGGGATGAATAGCATGTGGTCAACACCCGTTTTGAATACCATGGGAGCACAAAAGCTCAGCGGAGGTGGGAGGGACGCCAGGTGATGAGGCATGAAAAGAGCAGAGATATGCAACTGACGAATGTGTAACTCACAGCACCAAACTGAGCATCAGCTGGCTTCTGCCTAGCATTGCACTTAGGGAGCATCAGTCTGGCACCCAAAAGCGACTGAGAAGTAGTTCAAATCTACATTATAGTTCCTTAATAAACAACATCACATTTGCAAAGCAAAACTTCTTAAAATTCTTTTTGTGTGTCTCTCCATAATTGGTTCACACATGTACAGCAGCTGCTTCCCATCCTCAATGCCAAGCATCCTATATGCCAAGCTCATTCCCCTAAAATCTCTCTCTAAACCCATACCAAGCTGTCCCTCTCACCTTCCCCATCTCCCTCTCCCTCTTCAGAGCCACTCTTTGTCTCCTCACTCTCTAGCTCTCTAAACTGAGCCAGGCTTTTGCCATTACTGGCCTGAACATTTCCTGTTACAGCTCAGAGGCTCAATTGATGAGTGGATCATAGACCCAGGAAGGCTCATAAACAAAAACAAAGTTCTTAGAGGTGGCCTCGGGAAAGTGACTGTGAATATCTATGCTGTTGTTCAGTCGCTAAGTTGTGTCCGAGTCTTTGCAACCCCATGGCTTCCCTGTCCTTCACCATCTCCTGGAGTTTGCTCAAACTCATGTCCATTGAGTCAGTGACACCATCCAACCATTTCATCCTGTCATCCCCTTCTCCTCCAGCCCTCAATCTTTCCCAGCTTCAGGGTCTTTTCAATGAGTCAGCTCTTCGCATCAGGTGGCCAAAGTATCAGAGCTTCAACTTCAGCATCAGTCCTTCCAGTGAATATTCAGGGTTGATTTCCTTTAGGAATGACTGGCTTGATCTCCTCGAAGTTCAAGGGACTCTCAAGATTCCTCTCAAGTGAATATCTATGTATTATTATTACTACTACAAACAGATGGTCACTCTACTACTTATGAGTTAGGTGACCTTGAGTGAATTCTTTGCATCTCTGAGCCACAATTTTCTCCCCTGTGAAACAGGGCTTGTAGAACTTCACAGGATCCTCTAGGAAATGAATGCGACGTAGCATGTGAAAACAGCTAATGCCCAGCCGGCAGCGAGCCGTGCGGTTTGTCCTGTCCTCCCTGAAGCTGTTGTTCCTCTATTCTCTATGAGGAGCATCAGAGGTGTGGGTCCAGCCCAATGGCACAAAGGAGGGTAAACTGAGGCTCCAGCATCCGTAGTATTGGGTGCTGATGCCAGCTGCTCTGGATCTCACTCCGGAGTTTCCTGGTCAACTTTCAAGTGACCTTGAAGGAAAAACTGCTTTTCTCCATGCCTCCAGCTGCGTGTTCCCACCACAAGGGAAATGTGCCCACCCTCTGTCCCCCAGGGCAGGTTGTGAAGGTTAATGAATTGGTATTTGTGAAGTGCTTTGAGATCCGTGGATGAAAGGCCCTATGAAGTCAAAAGCACTTGGATGATTATTAAATTGCCTTGCCTGAGGTCAGACAGCAGAGGACTAGGGGAGCCGGGAAGGAAAGCCTGTTCCCTTTCTTCCACTCCCCTGCTAGAACAACGAAGACCGCAACCCGTTCTTATTAAGATGGGCCTGTCCCTCTGTGGGTGGATGTCCTCGGGCCTTCACATCCTGTCTCCTTTCTTCCCGGCACCCTGCTTAGGACCAGACACAGGCCCTTTACCAGCCCCAGCCCCGCTCATCGGAATGCTGCACAGCTCCCCAGCTCGTGGGGAGAGCTCTGGGTTGCAGGGTTTTAAAATATCAGGGAAGTTGTTGTGTGAGGGACCAAGAGTTGACCCCTTGAGAAAGAAGGGACAGCCTTTCCCTGCCAGCTGGGTACCCAAACTCAGGAGGATCTCTTCCTTGGCTGAAGTGAGGGGCCACATTCCACACCTCCAGCAATTTCCTATGCCCCATTTTCTTTTCTTTTTTCCCCCCTTTTCCATCCACCTGCTAGCAGTTGCAGTTATTTGTTTTACAAACATCCCCTCCATACCTTTGTCTTTTCCGTCCCCGTGCTGGCAGCTGTGTAGACACCTCATTGCAATTCAGACACCTGTCACTTCTGGATGTCATTGTGGCTGTTGCCATGCTGATTAGTTAAGATGAAGAAAAAAAATACAGCGCCATATAAATAAAAAATTAGAGACTGTCACGTTGTGTAAAAAGGGCCCACCTTCCAACACTAGATCTCAGCAAAGCCTCATTTCTTTTTGTCCTGGGTAACCCAGCTAAAGGGAATGCTTATCATGTCTTCTTTTAGTGATTAAGTGGTTAATGATTTAATGAACTAAGAAAAAAAAAATCTCATTTGTTGCTTCCCTCGGACTTGGAAAAAATTTCAAAGAGCTGATTTTCTGTGTACCTCAGTCCGATATTGCTACCTGCTGGGATACGAACACAGTCTCTAAATAAATTGCTAGTGGCCTTAGGCGGGTGGAAGAGTCTCTCTTTGATCCTGCTCGAGCGGATGAAGTCAAATGTTCAATCAATCAATCACATTCATAACTTGCAGCTACAATCGGGCTGACAACAGCCTATTATTTATTTTTAAAATCATATATTTCATTATTGCAAAACACACAGGCTCTCACGAGGGGGAAGAGACTAAATTATTGATAAGCCCTATAGATGACGGAGTTTGTTGCTTCTGACATGCTTGTCACTAACTATTGTCAGGAAGAATTTACTAAGATGTAGAGTCGAGAAAGTTGGCCAGGAATATATGTCGCGCCAAAGCGGAGATGGGGAAGGAAACTCTAATGGCTTCTCTCTCTCTTATTGAATTCTTGTAGGTAAAAGGCAGCTGAAGGCAGAACAGGTTTCTATTGTAAAGCAAGACTTGAAAAGCCCCCAATTTGATTGCTACAGAGCAGGAGATTTGGTTCTCAAAATAGCCATGCGTCTGGGAAATGAATTTTTGCTGGTGTCTGTGCATTCCTGGAAATAACAATCGTAACTCTCCAGAATTCCCACATGGACCCGGGCCAGGCATATTTATTCAGTATTGTGTGTCAGGGACCGGGGATGGGGGTTGATGTGCAGATGCAGACTGGAAAAGAAGGCATGATGGAGGATGGCTTTGGGCTCCGACGGTGGAAGAAGAGGGGGCGGCCTCCCCACTGCCTCCCTGTCCTGCTCCCTGAGTGGCGGGGCATTAGCGGTGGAGATGCCCTCTCTACGGACCTGCGGTCGGACTTCTCTAACGGGCTTGAAGAAGGAAGGGCAGTCAGCAAAACGCTGACCGCTCCTTTCTGTGCGCATCCTTTTCTGTTGTCACTGGATGTGGAGGCCGTGGCAAGCCGGGATCCCTGGTGAGGTTTGGAGTCACCACCGACCCCCTCCTCTGAAGGTGTCCCAGTGTTGTCACCTGGCAGTCATCTCCACAATAAGTCAGTCCTGGATTTGCTGGAAGAAAGAGCCCCTGGACTGTGGGAACAGAAGATGTTTATTAAGGAAAGCTCAGTGTTCACGTGTATAGATCAAATCCTATTAGAACGAGTACCATTACATTTGAACAAAAACAGCTGTGGAACTGAAGCCTTCTCATACACACCCACCTTGGTTTGATACCCCCTGGAACACAAGTACACTGTAAGTGAAATGCAAGTTCCTGCAGAGGTCCAGTTGAGATCAGACATGTCCTTCTAATTTATTCACTAATTCCAAGATGATCTTCCCCTGGCAGGATGGGGAGAGACAGTACTACGTATGTGCCCTAAAACCAACATTTTTCTCAAGGCAGAAGTGCCCTTCCTGACCAACTCATCCAATGTATCCCTTCCCTCTTACACAGATGAGAAAACGGAGAGAAATTGGAATCAGACAGCCAGTTAGTGGCAGATGGGGAACAAGACCTCCAACCCCTTCCCTAAGTGAATTATTAACAGAACTTAAGTCAGAAAAGATGTGTCTCTTCCGAGTAGAGTGCCCAGCCCACTACATTATGCCACTTTCTAGTGTTCGTTTGGTTTTACGATACTGAACTCCATTTACAACCCAAATAGCTCGAAAACTCACTGGACCACCTGTTTCCACAATGCTAACCCCTGACAATGAGTAGAAAGGCAATATAGGAGAAAGACTTGGAAGTAATTTCTGAATCCGTCAGAAGATGCTGGATCGGTCTTCTACCAGTTGGGAGCCCCTCTCCCAGGCTGGAACTGCCCCTTCCTTGCGAGTCACTTGGCTGACACGGACCCCTCTGGGGCACAGATTCCTGCCCATGATGTGAGAAGTGGTCTCCATGTGCTTTAAGTCAACTTCTAGCTCCAAAATTCAGCATAAAATTCTACATAAAATCCTCTGCAGTAGCATTTTCCTTTCTTTTTTGGAACATTTTGGAGCCTAAGTTAGCACACATGGAAACTGAGTTGAGCAAAGCAATCACTGCACCAGAACAAACCATTCCTTATCATCTTCCCAATATGGGCCAAATAACTCCACTCGAAACAGGAACACCTGGCTTCACTGAACTTAGATGAGTCATGGGATCCCTCTCTACTACAGTTTTCCTATCTGTAAAAGGGGGATATTGGCTCTTTTTCTACCCACCCAGTGGGGGCAGATTGCAATGAGGATCTCAATCCATCACCCGAGTGAAAGGATGGAAAAAGAAGCTTAAAGTGCACTCCAGTGTTGGCTGCTGTTGCTGCTGCTGCTAAGTCGCTTCAGTTGTGTCCGACTCTGTTGGGCAGTAGTATAATTTGCATGCGTGCTCATTCGCTCAGTGATGTCCAAGTCTTTGCAATCCCATGGACTGTAAGCTGTCAGGCTCCTCTGTCCATGGATTTTCCAGGCAAGAATACTGGAGTGGGTTGCCATTTCCTACTCCAAGGGGTCTTCCTGACCCAGGGTTCAAACCCACATCTCTTGTGTCTCCTGCATGGGGAGGCAAATTCTTTACCACCACGCCACCTAGTATGATTCGGTAATGGGAATTTACTAGAGATGAGAGAGCTTGCTGCAAATATAAGATTACATTTTTAATTACCTTCAGATGCTGACCTATGTAAATAAGCCTGTTTGCTTCTTTGGGAGGGAATAGGAGAGGAGGATGGGGTGGGACTCATTAACTTTCCTGGCAATGCTTTTTTGCAGCAGTTTCAAGGAAAGTCTTTAGGAGGGGGAGAAACCAGCTTTATGCAAGGCTGGCATGGGTGAGTGATGCAGAGGAGCCTGCCTCTTCTTTTCTATTTTCATTCTTTCCTGTTTTCTGAGTTGTGAGGTGCATTTGTCCACTAACAGCACCCTGGCAACTGTCCTTTGACAAAGTCCCTAAGCATTCTGGTCACTTCTTGTGTGTGACTCTTTTTAAGCCCATTGGCTGCACACTTTGGTGAGAGTTGTCACTGCAAGGAGAGCTGGAGAACCTGCATGGTGCTGGGTTGTGGGACGCCACACAGATGGCTTTTTTTCCCTGGCAAGATAAGACTATATTAAGTATGATTTTATGAATAGTCTCCCTTCTAGCCTTGGCCCCCTTGAGGGCGCCCATGATTGGTCAGTTGTATGATTACAATGGGCACTAATTATACCCGGAAGCTAAGGAATAGCAGGCATAACTTACAAAGCCCTTGGTGATAAGGGTTTGGGATAAACACAATGAGATAAAAAACGACTTTATCCTTCCTAAAGGACAAAGGAATTACTTCTTGAAAAATGAGTGGCTTAGAAAAACCATTAAGTAGAGGAACAGAAATAAAACAGAAATGCTTCCAACTTTTCACGGGTTAGGGAAACACAGGCAAATTTGAATTAACCCTGTGTGGACCATGGTGGAATCAGTAGATGGCAGTCACTAACTCATCTGGATGGATGCTGGGAGAACTAGGATTTCAGGGTGATTGATTCAAAGTGAAGGGAATCTTTCAAGTGTGGAAGTTGAATGAGGTCCTCTTTCTAGACCCCAAATATCTTCTAGCCCTCAAGAAAGAGCCCCCACCTATGCCCTGATACAAAGGCTTGTTAAAAGCCTGTTTTGTTTTGTTTTTAAGTGACTCAGCAGCTGTGCCCCAAGACTTTGAATGTGTCTTCAGCCTTCTCTCTCATACTGCTGTACCAGGAACATTCAACAGAGTCAGGAAGGCTGTATAATATGTGCCACACATGGGCACACAGAGACAACACAAACCCAGAAGGAACCTTCTGGAAGGAGGGAGATGGGAGCAGGAGGAAGACACATCAGGGAGGGAGAGTTGCTTGTTTTCAATGGACAGCTCGCTCTAGAATCTGCTCTCAAGATTGGCTTGCTTCCTCATGATTTCAGAATGACCAGGGAATCAGGCAATGGCACCCCACTCCAGTACTCTTGCCTGGAAAATCCCATGGACGGAGGAGCCTGGTAGGCTGCAGTCCATGGGGTCGCTGGGAGTCGGACACAACTGAATGACTTCACTTTCACTTTTCACTTTTATGCTTTGGAGAAGGAAATGGCAACCCACTCCAGTGTTCTTGCTTGGAGAATCCCAGGGATGGTGAAGCCTGGTGGGCTGCCGTCTATGGGGTCTCACAGAGTCGGACATGACTGAAGCAACTTAGCAGCAGCAGCAGCAGCAGGGAATCAGGTGAATCTGGGGTAGCCCAGCTGCTGCTCTGCTCTTTCTCTTTGGAGCATCTGGCACATAGACCAGGACCTGCCCGGCCTTAGTCTATGATAGACCCTCCATGCACCCAAGGGGTTTCATGTCCAGGTGGTAAATGATTTTGTGGCAGCCAGGTTCATTGAGTCTGGTCCTGTTCTAGACCCCAAATATCTTCTAGCCCTCATGAAAGAGACCCCACCTACACCATGATACAAGTTCAAGTTAATGATCTTAGACTTGTCCGCAAGACTCTGTGGTCCGGTCTTCATTGATCTCACCTTCTACCGCTCTACCTCTTGCTCACTCTGATCCATACACACGGCTTTCCTGTCATTCCTCAAACAGGACTAGCTCCTACCCCAAGACCTTCCCACTCATTCTTCCCTCTACCTGAAGCAATCTCCCCCCAGATATCTCCGTGGCTCCCACTCACTTGTGTCACAAGTCTCTACTCAGAGGTACTTACTGGGTCCCTGAATACCCTGTATAAAGTAGCGACAAGTTCCTCTCCCCCAGCCTCACTCCCTTCCCTTAAGAGATTTGTCTACAAAGCATACATTGCCATGTGACTCATATATTCTTGTTTCCTTGTTTACTGTCTATCCCTTCACCCTACCTTAACAAAGAAGCTCCATGAGACAGGCGACGTGGATTCATTCACACTGTAGCCTCAAAACTTAGCATAATGATAGGTGCTAAAAAAAAAAATGTTGAATAAAATTTCAGTTCAAACCCTCATATAGACCAGGTGGCCCAAATCTCCTCTCAAGCCACATTGTAAGGTAGATGCTCTTGGGACATGTATAAGAGTACCAGCCCCTTCTTTGCTACTAAAAGGCCACACATATGGCCCATGGATATTACTGAAGGACATGATTAAGTATTAAAAGTAGAAGATGCAGGTGATATAGTCATTGCCCACTATCAACTGGCTGAGAGTAACCTTCAGAGTTTCCATTTATGTGTTATTTTCATTTTTGATCTAGCCTAGCAGAAAGTGGTTTCTAGGTTTTTGGCAGAATATCAATAATTTCCCTGGATTCCACTCTCCCAAGTTGTCAGAGAAGAAGGGATATTGTTTGACAGAAAGAGACTTGAATAGGCAGCCTCAGTCACTGTCTTCCCCTTGAAATTTAAACCACAGCAGCACCTACAGTGAGTCTCTTGTAGACGGTATATAGTTGGACCATGTTCTTTTTAATCCATTCCACCTATTCCTGCCATTTGAATAGAGTTTAATTCATTTTCTTTTAATGTAATTACTTATAAGGAAGGGCTTACTCATTTCATTTTGCTTTTCTACACGTCATATCTTTTTTTCCTTTTTTTTGGCTTCAATTTCACCATTACTACTTTCTTTTGTGTTAAATAGATATTTTATAGGGTACTACTTTAATTCCCTTATTGCTTTTGTCATATATTTTTATTTTCTTAGTGGTTGATCTGGATGTTATAATTAACATCTTAATTTATAACAATCTAGTTCAGATTGATACCAACTTAGTTTCAATAGTGTTCAAAAACTGCTCCTATAAGACTGTCCCCTCTTCATGTGGTTATTGTCACAAATTACACCTTTATACTTTGTGTGCCCATGAACTTAGATTTATAATTACTGTTTTAGGAAGATGTCTTTTAAAGCATGTAGGAAAAAGGAAACAAACCAAAAAGAGACTAATGCTGTGTTTAATATTTATCTATGTAGTTACCTTTAACAATGTCCTTTATTTCTTTAGGTGAATTTGAGTTATTTCTGAAAGACATTTAAGCCTGAAAGACTCCCTTCAGCATTTCTTGTAAGGAAGATCAACCAGCTACTAATTCTCTCCATTTTTGTTCATCTGGGAATGTCTTAATTTCTCCTTTATATTTGAAGAATAGTTTTGTAAGATATAGAAGTCTTGGTTGGTGTTTTTATCATTTCAACATTTTGAATATGTCATCCCACTGCTTTCTGGCCTCCATGGTTTCTGAAGAGAAATTAGCTATTAATCTAATTGAGGATCACTGACAGCATATTAAAAAGCAGAGACATTACTTGTCAACATAGGTCCATCTAGTCAAGGCTGTGGTTTTTCCAGTAGTCATGTATGGATGTGAGAGTTGGACTATAAAGAAAGCTGAGCACTGAAGAATTGATGCTTTTGAACTGTGGTGTTGGAGAAGACTCTTGAGAGTCCCTTGGACTGCAAGGAGATCCAGCCAGTCCATCCTAAAGGAGATCAGTCCTGGGTGTTCATTGGAAGGACTGATGTTGAAGCTGAAACTCCAATACTTTGGTACCTGATGTAAAGAGCTGACTCATTTGAAAAGACCCTGATGCTGGGAGGGATTGAGGGCAGGAGGAGAAGGGGATGACAGAGGATGAGATGGTTGGATGGCATCACCAAATCAATGGAAGTGGGTTTGGGTGAACTCTGGGAGTTGGTGATGGACAGGGAGGCCTGGTGTGCTGCGGTTCATGGGGTCGCAAAGAGTTGGACACGACTGAGCGACTGAACTGAACTGTACAGGGCAAGTCACATCTCTTTTGCCACTTTCAAGAAAGCTTTTTTGGTCTTAAATTATACAGAGTTTGATTTTACTTTATGTCTGTGTGAATCTTTTTTATATTTATCCTTCTTGGAGTTTATTGAGCTTCTTGGGTGAGTAGATTAAAGTTTTCATCAACATTTTGAGTTTTGTTATTTCTTCAAATATTCCACATACCTCCCTTTCTCTCTCTTCATTCCTGAAACTCCCATTATACATATGTTGGTATTCTTCATGGTGTCCTGTAGGTCTCTTCAGTTCAGTTCAGTCACTCAGTCGTGTCCTCTTAGGCTGTTAATTTTCCTTCCTTATTTTTTCTTTCTGCACCTCATATTGGATAGTTAATCCATTTTCAAATTTGCTGATTCTTTCTTCTGTCTGCTTAACTGTGCTAGTGAGCCCACCTAGTGAATTTTTTTTTTTAGCCCATCAGATAAAGACACACACACACATCTTCCAGAATCCTTCTGATATAAATATAACACAATGATAACACATGACTCACTTCCCCGGTGGCTCAGCAGTAAAGAGCCTGCCTGCCAATGCAGGAAGTGTGGGTTCGATTCCTGGGTCAGGAAGATCCCCTGGAGAAGGAAATGGTAGCCCACTCCAGTATTCTTGCCTGGGAGATCCCATGGAGAGAGGAGCCTGCCTGGCTACAGTCCAAGAGTTCACAAAGAGCTGGACACGTCTTAGCAACTAAAACAAGTGAATTATTAATTTCTAATATTGTAATTTTCAACTTGAGAATTTCCACTTGATTCCCTTTTATAATTTCTATCTCTTAATTGATATTCTCTATTTGGTGATGCATCATTCTCATGATTTTCTTTAGCTTTCTTAACATATTTAAAATATTTGATATGGAGTCTTGGTCTAGTAAACCAAACATCTAGGTTTTCCCAGGGAGTTTCTATTGATTGTTTTTCTTTCTGTGCATGAACCATACATTTTGTTTCTTTGCATGCCTCATAATTTTTTTTGTTGAAAACCGGACATTGAACATTTTAACATGGCAATTCTGGAAATTAGATTATCTTCCTTCCCACAGTTTATGGATTTCTACGTGTTGTAGTTGTTTAATGACTTTTCTGAACTAATTTTGTAAAGTCTGTATTCTTTGTCAACTGTGATCACTGAAGTCTCTATTTCATTGGCTTAGTAATCAGCCAGAGGGTAGAAAGAGATGTCTTCAGATGTCTAGAACAACAAAACAACTCTGTCTTTGTAGATGAGTTCTGATATCCATTGGGGCAAGCCTTCAACACTCAGGTAAGCAGCTGACAATTCTGCCTTAACCTTTTCTTCCTATTTGTGCAACAACTTAAGGTCAGCCAACTATAAGACCTTAGTGACTTCTCGGTTCTTTCCTGAGCATGCGTCCACCACTTGGTATGCCTGCGGCCTGCAACATGCTCAAGAAAACGCCAGAGCTTTTCAAAGCCCTTATTTCTCAAAGTATCTTACCCTCCAGCTTTTTCTCTCCAATTTTTGGTTAGTGTGTTGTTTGCCCCAGCTGTTGTACACTGTCCAGCCAGTAGGAACTAGCACGTGTCCTTAAATATCTTTCACAAATGCCCTTTGGATAACCATCTCAGCACTGGGAGAGTTCTGAGTTAGGCAAGATAATGGCAATACTCCTCCAGGAAGCTTGACAGATCAAAACAACCAACCACAATTCTATTTATTGTTTCATGCTTTTGATTAATTTCCAGAATTCAAAAAAAAAGTTGACTCTGAGGAGGTTTTTGCCAGTTTATTCATCCCTTCTAAGGAGGAATGAACTATTGGAGTTCTTAACTTATACCAACTTTGTGCTCCACATTGTGCCAGGTCCTGGGGATGCAGAAATGCTTAATCTCAGAGGTCATGAATTGCATCCCCAAGGAAAAGACATTTAATGTGGGATGAAGAAGGAAAATTAGAGTGATCTAGGAAAAGAAGTAAAGGAGGTATTCAGGAAGAAGGATCAGGAGGGGTGCAAAGGCCCTGAAACAGGATGAAATCTGGGAGTGGGGGATGGGAAGCAGGCCAGTGCACTGGGCATGCAGAAGGAGGGCAGGCGAAGGTACCAGATGTGATTGGAAAGGGACAAAGCAGGGACGATGTCATCCAGCATCTGTGATAGAGATCTGGACCTTATCTTAAAAGTAACAGAAGTTGTCATAATGATCAAGCCAGTGGGGGAGGGGCTTCCACACTTATTCTCTAAGACTCAAGAATGTAACCTTTCCCCTCTAAATAATGTCAACTTGATCTAGCACAGAGATCTTTCTCACCACCAAGAAATAAAAACCTCATACTGGATATTCTTAATGTCTGTGATTTAAAACAGTCTGAGATGAACTCTTTGGGATGAATTTTTGCCTTTTCAGAACGTAACCTCAATTTTGTTCTGGACTTTCCTTACCCATTCTTCAGCCCTCCTCTGGGAGGCAGAGTCATCATTCATTGTTGCATTTGTTTTTGTTGTTGTTGTTGTTTGTTTGTGGTGGGAGAACTTCTGTTCCCTCCTGGCATTGTGGGAGAGGTGTGTCCTGTGGGCTTCTCCTCCCTGTGACACCCCAGGTCTTCACCAAGCTCTCCAGAGATGTGTCCCATCCCATGGCCCCTCGTGGCTGGTATCTGTTGGGATGAGACTGGGCTGGGCCCTGCTCTTGCACAACTCACAGTAGCTTTCTGCCAAAGTCCTTTTACCCTGAAGCTTCCATTGCCTTCCATCCCCTGCTTGTGTGACCAGGTGTTCGTGCACCTCTTCAGAAATAAAGACAGCACAGGCATTCCAAGCCAGGGGAAGAGGTAGCTTACTTTGACACACCCATCCTCTCACCCATACCCAGGAAACCACTTGGTCCCTGTTTATCCAGAATTTGTTCAGTTTTACAGCTGAAAGTTCCATGCCTAGAAAACCTTTCAGTCTCAGACAAGTGAAGTCCATTGGTCACCCTATGCCCATTCCCCCTGGTGGCCAGTGGCTAGAAGTCAGGGGACCAAGGCAATGAAGACAGAAAAGAACCTATATTGATCCAGATAATAAGTGAAGTGGCCCCACCCCTAGACAGCCACAAAGCTCCAGTGTTCATTCCACTCTGGTAAGACTACAAAACAACCTCTTTGCTTGTATATTTGAAGAGGTTATTCACCACATAAATGGATTTGATAAAATAAGTAAATAAGTAGGACATGTGCTTTAAAGTGTAAGGATTAAGTAGCTAAGCCTTATGCCGAAGTCAGAAGAGAAACAAGAATCTTAGGTCATGTATCGGAGTTTACGCAAACATCATCTAATTCTTATTTATTTGGTTAACACTTTGGGGCAGGAGAAGAAAGTCAAATGTTATAGTTTCAGCATCAAAAACATATGTAAAACAGTTCTTACTCTTGATGGAAACTGCCCCTTTAGAAGGAGCGTGGAAGAATGTCTTTGTGTTTCTGAGTTTTCACGTTCTTGACTTACCAGATCAAGGACAGATGTGAATGTATTTTTCAACTTCATAACCAACAGGGAGTATTGCAACTTAAAGCAGCTGGGGGAGAAAGCCATGTATAATACAATGTTCTTTCTGGAAACTGACTTAGTCAGGTAGTTACCTTGATTCACTGGAAGAAATATGATTTGGGGGATCAAGGGAGATCCTGGTGTTAAGGGAAGTCCCTTTTGCTCCCTCAGGGAAAAGGTCCCTTTTCAAAAGGATGTCCAGCTCTCTTTCTGTCCAAGCTCCAAACATGTTAGGGATACCATTTGGGGCCAGGGGCCAGTGACCTTCCTACTAGATGCCAAATTCTATGGTAAGTGCTTTACCTGTGTTATCTTATTTGATTTCTAGAATAATCTTTTGCGGAAGATATTGCAGGTCCTCAGGCCCTTAGCCAAAAATTCTCGGGGTCTGTTGTGTTCAAAATTAAGCCTTTTCCTCTCAGATTTTAGAAAAAGAATAATACGGTATACAGTCCATGATGCCCCCATAGGATCAGCAGTACCACACTTTGATCAAACACATGCCTATTTTCACCTTTGGTGGGACAAGTAAGTTACACATTACTTCTTATTAGTGCAGGTCAGACTTCACCACTCACTGAGTTTTTGTGCCAAAAATTTAGGGGAAAAAGGTGAGGCTTTCTGTTTTCAGAGGTTTGGGGATTTCAGAAAGACAAGAAGGCAATTTGACCTGTACGCTAAGACCCACGTGACAGATAAGGAAAAGTTCATTCTCTGTATCTCAGTCTCTTCTAATTTTAAGCTACCGTTTCTCCATTGACTCCTTCTCAGTCTTCAGAATTTGAGGTCAGCCAGTTCTTGCCTTTCCAGCCCCCTTGGCAGGACTTCCCTTGTGGCTCAGCTGGTAAGGAATCTGCCTGCAATGTGGGAGACCTGGGTTCGATCCCTGGGTTGGGAAGCTCCCCTGGAGAAAAGAAAGGTTACCCACTCCTGTGTTCTGGCCTGGAGAATTCCATGAACTGTATAGTCCATGGGGTCGCAAAGAGTTGGACAAAACTGAGCAACTTTCACTTTCACAGCCAGGCCTGCTTCCAGGACCATAGGCTGGCTGCTCTAGCTGAGTGTTGAGCGCCCTGCTGGGTTCCTCAACTGCTCGGGGACTTGGCATCAGCCTTCTTTCGTATAAACCCACTTCTTCCTCCTTGTCTCCTAAAGAAGGAACATCAGTGGGCAAACAAAAAGCAAAAATACAGCTCTTTTTTTTGTTTTTAAATAAGACAACTAGGACTCCCCTCTCTGGGATCCTCATGGCTTGGGAGCTGTTAATGTGGCTCTAGAACATTCCATATCTCTTGAACAGTGTTTCCAGGGCAGTAGGGAAGGGTCTCTGTCCACCCACACACGGGGAGCATAGCTCAACATGTGGTAATCCCTTGCCCACAGTGGTCTCAGGAGAAAGAAACCAAAGGCTCTCAGAGAGGCAGGCGGGCATCTCCCGACTCTGAGGTGTGCGTGGTACCCACAGGGGAGATGCACGTGTGGGCAAGGCCCAGATGAACGCTATTGGCAAAGCTCAGGTGACAAGACTGAGCTGAGTCCACCCACCTGTGTGGGGAGTGGGTGTCCCTCCTTTGCAGGAGCATCCCTGCGGATCTCTGCCCCTCCCTCCTGCCTGATTTCTGGCCAAGGGGAAGCAAGGGGTCCAAAGCCAACAGACCAAAGCCAGGAGGAGTTGGGCTTGTGATGGACCAATGGACGGACGACCAGCTCCTGTGTAAGCCCCGAGGATAGAGTATAGGCTTGGTGGGT
>NW_011495018.1:17455884-17483305 GCF_000754665.1 Bison bison bison | reverse complement strand
TGCAAAAAGCTGGATAACTGCCAAACTTGACTTCCGCCCCTTCAGGCAGACTGCGAATGCCTCTCAAGACAGGAATCAGCCCCACTATCCAGAGAGCCAGCGGAGGAGAGCAGGGGACGGAACCAAGGATTGTGGTCTCGCCACAGCAGGAAGAAAAGTTTTGCCCAAGAGCAGAAGCTCTGCAGTGCACTGGGCTCCCCTGCCGACCCAGCTAATGTTCTAACTTTCAAAGAACAGGTAGGAGTCTGACAGGCTCACCAAAAATAGAGAAAAAGAAAGCTTCTCCGAGAACTTTTAAAATCGTATTTTTTTTTCCCTCTCCATTTCTGAAGGGACTTGAGCCCACGTTCTTGCCTGGGGAGAAGCTGCTCCTGGGAGGGGAGGAAGCGGGGAGGGAGAAGCAGGGAGTGAAGCGGGAAGGTGTCCAGGGGCGCTCACCGGGGCGGGGCACTGGGGAGATACCCCTGAGGGTGGAGGGAGTTCTGGCGGGGACACTATAAACAAGAGACTATACAGCAAATGCAGCCCCATCTGGCTTCCATTCACAGGATGATGGCTTCGCGCCAGGCACTGTGCTGAGAGTTGGATGTGGGGACCATCGCCCTCTGTCATCAATTCTAAAACAAACATCCATTGCATATTTTTGTATCACCACAATTTGGATGTGTCTGAGTGTTCATGCCATCTCAGTATTGACTCAGAGTTTAATTGGCAACACTTTTAGAAATCTTTCTGCAGTGGTACATAAGATCATGGAGCATCTTATAACTGAGGGCATCTTACACGTGCACAAGTCAGGTATTAGCCCATCTCACAGACAAGACAACTGAGGCCTGGAGAAATTAGGAGACATGCCGAGGAGGCCACACAGCCACTCTTTGGACTTGAAACAGGCTCTGCCTGGCTTTCAGTCGCTGACTTCCAGTGGGGCAGGAGCTGAAGTCCCAGCCCTGCAGAGAGCAGAATGTTCCCTCCCCAGGCAAGTCTGAAGATGGGGAAGGGTCATTGCAAAATCTGGCCCACTCTGTTGGGTGCTAGGATGGGAGTGGATGAGAGAACAGAAAGGCACAGGACTGGCTGGTCTCAGGTCTGTGGGATACCTCCCACAGCTTTTTTTTTTTTTTTTTTTGCACCCAGGGTTCTGTTTTTTTCCCTCCTCATCCCTTAAACATCAGCTGATTTTCCCAATCTGCCTTTGAGTTCCATGCATTTTAACTCAGAGTAACCAAATTGTTGAAGGATATTTGCATGGGGTCTTTGTCCTTTGAATCAAGAGTGACTCATTCTTTCAGAGAAGCAGTGGGGAAGTGGAAAGAGGCTGAACTTTGAAGTCAGGTGCACCGGGATTGGAATCCTGGCTTTTGCTGCTTTTTTTAGCAAGTTGGAAAGTTCCTTAGACTCTGAGCCTCAGTCTTCATCTGCAAATGTGAGTAATAATGACAAATACGTGGAAATACTGTTGTGAGGATTTCATGTATGGAAAGTACTGAAGTGTGGTAGGAGCTCAGTAAATTCAAGTTACTCCTTTACTATTATTAGTTATAATATTGTTATGGTGATGATGGTGATGAGGAAAGACACACAGGGCCTTTCTCTCCATTGCCTCACAACTTTTACACTCTCCCCAGGCCCTGGCACCCTCTGTGCCTGGCACCCAGGCTTTCTAGTTTCTAGGTTACTAAGTCACTTCAGTCATGTCCGACTCTGTGTGACCCCACAGATGGCAGCCCACCAGGCTCCCCCATCCCTGGGATTCTCCAGGCAAGAACACTGGAGTGGGTTGCCATTTCCTTCTCCAATGCATGAAAGTGAAAAGTGAAAGTGAAGTCGCTCAGTCGTGTTCGACTCCTAGCGACCCCATGGACTGCAGCCTACCAGGCTCCTCCGCCCACGGAATTTTCCGGGCAAGAGTACTGGAGTGGTGCCATTGCATAGTTTCTGGGCTGAGGCCCCCTTTTCTTGTCATGGGTACAGCCCTGACACTGTGATTGACACAATCCCTGCTCTCACCCAGCCCTGCCCTCTCTTGGGATCCCCTTGAGAAGGAACAACTCTGGGTTGTGGGGGCCATGACTGCCCCCTGGCATCAGCTCCTCCATCACCCTCCCTCCAGCATCCATTTTAGCCCCTCTGCTCCCAGCTTCCCTGGACTAAGGGTCAGCACTGGTGGAGACAACTGTTCAGCCTCCCCCGACAGTCTCTGGGCGTGCTTTCCTCACTGAGGCGCCCCATGCTGGGAGGGAAGGCACCCATCTTCCCCAGGAGAATCCCTGAGCAGATTAAGCTATGGCCCTTGCCCAGGTGTTCCCGACACCCTGACATGCCCAGTCATTGCCTTCACGATGCTCAGGCATCCTGGGGTCCAGAGCCCAAACCCTCACTTGGGACTGCAGCTCACATTTACCTCTGCGACTGCTCAGCATAAGCCTGTGAGGAAAGGACTCTGATTCTCATTTCTCAGATAAAGAAATGGAGTCCCAGAAAGGCTGAGCCTCAAGTCCAAGCTCACATAGCCATGGTGTGGACATGACCTAGATTTGAGCTCAGGGCTAACCTCAGAGACCTTATGACCTCCTACCCAACCTTATACCCAAAGGCTCAGATCAACTGCCAGGGCAGCTGTTATTTGACACAGAATCTGCCTAAAGCAGGAGAAAAGGGGGAGGGGTTGAAACACCATTTTGGAAAAAGAGCTCATGAAGGAAGAGCAGATTGGGAAATCCAGCTGCTCGGGGCCTGGACTGTGGCCGCTTCTCCATGCTGAGACCCGGGCCCTCAGCCGTCTCTAAGTGTGGGTGGGAAGTGCACCAAGGCGTCCCCACCTTGTCCCTGTGGGTTTGTTCCAGAGGAAGATCTGTGAAGCCTTTGCTAGGAGCTCCCACAAACGTGCTCAGGAAGAATATAACCATCGGAACTTTCTAGAAAAGATGGCTCCCACTGCTACCCTTTAGCTGGAGCTTGTAGCTCCACTCCTGTCTGTGTTTACAAACCTGACCAAAAGAGACTGGAAAATCTCAGGAATCTTCATATAAAGATAACCATCAAATTCCAACCCCTGGAAAGTAGTAAAAAAAATTCACTTCCAGGCCAGGGACTTGAGCAGTTCCCATTCTCCTGTTCCCTTTGCCTGAGATGCCCTCTCCCCAGGCTTCTCTATATGAGGGAATCCTAGACTTCCTTTAAGGCCCAACGCCCATGTCACCTCCTGAGATGCCATTCACCCCAGGCCCTTCCAGGAAGACGCGAGTGTCTCCTCTGAGGTTGCAGGTGCCTTTTAGGAGCCTGCAGGAGAATTCTCAGTTTACTTCTCTGTCATCCTCAGCAGCACCACAGTACTTGGAATACAGTAGGTGCTCAATAAATGCAGGTGGCACGAATACATTCATGAATACAAACCCATTTAGCTTAGTTTCTGTTGGAAATTGCAGAGAACCCGTACGTTAGCTCTTCTCATCAGCTGTGCAGTACATCTCAGCTGAAGATTTATGACAGTGGCCGTAATATCAGTAGAAGAAACAATTGCGACCACGGTCTCCACTTGCTTCTGAGGCCTGGATGGAATCTGGTGCGATTTGGTCCTGGTAGCCTTGTCTTTACTGCCCTCTTGTGGCCAAAATGTTGCTGTCACATCTGAAAAAGATTGCACTGCAGCCACAGAGAGGGAGATATTTTTGTTTCCTCTAACACTGTGTTTTTTGGATTCCAAGAAGGCAATGGCACCCGACTCCAGTACTGTTGCCTGAAAATCCCATGGATGGAGGAGCCTGGTAGGCTGCAGTCCATGGGGTCACTAAGAGTTGGACAGGACTGAGCGGCTTCACTTTCACTTTCCACTTTCATGCATTGGAGAAGGAAATGGCAACCCACTCCAGTGTTCTTGCCTGGAGAATCCCATGGACGGAGAAGCCTGGTAGGCTGCAGTCCATGGGGTCCAACAGAGTCGGACACGACTGAAGTGACGCAGCAGCAGCAGCAGAGCCTTTTTGATCCAGTCCCACATACCCTGTATGTGTCTGTGATCCTCCTTCCAATGGCTTGAAAATGTGTTAAGATAATGCTAGATAGATAACTAACAGGGCTTGTGAAAGTGAAAAGTGAAAGTCGCTCAGTCGTGTCCAACTCTTTGGGACCTTATGGGGTATACAGTACATGGCATTCTCCAGGCCAGAATACTGGAGTGGGTAGCCTTTCCCTTCTCCAGGGGATCTTCCCAACCCAGGGACTGAACCAAGGTCTCCTGCATTGCAGGTGGATTTTTTACCAGCTGAGCCACAAGGGAAGCCCAAGAATACTGGAGTGGGTAGCCTATAATACCTTCTCCAGCGGATTTTCCCGACCTAGGAATTGAACCAGGGTCTCCTGCATTGCAGAGGATTCTTTACCAACTGAGCTATCAGGGAAGCACTTCCAATGGGCTTGATTGGCCTTAAAGTGAGCATCAGAGACTCCAAGTGTCCACCAGCTCTGGTTTAGCACTGTGTCAAGTAACTGGCTGTTGAAGGAAAGGAAATGACACAGCATGTGTGGCAGATTTCTGCCCTCAAAGACCTGGCAGTCTATTCATAATACCTTCACCAAAGGTGAGTAGTTCAGGGTGACACTATGGAACACTGTACACGCATAAAAAATCATAAAAATACCTGTCAACCTACCAGTCAAGCTTCGAGACCAGACAGCCCTGGGTGTATATGCTGGTCCCACCACTTACTGCCTAGGTGACCTGGAACAAGTTACTTCACCGCTTTAGATGTTTCCTAGTCTACAAAATGGGCCAATAAGAGTTCCTCCTTCACAGAGTCAAGATGATTAATTGAGACGATGTGCGGCAAGACCTCAGCACGGGGCCTGGCGCAGAGTGATCCCCGTAAGTGTTAGCCATTATTGTTATAGATAAGATTTGTAATTGTCTCGTGCAGATAGAGAACAGGGTGGGATGTAATAAAGAGTCGGATAAATATACTCCTAATCATAGCCTTCTCAAGGGCACATCTCCTTACTGTTTTTAATTCCCAGAGCCCTTTGTAATAAGGTGTTTATTAATACGATAGTGCATTGATTGCAAGATGACAAATAGGGTTGCCTTGACACAAGGCTGCATGGAATCGGCAGGGTATCATCTGGCTCTAGCCAGAGTCTGTGTGTGCCAAGTTGCTTCAGTCGTGTCCGACTCTTTGGGACCCCATGGACTACAGCCTACCAGGCTCCTCTGTCCATAGGATTCTCCATGCAAGAATACTGGAGTAATGGTTTGTCATGCCCTCCTCCAGGGGATCTTCCCAACCCAGGGATCAAACCTGTGTCTCCTGTGTCTCCTGCATTGTAGGTAGATTCTTTACTGCTGGACCACCATGAAAGCCTAGCCAGAGTCCACTGGTTTCCATTTCTCCCTTCTTTCCTGTGGCATACATCACTAATCGATCATTTGGGCTTTCACACTCATGGCAGACAGTGCTAATCAATCATAGTGCATGCAGGCACGCGTGCGCGCGCACACACACACATATACCCACTCTCGCTCTCTCTCTCTCACACACACACATAGAACATCTATATGACCTCAGAGTTCTCATTACAGAGTTCTAGGCAGTTACAACAATTAAGCTGAGTGGGAAATGGAGTCTAACGGACTTTTCCAGGACTTGACAGACGTAGAGAGGGAGGGGAAGGGCATCTTCGCCAGAGAGCGTGAAGTGAGCTAAATTATGAGGGAGAAGATAGATCTGATAGGAAAGAGGGGCACAGAGGGTCTGCTCCCTGGGACTCTGAGCAGACTGCCACAGTTGGCAAAGGGACTCTCAGAAGGTTGCTGGGCAAGTGTATGTGATCACGTCCCTTGGAGGCAAGGCCTCTCTGGCAGCTCATGCCAGGCAGATTGTGAATTGGCCTGGGTCCTGAGAGGAGGTGAGGAAGTCTGGAACTCAGGACAAGGTGCTGATGGAGACAAAGGCCCGGGATGCTGGGAAGGCAGCCTTTGTGGGCTTGGTGACTTCTGCTACATCAGGAATGAAGGAAGTGGTGCCAGCAAAGCTGCTTCACTGACCTTGAATTCTGCAGGCTGGGAGAACAATGACACCTCCAGCAGGAGTAGGGGTGGGCACAGAGGAGAGGGTGTGCTTTGTTTGGGGTGAGGGGTGGGGTCGGAGGGGCCTTCAGGACTGCCAGTGGCAATTTCCTGTGGGCAACTGGAAATGAGAGATGGGAACCAGAGCGGCAGATATTAGAAAGGAAGAGAGGAAAAGGTTAATGCTTTACAGGTCCAGCCTCGTTTTTACTCAAAGCAGTTTGGGCAGAAAATGAGAGCATTCATTCAGGAAGAAGATAAACTGGGTAAAGGTCATGGCTTAATTAAGAGGGATTTGTAGCAGTCCGGTTTATTCCAAAAGATACTGCGTATCTGGGTCAAGTGTCCTTTTCACAATATCACCTAAAATGAGGAGGAATAAAGTGTTCTTTGGTAATACGGAACAGTAAGTCTCATACACAGGACCCTGAATGTCCCCGTTGCTAAGAAAGAAAGTATATATTTAACTGAAATACTCCAGTAATCAGAAGAGAGGTCAGAGGGACAATTCCTTTATTAGGAGACTCCGTTTCCTAATGTGAAATAAAGTCACTTGGGCTCAAAGGTCAAACAGACCTGGAATTGAACCTCAGCCTCACCACTTCCTAGCTGTGTGACCTTGGACAAGATACTTAACCTCTCTGAACCTTGGCTCCCTCCTCTATAAGATGGAGATGATAATAGAGGACCTAGTTCATAGTGCTGTTGTGATAATCAAATGAAATGATGTGTATGAAGATTTGGTCCAGTGCTTGACATGTAATAAGCACGGAATGTACGAGAATTATCTTTTTAGCTTATCACCTAACTTTTCTCAGGAACCGATTTTAAACAAGCAGCTATTCTTTTTGCTTCTGATATGATTCCCGGGAAGTCCTCCAAGGGGACAAAGACACCCCACGCTAATAGGAACCAGGAGGGTGTATTTCTTCATCCATTGCATTGTCCAGGAAGTGACACAGTGGGAGAGGCTTCGGGAAGTCTGTAGGAGTTCCACAGTTCACAAGTCATGTTCCCTGGGCTTGTGCCCCAGTGGGGTCCTGAGGGCTCTTCTATCTGCTCTCATTTCCACCCATGTCTGCACAGCACAGGTGTTCCTGAGGGGTCAGCTGGACTTGTGCTATGGCCCCTGACCCATGGGTGGGGATGCCCTACCAACCCCAAAGGAATGTCCTTGACCCTAGGCCAGTAAGCGAAGACAGAGTCCTTACTTGACCCCGAGCCTGTCCCTGAGGAGACCTTGGAGAATTCCTACCACTGATGGCCAGCAGCAGACTAAAACTCTGTGAGGTTCTGAAAAGTCCTAGTTCACAGGTGGGAATGTAAGGTAGAAAGGCAATTTGTTGTTGGAGGGTTAAATTCACAGTAAAATAATGCTACCTGACATTTACTGAGAAACTAATGTTGCTGGAAGCTGAACCACGTGCTAGTAATAACTCGCTCCATGCTCACTATGGCATCTCCATTGTATAGATGGATCACTGAGGCCCAGACACATTAACAAACTCCTCTGAGGGCTTGCAGTTACTGAGTGGCAGAAGAATGATTTGAACCCAGGAATCCCGACTTCAGAGCCTGTACTCGTAACCACTGTGTTATATCAAAAGCTGTGTCCCAGGCGGGGCTTCACACTGGATGGAGGGGAAGGGCCCAGTCTTCTGCGGAAAGACTCTGCCGGCGTAGAAATTGCCCAGAAGTGCAGCTTGCCCAGGCCTGAGCCCACCTCGGTGGAATGTTCTGCCCGGTGCCAGTCTGCAGGACAAAGAGTCTTTCCATCAGATGTTCCCGATAGTGAGTCACCCTCAGGAAGCTGCTAGACTCCTCTCAGGCTCCTTTCCCTTTTTTCCTTTGTTCCTTTCCCAGGCCTAAATAGGACACATTTTCTCCGCCTCCTATATTTACTCCATGATCGTCTCAGTTTTTAAAGCATGCTCAGTCCCTTCAGTCATGTCCGACTCCTCACGACTCCCTAGACTGTAGCCGCCAGGCTCCTCTGTCATGGGATTCTCCAGGCAAGAATGCTGTAGTGGGTTGCCAGGCCCTCCTCCAGGGAAACTTCCCAACTCTCCTGTGTCTCCTGCGTTGCAGGCAGTTTCTTTACCCACTGAGCCACCTGGGAAGCCCAATTTTTAATAGGAAAGCTTAAAGTTCCCTGTGATATCATCCTCCTCCCAACTCATGGGCATCTGGGAAGGCAGCGGGGAGTGTGGTAGCCGAAGGGTATGGTAAATCACTCCTTGTTGAAAGTGTAACCCGGGGGCTTTACCTGTGATCCCATCTCTGCATCTGCTCTCAGGAAGCATGGAGGAGGGGAGGCAAGGCTGGAGTGAGGGGAAGGGAATGATGCTCTCAGACTCTCAGCTTCAGTAGGAACAAAAGGGTTCCTTCCTGGCTAGGGGACACCTAAGAATAGTATTTGTAACAATATTCTCTTGCAGCCACTGGTATAAAGGTATGATTGTGATTTAGGGTCTTGGGTCAAACTGCAGGGGGAAATGCTAGACACAGAAATGTGGAAAGGTGTCTCAGGTCACATCCTGCTGTGAACTACGCATACAAAGCCCAAATGGACACAGCTCCCAGGGAAGCTCTGGAAGACAGCAGAGGTCAGGTCCTGGGCTGGAGGCCCATACAGCTCTGGACTGCTGTTTGGAAGCTCACAGAACCACGGGATCTCTCCCTGCTGCCCACACTGGGATGACATTGGCCAGGTGACCCCCCTGAGGGCTTGGGAGGAGGAAAGTGGCAGCAGGCACCACTCAGGTCTCCCCACCAAGGGAACTGCTGATGACCCTGAACCCCGAGTTCAACCAGCCCCCCTTCTCTGCTCATCCCTGGGAAGTTCTGGGCTGATGTGCTGGGTGGGACTTGCCTAGGCTGAAAGTGTAGCTCCATTGCTTCTTAGCACCTCATTCCCACCATCAGCCAACGTACTCAAACCACACTGGATTATGGAAATGGGGCACCAGGCCCTGGCTGCATCTGCTTTGAGTGGGCAGGCAGCACCTCATGGAGGCCCAGATTGGAGGCAGATCCGTCTCAGTAGGGTGGACCAATCATTTGTCAGCATCCGCTCACGTTCTCCTCCAAACAACCTGGCCAGGGAGGGATACCCATATCCCCACTGTCCAACTGATGCCTGGAGGAGTGAAGAGTTACCAAAGGTCCCAAAGCCAGTGTGTGGCTTTTTCATGAAATCCCACAGCAGATATTTGAATCCAGGTCAGTCTAATCCCAAGCCAAGCTCTTAGCCCCATGCAGAGTTGAGCCCAGGCGGACACCTAGTATATGCATCTTGCTTGATTATTTCTGATTTCCATTTATCCCCATGTCACACCTGTAAGAGAGGACACCATCTGAGAAGTCATTAATCATAGCTCAACAGCCTTCTTTAACATCATGTGGGCTCTGAGTTCACGTTGGTGACCAATATGGGCACAGACTCTGTCCTCTTTCAGTTAATGGGTTTCTGAGCATCTGAGGTGGCCAGGCCCTATTGGAGAAGCCGGGACTTCAGCAGTTGATCTAGCGGATAAGGTCCCGTCCTCAAGAAGCATGAATTCTGATGAGGAAGATGGGCAGCACGTACAGAATGGGGAGGGGTACCATGGGGAGAATAAGTCAGAATGAGGAATAAGAACTCAGAGTGTGATGGGAGTGGGATGCTCTTCAAGGTGAAAGGTCAGGGAGAAGGTGTCTCCAAGTGAGTGACATTTGAGCAGAGACCCAAATAGGGGAGGAAATGAGCCATGTGGATACTGGGGAGGGGGAGGTGCAAAGAGCATTTCCGGCAGGAGAAAGGGCAAACATACAGTCCCTAACAAGGGAACAGCTGGGGCACACGAGGACCAGCAAGCGTGGGGTGAGCAGGGGAAGAAATGTTGGGTGAGGCGGGATAGGTGGATGAGGAAGGAGCTGGGGTCCCAGTGGACTCTGAGTGAGCCTGGAAGCCATTCTCTGTTCTGGTGACATAGCAGCCACTCCATCCCTCCTAGAATAGACCAGTGGTTCTCAACTGGGGGCAATTTGTCCTCCATCCTGGGATGTTTTGTCTAGAGACGTTTTTTGTGCTAATGGAATCTAGTGGGCAGAGGGCAAGGAGAATGCCGAACATCCTAAACTACACAAGACAGCCCCCTCCGTCCCAGCCTAGGATGATCTGACCTATGACATCAACAGTGCTGAGGCTGGGAAAGCCAGGTAGACCCAGGAATGGGCAACATTCTCTTAGGAAGAGGACAGGGACCCACAAATGCGGCATCTGAGTGCCCCCTCCTGCACAACCCCCACACACAGTCACTCCCCTGCATCACCGTCGGTATTTCCTTCTCAGCTCCAAGAACCACTTCTGGGTGGGGGACACACTCCAGGCTACTTCCTGTTGCTTGGTGCCTGCTGTGTGTCTGCCCCCAGGAAGATGAATTTTCTGTGCTCAGGGTCATCTGCCCAAGGACGCAGCCCTGCCGTTTTGTGTGCATCCTGCATCCTGAAGTGCAATTTATTAGACCTAATCCTCGTCTCTTTGGGTAAATTCCGGGAGCTGGTGATGGACAGGGAGGCCTGGCATGCTGCAATTCATGGGGTCACAAAGAGTCAGATACGACTGAGTGACTGAACTGAACTGAACTGAATCCCCATCTGGGATGACAGTATATCTTCCCGGTAGAAAATGCTGGGGAGAAGGATATGCCCCATTATTATTTCATTAGGACACCACTGGGTCTTCCAGGAGTCCCTGAGTAAATATCATGCTTCTCAGGTGAATTAGACAAGACAGCCAGGGACCCTGAGAACTCAGGACAATAACCACAGATTTCCATGCATGCATCTCTTCTTATGACTAAATTCCTCCTTTCCACCTCTTGCCAATTTTGTCCTTCCACAGCGAGGGAATAGAAAAAGATTTTAAAGGAAGCATCAAACATGAACTGTTCTCTCAACAATGTGAGTAGAAGATTCAAACGCTAGTGTCAGCAGCAAAGGTTTCTACCTCAAAACTGGCGATTGCGGTTTGCCTCTAAAATCAGCACTGATGGAGCAGCTAAGGCAGACAATCTCTTTGCTCCTTCAGCTCAGCCGGTCTACTCACGCAGGGTGAGGAGAAAGGCATGGAATTAGCAAGACACTTCAGCCTCTGCTCCCCCCAGGAACAGTCAGCACGCTCTCAATCACTTGACTTTGCCCTTAATTTTCTGCTCCCCCTTCCCATGGGTGGGTCAGCTCTAACATGCTCTAGATGGTAGATTTTAAGGTCGAGTGCTGTGTGTATTCAGTCACTCAGTCATTTCTGACTATCTGCAACTTCATGGACTGTAACTCGCCAGGCTACTGCCCATGGAATTCTCCAAGCAAGAATACTGGAGCAGGTTGCCATTTCGTTCTCCAGGGGATCTTCCTGACCCAGGGATTGAAACTGCGTCTCTTGTGTTTCCCACATTGGCAGGTGGATTCTTACCACTGCACTAGCTGGGAAGCCCAGGTTTTAGGATCATTTTAAGGTCACTGGATTCTAATTCCCCAACTTGATAAGGTAAATTCTGTGTTCATTTTGAGTGTTTGTCTCAGCTCAGAGATACCTTCTTCTGGGACATTTCTTTCCTATCATATTGCATGAAGTCTCCAACTGACTTGATTTAGGAATGACCCATGGACATTTTGGAGAAGGCAATGGCAACCCACTCCAGTACTCTTACCTGGAAAATTCCATGGACGGAGGAGTCTGGTAGGCTGCAGTCCATGGGGTCGTGAAGAGTCGGACACAACTGAGCAACTTCACCTTCAGTTTTCACTTTCGAGTTTCTCCACTTCTCACTGGAGAAGGAAATGGCAACCCACTCCAGTGTTCTTTCCTGGAGAATCCCTGGGACGGGGAAGCCTGGTGGGCTGCCGTCTATGGGGCCGCACAGAGTTGGACACGACTGACGCGACTTAGCAGCAGCAGCAGCAGCAGCAGCACAAACCTTTCTTCTTCTATTAGTAATACCATGAAGGACTCACACCTTGCTCAAATCACCAATCATCATCCATTTTGCAGCTTCACTCATGGCTATGGGAAGCAGCTGGACCGGGAATGCGCAGCAAAAGGACTGTGGTTTCAGAACTGTGGGTTTGATCCTAACACTACAGCTTAGTAACTGAGATACTCTGGGTAAGTCATTTCCCTTCTCCAAGCCTCAGTCTTCTCATCTGTCAAATGGGAATCATTGTGCTTATGCCATTGCATTGTGGTGAGTGACAAAACGATCCATATGAAAGCAGTTTTCACACAGCAAGGGGCCACTTGGATGTTAGGGTTCTACTCTGATATGCCGTTTTGCTGTGAACTGATAAAACAAGAAGCAGAAGGATGATATGAAGGGAACTAACTCCTCCTCCCACGTAAAGGGCCAAGGGGGGGCCCTCTGCATCGCTGCCTCCATAGCAGGTTCAAGGTTCCATGTTTGAACTTTTCCGATGGCCAGTCTTTCCCCAGAAAGAAGATATCCCACAGCATAAGACAATAGGAGGGAGAGCCCATGCCTTCCCTTTTCACTCCACATCCGGCCACATAGTCACGGAGGAAAGTTCACACAATAAGTTTCGAAGTCAGTTCTGTTTAGCTCATCAATAGTTGCTTCCCAAGAATGATTCCAAGCCTGAGAAGCACTTTAAGCCTTTTTAAGCTCCAAAGATTAGGATGAAACAGGGAGGGGGGTGGGAGGGGGACAGATAAACAACAGCGTGGAGAGCATTCTCCATGCAGAGAAGGAGATTCCGTACTTGGGTGAGATTAATCCCCAAACTGAAACCTGCCCTGCAATTCTTTGTGAGAAAGGAGAGCAGAGATAAGAGAGAGCCCCCCTGGCAAAGCCCAGCATTGAGCCGTTTGTGGAAACAAGACCGTCCTTTCCCTGCAGCCAGAGGACAGTGAGATGCGCCCACAGGGGACAAATAGAGGATGGCGTTTCCTTTGGACCGTTGGGGCAGCGCAGGAGGAAGAGGAAAAAGAGCAGCCTTCCTGAGTGTGGTGCTTGAATGCTCTGTTGCACTAACAAGGTGTCTTTCCTTCCCAGCCTGGGGGCCACCGACCTGCCTGATTGCACACCATTCAAAGCATAAGCACTGGGTTCTGCCAAGACCCGGGGGCAGGGCGGGCTGGCTTTGAGCAGAAGGACACTCACAGAGGATCTTAACACGCGCACGAGCAAGCCGCCTCTTGCAGTGTGCCTGGCTTCTGATCCCAAGACCCTGGCCATTTCAGTTCCAAAGAAATCCAAGCCCTGCTTGAAGGCTGAAGGTTGCCATCAGAGGGGCTAACAGGATGAAGCGTCTGAAGGGGAGTCCCAACAGCGTGGATGGCATCTGACCCGAAAGGAAGGAGTGGTGCCCTGGGACCTGCAAGAGAAAGCTGAGTGCTTCCAAGGGAACAGCACACATTTGGAGGCATGGCTAACTTAAAATAACAGTCACAAGAGTTCACAGTCATTCCCAGATAGGCTGAACTGTCACGTCTGCAGGTAGGAGCCTGCCAACCCCGGTTCTCAGGAGCATGAACGGGACATGACCAGCTCACAGACGGCCCTGCAGAGCGAGGCTGAGGGGGAGAAGGGTTCCAAGGATGGCACAGGTGACCTGGCCCCAAATCAAGAAAGAATAGGAGGAGAATCACAGTCAGAGGGGAAGGAGATGGCTCTTGGCTACAAGAAAAACAGCAGTTTTCCCCTTACCCCTTTCTGTGTGAGGCTTTGAGGACTGCCAAGTGGGATTCAGACCCACCCAGGAGCCCCACACAGACGCTGGGAGATGGGAACCTGGTCTGCAGGTCTGGGCAGGGCTGTAGGAAGGAGAGAACCAGTGTCACCTCAAGGGCCATTCGGGGAAAGTACCCTGAGATGTTCCCCTGTCCTTTCTCCTCCAGGAACCGGGCACACAAGGAAGGACGTCTGCTGATGCGGGTTTAGGAGTCTCAGGGCAGGTCCATTCAGACCCGGTTCAGGGTCCTGGGCTTCTTGTAATTAACTCCCTTCCCAGAGCCTTATGGTGAGGAAGGGCTTGCACCCCTGTCCCCGATCTGAGATTTGCCCAGGAGTACTAGGAGAGAGTGGGATGGGAGGCGGTGTGGAACACACAGAAGAGGCAATGATCTGTGCAGCTAGCCTGGGAACCGGGAGAAGTAGACTGATGGAGAGTTATACAGGCTTAACTCGGATTCCAGCACATTCCATCTGACCTAGTTCCCCTTCCCCTCTGCAATTTTACCTGTCTTTATCTTTTGAAAAACTAAATATATGAATATTTTAGAAAGTATAAAATATTTTTAAATGTTTATCAAAGCCACTGAAACACACACAAACATTTTTTAATTTTAAAAAAGTGTATCATGTCATGTATCAGACTGACTTGGATACAACTAAAAAAAAATAGCACTCAATGGCTTATGAAATACAACCTTCCTCTCTCAAGCTCAGAGGCAACTTCTTTTTAATTTTAAAAATTTTCTTCTGCTTTTAGTTCTTCTGATGACCTTCTCCAGATGCTCTGCTTCCACCACCACCACTTCTTGTTTTATGGATTATGAATCTGTTGATCTCCTACTCAGATAGATGAGGGTTGGGTTTTTTTCTCTCAGGACACACTCATCCCTCCCTCTTCCTTTTCTCCAAACTAAATGAAAATTCTTGTTTCCTCTATTTGTCACATTTATCTAAATAATACATTGGTTTAAATTGTCTAAATGTACATTGTTTAAAAATATGTACTATTTACACGGAGCTTCTCTGGTGGATCAGTGGTAAAGAAACTGCCTGCCAAGCAGGAGACCTGGGTTCAGTCTCGGGGTCAGGAAGATCCCCAGGAGAAGGAAATGGCAACCTACTCTAGTGTTTTGCCTGGAAAATCCCATGGACAGAGGAATCTGGTGGGATACAGTCCATGGGATAACAAATGTTTTGGACATGACTTAGGGACTAAATAACAGCAACTATTAATATTTAGACACACATGTCTATGTCTGTATTTGCTTCAGGGTCTTTCTTTTCTGTTTCATTGGTTTCTTTGCTGTGTCCTCATCTACATGATCTCAAAATAGTTGGTTGGCTGGGTGGAATTGTCACAGTTTTGTTGGGTTTACTTCCACAGGGAAGTTAAAAAGAGAGAGTGACGTGTGTGGGGAGCTGGTGGACCCAGGTCTAAAAACTGGCCCAGATAAAATGAAAGGATCAAGGTCTACCTCCGCTTTTGCTGACACACATCTGCCAGAGGAAGCCAGGGAGGCACAGTAGTGCAGACCTCTTCTTGCCCATGTGGACCCTCTTTCAGGATCTTCCCTCTTCGACAGCCAGCTCCTAAGAGTCGGCCTTTCGTCCCCATTCCCTCCAGGAATAGTCACCTACAGGCTAGTCGGGAAGTCCCCCTTCGCTTCAGGAAGCAGCTCTCTGCTTCCTGCCCTCTTCAGTCATGGATTCAACCAGTATTCACTGAGCAACCACCTCTGCTTGGACACTCTGGACAAAGATGCGTAAAAGACACACAATGCCCCTGGACTTTGGGACAGGGGCTTAAGAGGCCAACAAATAAACAAACCGCATACTGTGAAAGTACCATAAAGCGGGCATCCCCACCCTCCAGGATAAAATGCCTGAGGATCCGAGGTGAAGCTGATGCAGTACTAATAGAAATAAAGTGCAAAATAAATGTAATGGGTTTGAATCACTCTGAAATCATTCCCCTCACCACCACCCCTCCCAGTCTGTGGAAAAATTATCTTCCACAAAACTGGTCCCTGGTGCTAAAAATGCTGGGGACTGCTGCCCTAAAGGATGTTGAGATTGAAACTCATGGACCTTTTCTTCTCTAAAGAGAAATGCCACCAGGCATCTAAGCTGAGCCAGAGCATACAAAGGAGCCAGGTTCATAAAGAGCAGCCTGAAGGGGGGCCCCAAGAAAAGGAAAGTGAATGTGCAAAGGCCCTGTGGCAGTGATGAGGAGCAGAGTGTGATCAAGGAACTGAGAGGAGGCCCTTCCGCTGGAGCTTTGTGAGCAAAAGGGAGAATGGTCTGAGATGGGGTTTCCAGAAGGCTCAGGCTGGCCATGTAGGA
This sequence comes from Bison bison bison, assembly GCF_000754665.1. Classification (NCBI taxonomy): domain Eukaryota; kingdom Metazoa; phylum Chordata; class Mammalia; order Artiodactyla; family Bovidae; genus Bison; species Bison bison. The sequence continues at coordinate 17,467,168 of NW_011495018.1, read as the reverse complement.
CCTGGTTAGACAAGTGAGGACTGGATTGTAATCTAAGTGCATGAGGAAGGCGTGAAGATTTCAGCAGAGAAGCAATGTGATCCCATTTTTGTACCTTGCAATATCCTTTCTGGAGAATGGACTGGAGGTATCAATGGGTTCCTCTTCATCAACCATATGGACACCCTGTCTTTCTTGGGGCAAGGAGTCCATATGGCCTTCAAATGTTTTCATCTGTGGCCAGCAAGTGATTCAAGGATATAGGAGGAAGGAGGATGCTTGACAGAAGAGCCATTCAAACCAAGGTGTCTGCTTGGCCACATTTAATATGGCGGCTCTCACATCACAGATCAACAAAAGGTGTGCCAGTCTTGAGTGGCATTGCCCCAGAGGGAGTGGAGTCCTCTGGGTGGGAGGGGCAGCAGCCTGACTGCCTTCTTTCCCCCGGATTTCAAACTGGGAATCGGAAGACTTGAATTGCAGCCAAATGCATTTCAGTCCTCTATTAACATTTTTTTTTATCACCTGAACTTTCCCGGGCTCCCTGGCTCCACAGCAGGAGTCCCCATGTGATTTCTGCCAGGATCCACCCCCACTTTCAGGGAACGGGGTTTGAGGCGCTGCCCCTCCACTTTTCAAAGCCTTTCCCCTGGTCATCAGAGAGTGTCTGGTCGGGGCTGGGCTCTGTGAAATCGGGGACTTTCTCCCCCGCCCCCTCTCCCTGCCTCTCTCCCTCCCTCCACCCCTCCACTTTTTCCTCTCCTTTATATTGAGTTATCTGTTCAGAGCAAAGCCATCTCCGGGAGCTGCCTGGATGGGATCTTGTCACCCATCAAAGCTGCAGAGCCTTTCTTGGGCCCAGCTAGTGGTGTCTGTCAAAACTTTAACAGCTGCAGCTTTTCGAGGCCGCTCTCCCCTCCTTGGAGCTATAGTGCAGGAAGTGTTTCTTGTCAAGGCCCAGTGTGGGCTGCTGTCAGCCTGCTGGCCTGGCAGTTAGGGTCATGGTTTGCTAATGAAGTAAGACTTGAGCCAGCCCTCAGTTGGCTCATTCCTTGGTGAGCAAAGGCTCTAAAGTCAAACTAGGTTAGTTTACATCCTGGTGACACTGGTGACCAGTGGTGAGATGGATGGCAGGCAGTTTAACCTGAAACTCAGTATTCTCATCTGTAAAATGGGACTAATGATGGTAGCCTCCTCTTCGCAGGGGCCCTGAGAGGATGAAATAAGATTAAAATATATGTAAAGCACTTAGCATGGCAAATAGATGGGGAAAAAATGGAAACAGTGGCAGATTTCATTTTCTTGGGCTCCAAAATCAGTGTGGATGGTGACTGCAGCTGTGAAATGCTCCTTGGAAGAAAAGCTATGACAAACCTAGATGTATTAGCATATTAAAAGCAGAGACATGACTGCTGACAAAGGTCTGCAAAGTCAAAGCTATGGTTTTTCCAGTAGTCAAGTGCGGATGTGAGAGTTGGACCATAAAGACGGCTGAGCTCCAAAGAATTAATGCTTTTGAACAGTAGTGTTAGAGAAAACTCTTGAGAGTCCCTTGGACTGCAAGGAGATCGAACTGGTGAATTCTACAGGAAATCAGTCCTGAATATCCATTGGAAGGACTGATGCTGAAGCTGAAACTCCAATACCTTGGCCACCTGATGTGAAGAGCTCACTCAGTGGAAAAGATCCCAATGCTGGGAAAGATTGAGGGCAGGAGGAGAAGCGGGTGACAGAGGATGAGATGGTTGGATGGCATCACCAACTCAATGGACATGAATTTGAGCAAACCCCAGGAGATAGTGAAGGACAGGGAAGCCTGATGTGCTGCAGTCCATGGGGTCACAAAAAGTCATACATGACTGAGTGACTGAACAATAACAACAACCCACCTTTACTTCCCCACCTCCAACCACCACCCTGTGGCCAAACCTGCCCAGAAGCCAGAGGGCAAGAGAGCTATCAATGTAGTCACCTTCCTGGACACTGAAGCAGGGGAGCCCCAAGGAACGGGCGTGAGAACAGGCGCATCCGCAGGCAGTGTGCACTGGGCGTGTCTCCACACTTGGGGTGCGTGCAGTCTGGGCTGCAAGCTCGTAAATATAACACCTCAAGGAGTCACAGCAAGACCCTTTACATAACCTACCCTAGTTCATCTTCCCCAAACCCTGTAAGGTAAGAAGCTGAGGCTCCTAGGGCTTGATGAATTTAACATCATTCAAGTCCTAACAAGTGAATTCAGAACGGCAGGCAGGTCAGTCTCACCCAGAACCAGAGCACCCAACCACCGCACCATCCAGCCCTGAAAAAGTCAGCTTGAGCTCCCCCTTCCATCAAGAGCAGGGTTGCATTGAGAAGTGGTTGAAGGGGCCCATGTCAGGAACAAAGGTCTGTTCCTTCAGGAAATGCCCCAGGGCAGCGTCTCCCCCATGCCTGGTTTCATTATTTCATCTCTGTGTACTTCACCACTTAAAACTGCTTCCTCAGCAGCACTCCATCAGGTAGCACGAGAAAAGTATGAAGAATCAATTACCCCCCCAAATAAATAAATAAATGGTGGCTCTGGGGAAGACAAAATATTGAATCCTGTTCAGATAAATGCAGCATAAATTGGTTTCTGACAACAAATCCAAATAATTGCCCTCCTTCTCCCCCACCCCTCCCCAAGGCTCCAGGCAAGTCCGAGCAGATCCTGGGCAAAACAGTGAGGGAGTGGGAAGGACCGCAGCCATTCCATCAACCCGAAGAGAAGACCCCCAGCTGGGCCTGTTCTTCCTCAGCATCAAAGACCAGGGTCTGAGATGGAGTCAGCAAGCTTTGAGCAAGCCAGCCATCGAGACAGCAAAACATGTTCACTTTTGTTTTCCGTTTTTGTGGACAGAAAGGGGATGGGAGGGGAAGGATGAGCTCTTGTGATTTTTATAATGAAACAGCTGGGCCAGTACTAGCAGGAAGTCCAGACTCTGCCCACCTTGAGCCCTCCCACTACAGAATTGTGTAATCTTCCCGGAAGCTTACTCAATCCAAATTAGGAATCAGCACAGGATCCAAAAACCAGGAGGAGAAGAAGCTGGGAGCGGGAGACAGAGGTCAAGAGCTGGCCTGTAGGTGTGCTTTAATGGGACACAGACAACCAGGACCAACACAGGTTTAAAAAAATTACTGAAATGTCAATGCATGGCAAAAACCACTACAACATTGTAAAGTAATTAGCCTCCAATTAAAATAAATTAATTAATTTTAAAAAATCATTGAAATGGTTGTCAACATTTAGAAATCAGAAGAACTCAGGATTTCTGGCTTCTCTTGAAAAAGCTAACTCTCTGGCCACACCAGGCCCACAGTCCTGCTGCCCTAGGATGCTGACCCTGGGTGGGGCTCCCCCTGTTCCCCTAGTCTCCACCAACCATTTTGCTTCCCACCTTGAAGCTAATATCCATCGCCATCCTCAGGCTGTTTTCCTTACACACCCTCCATTCCATTCATTTCCGATTTCCTGCCTGGCCTCTGCAGGCATCTGCATTAGTAGCCCCAGACTCGTCCTGTTACTGCCGTTCCTTGCCTCTGTCCTTGCCACTTGCCAGCTGTTCCTGAAGGGCCACACAGAGCCCTGGACCTGCCAAAGTTTCTTCCCACTCTGATTCTCCTGGAAGCCTCCATGCAGACAAGTCATCTACTCTCATTCCTTGAAAACGTGTTGCCCCTCCTGCCTCCTTACCTTGGGTATCCATACTTCCCTACTTTTCCTTTAGCAACTAAGTGTTAGCCTCACTATCAGTTTTCTATTGCTGCCGTAACAGTTTGTGGCTTAAACAACACAAATTTATTCCTTGGTTCTTCTGTAGGCCAGATACCCAACATGGGTCACCAAGGGCTACCTTTAAGCTATCCGCAGGGCTATGTTCCTTGCTGATTCCTACTTTCTTTGCTAGCTGTCAGCTGAGGGTCATTTCTCAGCTTCTAGAGGCCATCTGTATTCTTGACACATGGCCTTTCTCTCCCTCCTCCCCTTTTTTAAAAAGATTTTTTTTATGTGGATCATTTTAAAACTTTTTGATTTTGCTATAGTATTGCTTCTGTTTCATGTTTTGGTTTTCTGGCCACAAGGCATATGAGATCTTAGCTCCCTGACCAGGAATCTGTCAACCTATACCCCCTGCACTGGAAGGCAAAGTCTTAACCACTGGACCACGAAGGAAGTCCCTACTTTCTCCATCTTAGACATCTGATCTCTCTTACAACTTTGGGCATTTTTTTTTTCTTTTTTGGCCCATCCCTGCAGCGTGCAGGATCTTAGTTTCCCAATCAGGGATTGAACCTGGGTCACAGCAGTTAGAGCCCGACTCATAACCACTAGGCAACCAAGGGACTCTTCACACTTTGAATCTCTCCTTTTTCTTCTGCTTCATCCCTCTGACCCAGCAAAGAAATGTTCTCTGCTTTTTAGGACTCATGTCTTTAAGAAATTGGGTAAACCCAGATAATCCAAAATAATCTCAGCACCTCAAGGTCCAAACCCTTACACATATCTGCAAAGAGCCTTTTGCCATACAAGGTAACATATTCACAAATTCTGTGGGATTAGGGCATGGACATCTTTGGGGGGGGCATTATTTTGTCTATCTTTCTATTCTATTCTATTTGTTTATCTTAGAAGCCAAATTTAAGTCTTACATGCTCTAAAAAGTCCTTCTTAACAATTTCTCTTCTAAACTACTGTGCTGTGTGACTTTGAGGGAGTTACTTTATCTTTCTATTTCTCATTTCCATTGGATCCATGATATGCTGGTAAATTTTTACTAGCTGACTCTTGAGTGTGGGGGAGAAGGCCTGACTTATAGCATTTGCCAACTTCTGTGATCTATTTCTACATGGCTGATTTTAAGCTACCAATGTGATGTTACTGAATGCAGAATTGGAAAGAGATGTTGACAGCCGACTCTTGAGAGCCAGTGTGAGTCAGCTTCCAGGATTCCACTGCTTGAGTGTAAAATGAAGAATTGACTAGTTGATCAAAATGTCATTGACGAGTCAATAATTTCTTAGAATAGGGAAAACTTTTGATAGCTTTGTGCAAGTATTTCCCTCCGTGGGGCCGGTGCCATTTCCAGTGTAAATGTTTTAAAGATAGAAGAACATATCAGAGAACTGATTTTATTAGAAAGGGCTGGGGAAAAACCACCTAGAAGGAGGCCCAGAGACCTCTGGTATCTGTTGGCCTCAATGTGATCACAAAACCCCAAATCCAATCAGAAAATGAATTTGTTTTTAGAAAATGTATGATTTTTTTCTATAAACAAATTCATATTTATTATTATTGTTTTGTGATTTCTGTGAGCACATATTGCCAAGTGAAGGATTCAGATGACCAGCCTCAGAAAAGAACCATTAGAATGTTATACAAATAACTTTAATAATTTTCTCTTGTAATATGTGCATTCATTTATGATTGTTAAATTTCTTGCTCTAAGGTAGCCTGAGAAATAATAGCTGCATTTATCGAGCACTTACTGTACAAAGAGCTTCCGTATATTACCCTTATTGGTCCCAACTGGTTGAATAACCAAACAATATCAGATCACTGGGTGATAAAAAGAAGTTATTGGGATCCAAAACCCAACCCCCAGCTCCACTGTTCATGCAGGGGAATATCAGCCCTCTAGAGGGACTCAGCAGAGATCTCCGTGGGAGCCAGTGGGAGGGTTCAGGCTGGAGCCAAAACCAGCAGGAGCATGCGTACTGACAGTGGAGCCCGGTTTCCATGGGCCTGTTGACACAAGGTTCTTGTATTCACTTGCTGTTGCTTCCGATTACTCAGGGATGTAACAGACTCAGACTGGATCTGGGGCCCTAGCATCTCCAAGAGCACCACTGCCTCTTTCTAAGCCTGCCTTCATCTCTCTTTTCCCTTTCTTGTCCCTGTTCCTAAATCCTTGTGAGCTCCCATGCCCTTAAAGTGACAAAAACACATTAACTTAATTCAGAAAACAATTATTGAGCAACTGCTGTATGCCATACACTGGAAATGCAAAAGTGAGAGAATCACAGGCTCAGCTCCAGTGTCCCCAAGAGTAACGTGTGCTCATGCTCAGTCGCATCTGACTCTGCGACCCCAAGGACTGCCATCCTCCAGACTGTGTCCATGGACTCCCAGGCAAGGATACTGGAGTGGGTTGCCATTTCCTCCTCCGGGGGGGATCTTCCTGATTCAGGAATGGAACTGTGTCTCCTGCGTCTCCTGCATTGGGATTCTTTAACACTGACCCACCTGGGAAGCCCTAAGAGTAACACACCAGGGTCTTAAGGTCATAAACTTCAAGATGCCACAGGAATCCTCAGGGTAGCAGCGGATTCCAACTTATAGGGGAAGACAGCTTCCCCTAGGAGATCTGTCAAGCTGAGATTTAAAAGAGAAAAGGGTACAGTTTTCCAGGCACCAGAGGTGTGGAGACTCTTCTGGCCAGGGAATCACAATTGTAAATAAATGAAGACATGGGCGCTTCTGAGGCTGGAGCTTAGGGTGCGTGTTTAGAATGGATATAAGGGAAGGGGGATGGTAGTTGGGAATAGAACCAGTGAGGCCAGGAGAAAGCCAGTCGCCAGAGATCAGTTTAGCAGGGTGTCCTGTGTCACGTGACTCATCCTGGACTTTGTCCTGCAGCCAGTTAGGCACCATTGATGAGTTCTAAGCGGGTTAGTGACACAACCAGATCAGCATTTTAGAAGATGGCTCTCTGGTTCCATGAAGTGTGGATTTGAGGGTTGGGCTGAGAAATCCAGTTCGGCTCAGCTGGTAAAGGATCCGCCCGCAATGTGGGAGACCGACATTCAATCCCTGGGTTGGGAAGATCCCCTGGAGAAGGGAAAGGCTACCCACTCCAGCATCCTGGCCTGGAGAACTCCATGGACTATATAGTCCATGTGGTCACAAAGAGTCGGACACAACTGAGTGACTTTCACTTTCACACTAAATTTAAAAAAAAGAAAGAAAATGTGCTTCAGAAAGATGTCAATGTCAGGCAGGGTCTAGAAGATATACATTTTGGAGAAGTGTTCAGAGATCTGCCTTCCCCTAAAGAGAAAAGGATTTTCAAAATATAACTGCACCCTCTATTCAGAATACTGGCAAGTCTATACAGAAAAGAACACCCATATATCAAGATCCCACCTCTCTTTCAGGTTGTCTGTTATGTTGAAGGGTAGAGAAACCTTCCAACATACAAAATGTATGCAGAATTTTATTCAAAAATGTCTAATAAATCAAAGATGCACTTAGAGTAAGAAGCATTACACAGCCCAGGTGATAGCTCTTTGTGAGGCTGGAGAGTCAAGGGGCATACTGTGTTTCTGTAAAACTGGTTGATGGAATGGGAGAGATTGGGGGAAAAAACACACTCTCTGCCATAGACAACCACTGAGCAGAGGAGATTTAAAATGAAAGAGGATAGATCGAAGCCTCACTGAAAGACTAAAGAAAGGAAAGAAGCACAAATAGATCAGTTGTTGTGTGAAGACCTTGAGGTGTTTAATACGTAATGGGTTGCATTGTGTTTGGAGGTTATACAGCTGTACTGCATCTCAGTGGTTTTACATTTTTCCAAACCTTATAGATCACAGGAGCCAGAACTACCAACAGCCAAAGACCAGGGATCCCTCTGGCAAGAGGGAAGGAGCTCTGGATTTGGAGTCCATGGTGAGCCCTTGCCGAAAGAGAGGCTTCTGGCACCTGATCTAGCATGGCTGCCCACGGTCTCTTCATTCATCCATTCAGCCAACGAATAAATATTGACACTCCATACCAGACTGTGGGCCAGAGGATAAATTAGGGCAGTAAACATGACAGATGCATGGTCTTCTGGAGAATACTGTGTGTCTGAGATGAATGGAGAATACTGTGTGTCTGAGAAGAACCCACAATGAGGCCAGATCAAACAGTATCTATCTCAATAAGAATGTTGGCTTTCAAAAAAAAAAAAGAATGTTGGTTTTCATTCTAAGGGCAAAAAGAAAATATCCAAGAGTTTTAAGCAGGGGCATGATGTAATCTGGATTAGGCTTTTCTACAACGGTGGTGCATATGTGCTCAGTCGGGTCCAACTTTTGTGACCCCATGGACTGTATCCCACCAGGCTCTTCTGTCCACCGAATTTTCCAGGCAAGAATGCTTGAGTGGGTTGCCATTTCCTACTCCAGGGGATCTTCTCAACCCAGGAATCAAACCCTAGTCTAGCATCTCCTGCAGTGGCGGCAGATTCTTTACCACTGTGCCACCTGGGAATCCGTTTTCTACAAGACATACTATTATATGGTGGAAAATGAATTTAAGAGGAAGCAGGAGTGAAAACAGAAAAAGCAGTAAAGGGGCTTTTGCAAGAGATTAGGCAGGAGATCACACATGCTTAGACTAGGGTGGGCGGTGCTAGAAGGCTTTGAGATGCATTCTGGAGGTAGAAACATGCTGACCTTTTGGGATTGAGGAAGAAGAAGAAGAGACAAATGTTGATTTCCAACTTGAAAAGTCATGTGTACACTGATGCCATTTTCTAAAATGGAGAGGGTTGGAAAAAGCTGTTGATTCTTCCTGTCCTCCAACTGGCATTTCTTGGGCACCTACTATCTGCTAGAGACTCAACACCTGCTTCTGAGAAAAAGAAGCAAATCTATGTCATGGGTTCATCCAGACTCTTGGTTTGGCCTGATAGACAGAGGCCCTTCATGGGTGATGCTGACGGACCACGTACAATTCGAATCATCAGAGAGACCATGAGTTTCCCCATCCCGTTTACTTAACTCCCACTTGTGTTCATCAGATCATAAGGTTTATAAAAGACAAAAAATTTGACCTGGAATTGGTCTTGGGAATTTTTTAAAATTTTTCTTATAAAATTGATTTAAGTATCATGAAAATCATGCCAAATGATCAGGGCTTTCAATTTCCTTTGGCCAATGGGGAGCTTAGCTATAAATTTGTAACTTGGCTTGCTTAATAACTATGTAGAGTTTATGGTTCCTATAATAGCATTCTGGTTTTCTCCTTGATATTGATTAGCTCAACTAAACATCTGTCACTGTCTATCCCACGGATCCGGATCAGTCTGCCCATGTTTGTGGCTCCAGCCATCTCTGACTAGACCGAGTGTTGACTAGGGAACTTCATTCAGAACTTGACTGGGCCATTCAGGTTTCCTGAATTGGATATTTGGATTAAGGGATGTGAGGTAAATTCCCATTTAGTGGTTGAAGTGGGTGTTCTAGAGGGTACCACCAGATCCCCAGTTCCCAAATGAAGCCCCCTTTCTCTCAGAGGCCAGATACTGGCTGCCAGGGGCTCTCAGCTGAGTTCTTCTCCGAGAGTTACTCTTAACCAGGGTTGCCTTGCCCAAGCTCAGCCCTATCTCCCAGGGTTAGCCCCCATTCCATGACAAGATGGTCCCAGTACAAAGTCCCAGTCCCCTTGGCTCATGGCAGGACAACACTGGAGACCATCTCAGCTCTAGAACATTTCATGAAATGGGTCTCTGTTGTGAGTGCCTTACAGCCCAACCTTTCCCTCTGCCTCCCTCCCTCCTCATGGGTGTTGGTCGTAAGAGTACTTCCAACAAATTCCCTGCCCACAAATCTCAACATCTCTGTTTCCCAGGAAATTCAACCTAAAACAAATGGCTGATATTGCTGGTGGCAACAGTGACATCCCTAAGAATAAGTAATTGTAAGGAAGACGTGGACATGGAAATTGGTGAGGCAATGGGCAACCTTTACTTTTAGACTTGCTGTTTTCGTCAGTAAGTTCCAATGTGGCTCGGGGTTAAGGGCAAAACCACCACCCCGAGAGTCTCCAGTCCATGCAGTAGAGCAGGAAGAGCTTCAGACCTGGCTCTGCCTCAAGCTCTGTGACCTTGGGCAATGCGTTTAACCTCTCTGAATCTCTCGAGTTTCTTTATTTGCAAAATGGACCAAATCACCTTGCAGGGTAGTTACACAGACTGTATGAGCTCAAGATAGTAAAAGTACCTGTAACCCAGAAACTGCTCCATAAATGCTGGTTTCTTTTCACAAACAAGGTGGGCGGCACCCTAGTATCTTTCAGGCCAGAGAATGGAGTGTGTATGTGGTATCAACAAGTTTACAATGATCTGAACATACTAGACCATGCTAGGGGGCGTGAGGCAGACTAGGGGAAGGTTACTGCCCCATGACAAGTTAACAAGCCATCCCCCTTCCCCCCAAAAGAGAGTGCCCCTGGAAGTGAATGAGTCAGGCAGATGTCTTTGGGAACAATGAGAAGGAGCAGTGACATGTCCCTGCAGGATGTTGTCTATGATTAGAGATGACCTGAAGAATTTAGCCAAAGATCAGCCATGTGACTCTGAGTGGGGATAGTCCTGGGAATGTAACTCCATAAAGCTGGCACTTGGTCTGTCACCTGGCACATAGTAGGTGCTCAATAAATTCTTATAGAAGAAATGACAAATGATCTTTAGTCCTCCCATCCCACAAAGAAGTTCTGATGATTCCGGGATTTGGGAAGAATAATTTCTGAGTAAACACTGACTTCTCTTGTAGTCCAGTTGGTAAAAATTCTGCCTTCGATGAAGGAGACCCGGGTTCAATTCCTGGGTTGGAAAGATTCCCTGGAGAAGGAAATGGCAACCCACTCCAGTATTCTTGCCTGGAGAATCCCATGGACAGAGGAGCCTGGCAGGCTACAGTCAATGGGGTTGCAAGAGTTGAACATGACTTAGTGACTAAACCACCACCACCAAACACTGAGAACAGCAGTGTCATCAGCCCGGGGTCCCCTCCCACATTTACCAAAGTGTCTCCATTGTTTGCCAGGGCCCCTCCAGTTGTGCAGTGCTCTGGCTACATCTTCAGGACTCTCTCCTAGAGTTGTAGTCCACAAACTATGGTGCTCTTTTTTGTAAATACAGTTTTATTGAAACATAGTCTTGCTGTTGGTATTAGTACTGTCATCCCTCAGTGTCTGGGGAGGATTGGTTTTAGGACCCTCTGTGGATAACAAAATCCATAGATGGTCAGTTCAGTTCAGTTCAGTCACTCAGTCGTGTCCGACTCTTTGCAACCCCATGAATCACAGCATGCCAGGCCTCCCTGTCCATCACCAACTCCCAGAGTTCACTGAGACTCACGCCCATCGAGTCAGTGATGCCATCCAGCCATCTCATCCTCTGTCATCCCTTTCTCCTCCTGCCCCCAATCCCTCCCAGCATCAGAGTCTTTTCCAATGAGTCAACTCTTCGCATGAGGTGGCCAAAGTACTGGAGTTTCAGCTTTAGCATCATTCCTT
>NW_011495018.1:17402098-17455700 GCF_000754665.1 Bison bison bison | reverse complement strand
AATAAAGTCTGACACTGTTTCCCCATCTATTTCCCATGAAGTGATGGGACCAGATGCCATGATCTTCGTTTCCTGAATCTTGAGCTTTAATCCAACTTTTTCACTCTCCTCTTTCACTTTAATCAAGAGGCTTTTTAGTTCCTCTTCACTTTCTGCCATAAGGGTGGTGTCATCTGCATATCTGAGGTTATTGAGATTTCTCCTGGCAATCTTGATTCCAGCTTGTGCTTCTTCCAGCCCAGCGTTTCTCATGATGTACTCTGCATATAAGTTAAATAAGCAGCGTGACAATATACAGCCTTGACGTACTCTTTTTCCCATTTGGAACCAATCTGTTGTTCCATGTCCAGTTCTAACTATTGCTTCCTGACCTGCATACAAATTTCTCAAGAGGCAGGTCAGGTGGTCTGGTATTCCCATCTCTTTCAGAATTTTATTGTGATCCACACAGTCAAAGGCTTTGACATAGTCAATAAAGCAGAAATAGATGTTTTTCTGGAACTCTCTTGCTTTTTCCATGATCCAGCGGATGTTGGCAATTTGGTCTCTGGTTCCTCTGCCTTTTCTAAAACCAGCTTGCACATCTGGAAGTTCACGGTTCACGTATTGCTGAAGCCTGGCTTGGAGAATTTTGAGCATTACTTTACTAGCGTGTGAGATGAGTGCAATTGAGTATCCTATAAAAAATGGTGTAGTACTTACATAAAACCTACACGTATCCTCCTGTATACTCTAAATCATCTCTAGATTGTTTATAATATCTAATATAAATGTTGTTGTTCAGTTTGACTTTTCATGACCTGTGGACTGCAGCACACCAGGCTTCCCTGTCCTTCACCATCTCCTAGAGTTTTCCCAAATTCATATTCATTGAATCAGTAATGCCATCCAACCATTTCAGTGGTTAATACAAAGAATATGCTATATAATTAGTTGTCAGTCAATCAGTTCAGTCGCTTAGTCGTGTCCAGCTATTTGCAACCCCATGGACTGCAGCATGCCAGGCTTACCTGTCCATCACCAACTCTCGGAACTTGTGCAAACTAAATAATTGTAGATGCTATGTAAATATTGATCATTGCTAGCAAGCAGCAAATTCAAATTTTGCTTTTTGGAATTGTCTAGAATATTTTTTAAAAATATTTTTGATCTGTGGTTGGTGGAATCTGTGGATATGGAACTGTGGATGTGGAGTGCTGGATGTGTTAGCTGCAGCTGCTTCTGTGTAAAAATGGCAGAACTGAAGATTCACAACATAAACTGGAAGTCTAGAAAAAAACTAAGATTTTTACTATCTAGCACTTTTAGAAGTTTTTTGACCCCTGTTCTAGAGAGAACAGTAAGACAAGAGTCACCCCAAGGATACAGTCATTCTGTCCCTGGGTTGGGGATTAGATTCACTGAACACAGGTCCTTTCATCTCTGAGGGTCTGGGGGCTCAGCAAGTAGCATCCTATGAAAAGACTTCTGATACTAAAGCCAGTGTGTTTTGCAAAGTCTGCTCTATGCCAGGTGCTGCTGCTACTGCTGCTAAGTCGCTTCAGTCGTGTCCAACTCTGTGCGACCCCATAGACTTCAGCCCACCAGGCTCCCCCATCCCTGGGATTCTCCAGGCAAGAATTCTGGAGTGGGTTGCCATTTCCTCCTCCAATGCATGAAAGTGAAAAGTGAAAGTGAAGTCGCTCAGTCGTGTCCAACTCTTAGTGACCCCATGGACTGCAGCCCACCAGGCTCCTCTGTCCATGGGATTTTCCAGGCAAGAGCACTGGAGTGGGGTGCCATTGCCTTCTCTGGCTCTATGCCAGACACTGCATTTAATGCCTTACCTTTATTCTCTCATGTATATTTCATGGTGATGCCATGAGGGAGGAACCACGGCATCCCTATTTCACAGATGAGGAAACTGAGACTCGAAGAGAGTAAATGATTGGCCCACTGTCCAAAGCAGAGACGTGGCTGAGCCAGAGCTCACGTCAGTTTCAAGTCTGGGCTGCTGCTCTTTACCCCCGATGCCCACTACCTCCCCATACTGAAGGCCTAGCAGGAAGAGCTGTTACTTGTAAATAATAAACATGAAGCAGGTTAGTCCAGGCCCAACAGATGTCATGTAACCCAGTCCATCAAAGGCTGGGTCTCCAGCAAGGGCATTTTATGAGGGATACTTCCCTTAGGGTGGAAGAATCAGCCTGCTAGAGAACCAGAGTCCCAAGGCCTCCCGGGGCAGGACAGACATTCTCACCAGCAACACGTAACCCTACACGTGAGAAAACAGCACCCAGAGCGCTAGAGAATAGATTGACTTGATCACATCTGAAACCTCCGCCGGGATGAGAGGTGAAGTCTCATGTGTTTGGACTTAAAAAACAGAGATCCCAGATAGGTTTGATTCAACTCCCCCGATAAAGCCATATCACATGATAAACTAGTCCTTTTGTCCCACCAAATTAAAAGGATTAAGCATCTTTTAGAGAATTCTCTCTTTCAGGGCTACAAGCAGAAGTTTATTCGGTTTCACACTGTTGTGATAACAAAACTTTAGGGAACTGAGACAATATGTGGGAGGCCTGCGGTTATTACACAAAGAGCACAATTGTTCACTTTTTGCTTGAGATAAAAGGAAGAGTACATGTCAGGGAAATGAATCCAGATTCTGTTTATAAAGGTGAACAACAGACTCACCAGGTCACTTCCTGTTGACACAGGAAGAGAAGCTTCTGGTTTGTTTTCTGGGAATCTCTCCACAAAGTCAGAAGGTCGCTAGTTCACATGAGGCTGTGGAGGTTAAAAGAAAAGCGTATGTCACGTGGGTGATTCAGTGATTTGACTTGTCTGAAATTTCCATTTCCGCCTTTCACAGTCTGAGCTGATACTACGAAGGCTCCAGCTCTGAGTCTGGAAAGCAGCAACCTCTTTGTGCACACTGCCTCTTTGACCCTTGCTCCATGACCAGATAACCAGTAACGCTGTCTACACCCCACTTAGCCACTGTCTCTACCATCGCCACCTCACAGTCTATGGAAGACTCCCACTCACAAAGATTTCTGTCTGATCACCTTGTTTCATTCTTTTCTAGACTTATTCTTTTCTTCCACTTATTAAAATTAACTTGCTTACCCTTTCATGGTCTGCCTAACTCTCCCTTAACCAGCAAGAAACTTCCTTAAGAGCAAAGTTCATGTCCGACTCTTCTGTCCCAGTGTGGCCAACGCTTGCTCACAGCAGATCATCACTAGGTAACCAATGAATATTCATGTAGTGTCCATGAATAAACTGAAGGATGTTTACAAGTGTACCAATGCTTTGGCTTTTTTTTTCATACCCAGTTTTCCTTTTCACATTGAGTTGGCTATGCTATCTATGGTGCCTGGGTTAAAAAGTGTCCAGCTGTCACTTAACCACTGTAAGAAAGTGGTTATTCCTTTCCTCATTCATTCATGGTGTATCTACTGAATGCCTATCACGAGCCAGGCAAGTGCCAGGCATCCCCACCAAGAATCCAATAATGAATAAAACAGAGTGCCTACCACATGAGTTTTCAGTCCAGTGGGGGCCGTAGGGAAACAAATATTAATGGAAGAGTAATATAAGTATGTAATTGCAGCTTTGATAAGTGTTGTGAAAGAAAAACTCATGTAGGGCTTTTGAGGAAATAATGTTTGGGACAGCCCTGGTGGCACAGTAGATAAGAATCCTCCTGGCGGTGCAGGGGACACAGGTTTGATCCCTGATTCAGGAGGATTCCACTGCAGAGCAACAAAGCCCGTGTGCCACAGTGACTGAGCCCCCATGCTGCAAATACTGAAGCCCTAAGTGTCTAGAATCTGTGCTCCGCAACAAGAGAAGCCACCACAATAGAAGCCGGCACACCATTACAAAGAGTAGCCCCTGCTTGCTGCAACTAGAGAAAACTCACGTAAATCAATGAAGACCCAGGACAGCCAAAAATAAATAAGTAAAATTAGGTAGAAAAAAATAATAAAAATTTTTTAAAAGAAGAAATGTTTGGGCTGAAATTGGAAAGTTGGATTAACTAGATGGGTACCTAAATGAATCTGCTAAAGAGTGATCAGCATTAGAGTTAGGATGAGAGTTAGGAGTGGAATAAGGCTGGGGCTTCTCCAGTGGCTTAGCAGTGAAGAATCTGCCTGCAATGCAGCAGACTCAGGAGACACGGTTCAATCCGTGGGTCAGGAAGATCACCTGGAATAGGAAACGGCAGCCCACTCCAGTATTCTTGCCTGGAAATTTCATGGGCAAAGGAGCCTAGCGGGCTACAGCCCGTAGGATCAGAGTCGGACACAACTGAGTAAGCAAGGGAGATTGGGGACTAATAAGGGAAGATTAAAGATCTTTCCCAGGAAACTGTGCTTATCTTATAGGGATTCGATGAATGTTGACCAGGAATGAATTGCTGTCTGCCTAAAACAGAGTGGAGAAAAAATAAGTGAACAGAAGACAAATTATGGTTTGTCTTTTTTTTGTAATTTGCTCTTTTTTGATGGTTTACTCTTCAAGGACCGTCTTTCTGGTGGTTTGCTCTTTTTCGATGGTTTGTTCTTCAAGGACCATCTCTCTGGCGACTGGGGCACTGACTTTGGTCTTCTTCTGGGCTACTACGTGTGGGGCCCTCCATGACCAGCAACCCAGCTTCTGAAGGTGGAAGCAGCCACACAGGTATCTAAGTGCATGTCCAAGTAGGGATGGCAGATGGGCGAACAGGTGAGCCAGCTGAGCACCTGCCTTGGTCATCAGCAGGATTTTAGACCCTGGATTTAGGGCTCAGATGAGAGGATTCCTGGAGCCCTTGCAGAGGTTATTGTGGGCAGCTAGGTGTTTGTAGAAGCTCACAACGATCCTACTAAAGAGATCAATTGTATCCATGAGCACCCACGCTTCATAGGCAACTGTTGCTTTTATAGCGCTACCTGCAATCAGTGTAGGTAAAAAAGACTGTAAGAAACAATTGGCCCCAGATATGAGCACCGTGGGCACTTTTCCCCCTCTCTTGATCAAAGAAAGACTCTAATGAAAGGGAAAAAAAATAATTAAAAAGTTAAAGCCTTATGTAATGAAATTTAAAAGAAAACTTTGAAGCCAACAAGCAATCGTGGGCAATGCTTCAAAGGGCCTAGAATCAATGTTTGTCAATAGCAGTTTTGCATCCTTTAATTTATCTTTCATGAATATAAAGCGTGATGTTATTAGGAGCCTATCCATGCCTTAATTCTGTTAGTGATTTGATGAATCAGATCTCTATTAACATTCTGATCGAGTCAGCAATGTCAGAGGCCTGTGGCAGGAGCCTCACTCTGGCCAGGCTTTTATCCTGCAACCGAGATGCTAGTGAACTGTGGGGCCTTCTGCACTGAACCCTTGGCAATCCCGCCCCCACCCCCAGGAGCCAGGGGCACTTTATCTCTGCTGCTTTCTTTGGAGACTTTCTCTCCAGAAAAGAAACCAACCCCATGACTCAGCCCAGCCCCAAAGTTACCATTTGTTTAATCAAGATAGTTGGTTTGCAAAACATTAAACATTAAACAGTATTTGATGCCTAGTTAATAATTTGCATCCTCTTCATTTGTTCCTGAATCCTGGGAGACTGACATTCCCCCCTCCCCCCCAAAGGCAGAGACAACAAAAGAAATTGTATTTAGAGCAAAACAAGAGTTCTTAAACTACAAAGATGTTTGCCAGAATGTCTGATCTCCATGTTCTGCTGTTAATGGTTCTGGCGGGAAAGACAGCCTTCGGGGTAAGTGTTCTTTTCAAATATCTGGTGTTGAGAGGCTCTGAGGTTATTAGGAAGACCAAACCCACTGGGCCAGGAGCAATGAGAAACTTTAGTTGTGAAAGACTGGTGTTGCCAGGTCGAATATATCCTGATTTCGAGCTCTAAAGCAGGTCTTTCATGTTGGTTGCTATTAAGTGGCCAGTTCCATGAAGCCATGCAATTGACTTGAGTCATCTTGGAGCAGTCTCCATGAACAACTTCCAACTAAGGGAATCGGAGCCAAAAAATCCACTAAGGCAGCAAGTTTTGTCTGATATGAACCCAGAGATCCCTTTGGGAAGCCACTGAAAGCTACCAACTCTTTCTCTGTACATGCTGACACGCATACCCAGTTCTCCAGCTTCTTTGGGGGACAATAGGGTAAGAATCCCCCTACTTTGACCCTAGAGGAGAATCTTGCTGGCAACAGCTTTACTTATGTGGATTGAATTTGGAGAGAAGCTTCGCAAGCAGGACTTTTTCTTGCATCAACCTGTGATTGTGGCTGTAGTTAACAGGGCACAGAGGTGAGCAGGGGCCCAGGAGGTCGTGGTAAGTGGAGAAGGAAAGTTACATCAGGGGCTCTCACATGGGGGACTCCAGACATTAGGGAGCAGATGAGGTGTGGTGGTGTCTGCTCCTGTTTCGTGCCATTGTAGTCCAAGACTGTTAGCTGGGTCTCTGTGGGCATATAAGGGGGGTCCTCACCAGACCTCACACCTCTCAAGCTCCATGCTGGAGGTGGTCTGAGGTGGGAGTGTGGGCTTGGAAGCCAGGGTTTGAATCTCAGCTTCGCCACATTCTGGGTGTGGATCCTTGTGCAAATAACATCGTCTCTGTGAACCTCAGTTTCCTCTACTGCACATCAACTGATAATCTCCCCCAGATTTGGGAAGGGTCGTGACTGATTAAGCAGGGCAATGCATGCTCACATTCAATAAATGTGAGCTCTTTTCCCTTGAAATTTCCAAAGTGAACACGAGTTCTTTATAAAAATCAAAGAAGGCTCACCTTTGTTAGGGTGGAGGGGGGTGGTGAGTAACGTACAAGAAACAAATGAGAACTGAAATAACAGTCATCATATTAAATACCTTCGCATTTTATTTCCAGTTTCACTCCATAGAGCTAATCTGCAGGAAGCAGATTAGATTCTAGGCTTTCTGATTAGCATGCCTTAAAAACAGCAGCTTCTCCTCCCCTTTTCATAAACTGTACACAGACATCTACCTTAGTACCATATTAAGCTGCCAATGACTCATCTTGGAAAGAATTTTCTTTCCCAATGATAACTTGTGTATGTGTGTGTGTGTGTGTGGTGTGGCTGCAATGATCAGTCGTTATCAAACCCTCTACATCACTGATTGCTGTTGAATGTCTGAGGCTAAGACCCTACAGAAACAGCACAGGTCTAGAAAAAAGCGATGGAAATTATTAGACTCACAAAGGGCCCAGGGAAAGTACCACTCAGAAGAAATTAAATCCTAAAATTTGCAGGCAAGGAAGAGAGTGGATGCAGTCTGTTTGAAGTTCAGCAAAAGATAACAGTCTCCCCAAATTCTTATTTTGCAAGCCCTAGTGAATTTTTAGGGTTAGCAATGAAATTGTAAGTCAATAATGGATAAAAGAGAAAATATGAGAACTAGCCTTTAGGCAACGAGCTTAGTCAATTCCAAAGAGAGGATTCAGGGCTTTGGAATGTTTTCTTACTCCAGATGCATGCCAGCCAGGTGACTGGGAGAGTGGCTTGCATTCCATAGGCCAATCCACAGAGATACAGGGGAAAGTGGCCAACTCACTCGGATGTTTAGAGAGCTTGAGACATCACCAGGAAGGAAGGAACCACATAGCCAGATGGACAGGGTGGCTTCTCCTGCCCCAACGTAGGTAGTAATAACAAACTGCCATTTAGTGAGAAATCCTGTGTGCTGTGCGCTGTGCTTTTGAGGCATTGGCTTTTGAGTTCTCCAGAAGAAAGAACAAAATAATGCCATTTGCAGCAACATGGTTAGACCTAGAGATTGTCATACTGAGTGAAATAAGCCAAACAGAGAAGGATAAATAGCATGTTACAGCTTTTATAAACGGAATCTAAAAAGAAATGATACAAATAAACTTTTTTACCAAACAACAATAGGCTCACAGACTTAGAATATGAATTTATGGTTGCCAGGGGGAAGAATGGGGAGAAGGGATAGTTACGGAGTTTGGGATGGACATGTACACACCGCTATATTTAAAATGGATAACCAAGTCCCTGCTGTATAGCACAGGGAACTCTGTTCAATGATATGTGGCAGACTGGACAGGAGGGGAATGTGGGGGGGATGGGTACATGTACATGCTTGGCTGAGTCTCTTGGCTGTCCACCTGAAACTATCACAGCATTGTTAATCAGCTATACTCCAACACAAAGTAAAAAGTTTAAAAAGAAAAGAAAGAAGTGCCGTTATTGCTTCCACTTTGCCGAGCAGGAAATTGAGGAACGTGTTCTCAAACTAGGGAGGTGGCAGAGCTGAGTCTCAGACTATGGCTGGTTTCTGTCTGTCTGGATAAGGTCTCTTGCCTGGGGCCCTGGCTAAGGATGAGATTTCTTTGGTCCATATAGCCTCCAGTATTCTTGCCTGGAGAATTCCTTGGACAGAGGAGCCTGGTGGGCTACAGTCCAAGAGGTCACAAAGAGTCAGACACAACTGAGTAACTAATTTTAGGGGGGCTTCCCTGGTGATTCGGATGGTAAAGAATCTGCCTGCAATGCAGGAGACCTGGGTTCATCCCCTGGGTCAGGAAGATCCCCTGGAGAAGGGAATGGCAATCCACTCCGGTATTCTTGCATGGGAAATCCCATAGACAGAGGAACATGGCGAGGCTACAGTCCATGAGGTCGCAAAAGAGTCAGACACAAAACACACACACACACACACACACACACACACACACACAAAGAGCCAGACACGACTTGGCGACTAAACAACAACATATGGCCTTAGGGGTATGATCCTTCCTATAGGGATGGGGGGCTTTTAGATCAGGGGCCCGTTGCTGGGTCAAGCGTCAGGCACAGATTCCTTGTGCCTCTGAAAGTTTAAACAAAAGCAGTCACAGGTCTCCCATTGCTGCCCACTGGAGAGATGCCCGGAAATCTGCCTATGCATTCAGATTATACCACAAACATTATGACTTCTCTGTGGGCTCATCTGTAATTTAGGTTTATATTCAGATATCATGATCCCAAAAAAGCGTGGTCAAATATTGCCATAGATTCCAGGGAATCCTTCATAGTGCCTTCCTGGTCTGGTCTAGATTTGTTTTTTCCTTACCTGTCAGTGTTGAACACCTATCCCCAGCACAGGGGCTTCCCTGGTGGCTCAGTGGTGCAGAATGCCTGCCAATGCAGGACAATCAAGTTCAATCCCTGGGTCTGGAAGATTGCCTGGAGTAGGAAATGGCAACCCACTCCAGTATTCTTGCCTGGGAAATTCCATGGACAGAGGAGCCTGGCGGGCTACAGTCCACGGGGGTGCAAAAGAGTTGGACACAACTTAGCGACTAAACAACAAAATCCCCAGGACATCTCATATTGTTATTCCCATTTTCTGAAGGAGAAGCCAGCCCAAAGATGGTGACCTGACTTCCCAGCCAGAATTGAGACTCAGCTCTGTGACTCCTCACCCATCACGGGAGGTTTGCTTGACTATGTGCCCTGTCCCTAGGGCTTTGACGTCTTTTCCTGCTGCGGTTCTGAGGGTGACTTGGGGTGCTCCTGGGCTCAGCTGTAATGCACTTTGACTTCTTCCAGGGTCAGAAGCTAGAGGATGAGGCTTGTCAGGCTTGCCCTGTTTATCTCAGCTCATCCTCAGCAGGGGGCCTTGCAATTAAAATGCGTGTTTGCTCCCATTTCTTAGCTTTTTAAACCCTATAGAATTTAAACTCAAGAACTCTAGGGCTCCAGAATCCTCCTAGGTGGAGAGTCACAAAAATATCTGCACAGACAAGAGGTTGCAAATCTGTGGCTTGGGATGCATGTTGCTCACAGCCCGTGTTTTGTTTGTCAGGTAAAAGTTCAACCTGAAGACTGTTTTCATTTCCTTTCAATTGCTGGTGACATTTGAGAATCAGGACACCTCATATAATAATACAGACCCCAGCTTTTCCTGAAAATCAGACATTCTAGTAACACAGGCTTCCATTCTTATATAACACCGAGGGGACAAGGAACTACTGCTTCTGGTATTAGAAACTGAAGACCCCAGGCCCCCCAGGTCCCAGCATGCTCTACTTTTGACACTGTCTCTGTTCGATGGGTGTACATTACCTGTCCAGTTCCACCTTGGAAAGAGAGAGACAAACAAGGAAAGAAACACAGAGAGCATGCTTGTCTGATTATTGTTCAGAAACACTGTGGATGCCGAAATATTAGAGTCAATTTCGGGTGGTCAAGTTACAGGGCTCCTTGTCTGATTAATTCAAGAATCCATAACTGCATGGCCCCCAGGACCAAACAAGGGCTTTGACGAGAAGACACAAACCGCCCTTTTCAAAGCCTCAGTGCTCCAGAATGTCAGGGTCTCTTTCAGGCATAGGAGACATCCCTCCTTCATGCTGTGTAACCTATTCAAAGTCTTATGGAAAAGATAAGTACTGATTTGCACTGGATGTACCTATAGATATTAAAAAAACCTGATCCTAAGCACAAGTCCAACTCATTAGCTTTGGTAGTGTACGCTGTTATTTAGGGAAATCAGGTTGCAGGAAATCGTATGTGTGTGTAGGCACAGATATATTTATATTTTCAATTCATTAGAGTTTCCTAAATGCAAAAGCAATTCTGCTGTCACAGAGAAAGAAACAGCATGCCAGAATATTCGGCAGCCGGGATTTTAAATAAAACATGCTTTTTCTTCATAATTAATATAACAAGGTTTCCTGGCTTAGGACTTGGCAAAGATCCCAGGAAAAATGGGGGGAGGGGGTTGGTGTGACGTGCTTGTGACCCAACGAACAAATTCCAGGAAGAGTTTGTGCTGCTGAGTGAGCTCTCCTCAATCACTTCATAATTTGAAAATAAAAAAAATTTTTAGCATATTGACAACAATGGCTAATAATCACTGTAGCAAGTATTTATTAAGCTTATTAAGTCTTTGCTATATGTCAGAGATTGTGTGTTTTATATTTTATATATAAATATATTTATATTTATTACCTCATGTATAGCTTCCCCACAGCTCCATGAGGTAAGGACTGCTGTCATCCTCATTTAACAGATAACAAACTAAGCTTTAAAGAAATTAAATAATCTGCACAGATGGCTGCCCCGTGAGGTTACAGAGCTGGGATTCAAACCCAGGATGGCTTGATGCTGGTCCCAAATTCATAACCTCTGTGTTAGAGGTTGCTGTGACAGGCACTACCCTGAAACGACTGAGACCTTCAATGTGGAATGGAACGTGTCCAGAGGGACAGTGGCCTCAGATTCCAGCTTCAGGCAGGAGGAAAAGTCACTCCCACCTGGAAGCTTCTCCAGCAATCCCTGAAGCTTTTCTTTCCAACGCGAGAGAGATCAAGTCTTGCTAGATGGCTAGCCCGTTAGCTCAGGGCTTTCAAAACTTTAGTCATGAATGAATCCATCTTCAGAAATTTTGCCAAAGCCCAGACTAGTTTCTTAATACTTTCTGTCAACCTAAATAGATTTATTTTGAAAGGAAACAACTGTCACTACTATAAATTGGAAAATCAAAGAAAAGGAAACAATGATATTGAATTCCAACTGGCTGCAGCTGTCATTCTAAAACTCCACGCGGAACTCTGCTTTCTTCTTGGTAGGAGGGAAGATTAGGAAGAGTGGCTCAGATGGTAAAGAATCTACCTGCAATGAGATAGACCTGGGTTTGATCCCTGGGTTGGGAAGATCCCCTGGAGAAGGAAATGGCAACCCACTCCAGTATTCTTGCCTGGAGAATTCCATGGACAGAGGAGCCTGGTGGGCTACAGTCCATGATCTCACAAAGAGGCAGACATGACTGAGCAACTAATACTTCACTTTGGAGGAGAAGGACTTACCAGCACCACCCCAGTCTGTCTTTGTTATGGGATTGGGAGAGCTTACAGTAAAACTGAGAAGGAAATGGCTTTCTCACACTGTGTTTTGACGTGATGTCTCCCCTGGCCAGGCACCACCCGAATCAACTTGGATACCAGCAGCAGTTCACATGCCACACCAGGGAAAACACAGACGTAAAGACAGCTTCGGGGATGGAACTGGTTCCCATTTGTGGGAAGTTAGTTTCCTGGGAAAGTGAAAAAAGTGAGAGAGACAGTTGCTTAGTTGCGACTGACTCTTTATGACCCGGTGGACTATAACCTGCCCTCCAAGTTCTTCTGTCCATGGAATTCTCCAGGCAAGATTACTGGAGTGGGTTGCCATTCCCTTCCCAGGGGATCTTCCCAACCCAGGGATCAAAAACAGTTCTGCATTGCAGGTGGATTCTTTATCATCTGAGTCACCAGGGAAGTCCACCTCCCTGGGAAGCCCCGGGCTTTTCCTGAGAACTGACTGGCGGAGGAGGGGAATATTGGGGCTTGTGCCCATGTGGTGGGCCTCAGACACAAGGCCAACCCACTCTTTTGTTCATTCATTTGCCATTTCAGTGGGCTCCCAAGAGCATGATCGCATCCAGAAATGTGTTTTTCTCCAACCTCCTCATACTGGATGGTCTCATGCCTGATCCTTTGGCTCCCTCCCTGCAAGCTCCTGCGATAACCCATTTGCACCAGTATCTCTCACCAAGTGCTTATGTGAAGAGCAACCGATTGCAAATGCTGTGCAGTCCAGTCCGCAGCTAACTGAGCAGAGGTCGTGTAGGTGGCCCTGGGTCGGGCACAGGTGACTGCCTCAGAGTGAAGGGATCCAGCCTTGACTTCCTCCCCAGCCCAATCCCCTCATGTCCTTACAGGAGTGCGTCATCCCACTGGGCCTGAGCTTCCTCCTTTGCATGTAAAGGGTCTGGGCCAGCTCCCCTTCACCTCCTGGCTCATCACTGTGGTCCTATAAACAGCTTTGCCCAGTGTCCCAAGAAGGAGACCACCCAGAGGGACCACTGGATGCTGCTTCTCCTTTGGCCTCGAATTTTCCCATTAGAACCTTCCCTCCTTCCCTCCAGCTCCAGATGAAAGCAAAGCCACAGTGAAGCCACTGCTAGGATAGCAGCGCGCATGTGCAATGGATGGATAGTTCATGTGCTAAAGCAAGGATGAGATTTCCTTTGACCACAAAGGACGGAGCGGCACCACTTCACACCTATCAGGATGCCTAGAACCCTTTGAAAATGAAAAATAACAAGTATTGGTGAGGATGTGAAAAAATCAGAGCTCTCATTTATTGCTGGTGGAAATAAATGGTGCAGCCACTGTGGAAGAGCATGGTGGTTTCTTAAAAAGTTAAACATAGAATTACAACGTGATCTAGCAACTCCACTTCTAATATCAAACCCAAAGAATGGAAATTAGGGACTCAAACAGCTACGTGTACACCAATGTTCATAGCAGCCTTATTCATATAGGCAAAGGATATCACAACCCAAGTGTCCATCAGCAGATGAATGGATAAACCGTGATATGCCATGGAATACTATTTAGCTATAAAAAGGAAAAAATTTTGATATATGCTACAACATGGATGAACCTTGAAAACATGAATAGTGGTGACATAAAGCCAGTCATAGAAAGACACGTATTGTATGATTCTACTTACATGCTGCTGCTAAGTCGCTTCAGTCATGTCTGACTCTGTGCGACCCCATAGACAGCAGCCCACCAAGCTCCCCCGTCCCTGGGATTCTCCAGGCAAGAACACTGGAGTGGGTTGCCATTTCCTTCTCCAATGCATGAAAGTGAAAAGTGAAAGTGAAGTCGCTGAGTTGTGTCCGAATCCTAGCAACCCCATGGACTGCAGCCTACCAGGCTCCTCCATCCATGGGATTTTCCAGGCAAGAGTACTGGAGTGGGTTGCCATTGCCTACTTATACGAGGTGCCTAGACTAGGTAAATTCATAGTGACGAAGTACAATAAAGGTTACTGAGGGCTTGGAGGAGGAAGGAAGAGAGTTATTTTTAAATTTTTTATTTATTCACTTATTTTTTGGCTGTGCTGGGTCTTCGTTGCTGTGCACGGGGTTTCTCTAGTCGTGGCGACTGGGGGCTTCTCTGGCTGTAGTACTTGGGCTTCTCGTTGTGGTGGCTTCTCTTGCTGCAGAACACAGACTATAGCTGCAAAGGCTTCAATAGTTGTGGCTCCTGGGCCCATTTATGCCAAAGCATGTGGAATCTTTCCAGACCAGGGCTGGAACCAGTGTCCCATGTATTTCAAGGTGGATTCTTCAGCACTGGACCATCAGGGGAGCCCGAGAGTTATTATTTAATGGATACAGAGTTTATATGTTGGGAATGATGAAAAAGTTTTGGCTATAGATAGTGGTGATGGTTACATAATACTGTGAATGTAATTAATGCCACTTAATGGTATACTTAAAAATGGTTAAAATGAAACAGTGGTATGGTGCATATATTTTACAATTTTTTAAAAATAGCTGAGGCTTTGCATAATTGTTCATCTCAGGACATAGCTTATGTTTGCGGCAGGGGCCAGAGCAGATGGATGGTATGAAGGAAGCAGCAGCTGGAATGGTGACTGGAATACTGGCAACCCCTGTCCTCTGTCACCTCCACCTCTTACCCCAACACTGAGCGCTTGGTCCAGCAGTGGGGACAGGCCCTGCTGAGTTGTGCACTCCTGCTCGTGGCTCGCTTCCCAGCCCTGCAGCTTCACATGGCCACAATGCAGTTCTCTCCAGCTGCCTTTAGGAGCAATGCAAATCCTTCCCTGGTGTGTAGTGACATCTGGTCTACCACCAGGGCTTGGAAGAACATCCAAAGAGAAAGAGATGGCTGGGGTATGAGTTCCAATCTTACCTACCAGGTGAAAGGTTGTTCCGCTATTGGCTCATTCTAAGCCAAGGTTCTAGCCCCAGAGGTCAGGTCTAGCCCCAGCTCTTTGCTCTACAGCTTCCCAGTCCTTTGAGAACATATTGTGATGTTCTTGCTGTTCAGTCGTCCAGTTGAGTCTGACTTTGCGACACCATGGAGCAGCACACCAGGCCTCCTGTTCCTCCCCATCTCCCAGAGTTTGCCCTAGTTCATGTTCACTGCACCAGTGATGCTGTCCAGCCATCTCATCCTCTGATACCCTCTTCTCCTTCTGCCCCTGATCTTTCCCAGCACAGGGTCTTCTCAGTGAGTCGGCTCTTTGCATCAGATGACCAAAATACTGGAGCTTCAGCTTCAGCATCAGTCCTTCCAGTGAATATTCAGGGTTGATCTCCCTTAAGATTGACTGGTTTGATCTCCTTGCTATCTAAGGGACTCTCAGGAGTCTTCTCCAGCAGCACAGTTCAAAAACATCAATTCTTTAGCATTCTGCCTTCTGAGAAAATGTCCTAATAGTTAATTCCTAGAGACCATCAACACAGACTTTTAGTCTCTGCTTTTTTGTTTTGTTTTCTAGAAGGTTTAGAATTGTCAAAAGTAGAGGAAGAGCCTGTGTTGAAATAATCACTAGATTAAAGATAGGACAGAAGAGATTAGACCACAATGCCCTCCACCCCCCAGAAGATTATGCTGTAAGTCACAGGATCCCTCTCTCTGCGCCCCCCTCCCCCCAGCCGCCTTCCCCCCAAAACTATCCTTAGCCTAGAAGACACCATATTATGCTCACTGGTGACTGGGTAAGGGGGTGAGATGTTAACATTGCTAGTAATTTGCTTCTAACTCAGTTTAGTTCAGTTCAGTTCAGTCGCTCAGTCGTATCTCTTTGTGACCCCGTGGACTGCAGCACACCAGGCTTCCCTGTCCATCACCAACACCCGGAGCTTGCTCAAATTCATGTCCATTGAGTCAGTGATGCCATTCAACCATCTCATCCTCTGTCATCCCCTTCTCCTCCTGCCTTCAATCTTTCCCAGCATCTGGGTCTTTTCCAATGACTCAGTTCTTCACATTAGGTGGCCAAAATATTGGAGTTTAAGCTTCAGCATCAGTCCTTCCAACTGGGGAAGGCCAAAGTCCTGAGGCATGGATCCATCGTGAAAGCCTGATTAGAGATGGACCAGCAGTTGGATCTCAAGGGGTCTCAATGAATCTACTGCAAAACGTCTACCTTCCCACGTGCCAGAAGTAGCTATTCCTAGCCCTCTCAGAGGAGCTGGGCAGTTTGTGAGCACTCAGCCATGGTGAGACTGGGGATACACATGACGGAAGAAGCAGGCAGTAGCTTGTGCGCCTTTCGATCTGGGTGGAGATGTTTGCTGAAACATGTTTGTCACAGTGAACTGGCTGAGGCTCCAGCTGACTTTTGTCCCTACCCTGGATGCCCCTGGAGCCTAGCGGCCCTTTCTGTGTCTGCCAGGCCTGAGCTAGTCTGGGTAGGACCTGCAAAAACTTTCCAAAGACAGGGGCCCAATCTCTTCACCAGAGAGTGCCCTGCCTCTCTTAGGATTGGGTGGCTCTCCTACTTCCTTCATTATCATGCTTGCGTGCGGTGGGTCCCTCATCCCTCACACAATGGCTCTGGCATAAGACTGGCTCCATTCTACTCTGGCTCCAGCATTTACTAGCTGAGTTACTTTCGGTAACTTAACGTCTGCAATGGACACAATTATAGTACTCCAATTATCGAAGATTATGTGCAATAAAAGGGACAAAATGCACATAAAACATTTAGCACAGTCCTTGGCAACTGTCAGGTGTTAATAAATGTGAACTGAGATCATAGTTGTCCCCCTCCTTCTCCCCATTCTCCTTGTTTTGCACCAGTGATCTTCCTCTTTGGATTTACAAGTCCCAGGAATAAGAATTCTTATCCTTTCCCTGTCTCTCTCTGTAGGAACAGAATGGATTATAGGGATGAAAGTAGGTAGATGCTGTCTATTCACAATCCTCATGCCCTGCCATCACCCAGGTGAGCCACAGGATCCAGGTGTATGGCGCAAACAACCGGCGATTCTTGTGGCCTTTCTGGTTTGGTCCAGCCTGGTGGTGTGACTGCCAGTATCCACGTTTCCACCATAGCCTCTTTTCTGTGGGTGGATCCAGTGATTCACGAAATAAGTGGGCCTGCTTCGGACCCCTGGGACCCCTTGACATCAGCCCAGGGTGCACAGCTGGGAGGCAGCTGTTTCAGACTCCCAGAGCCCGAGGGATCTGAAGGGCCCCCAGCTTGGGAAGGTCCTGCTTTCTTTTTGTTTAGTTTCCATTTGAGCTCCAGCTCCGGTTCCAACTCCTGCGAAGGGCACGTCTGCCACCTGCTGGCCACGAGCAGTGCAGCACCCAGCCGTCCCTCAGGCTCCAGGTTCCAGTTAAAATGTGGGGCTCTGGCCTGGCCTAAGTCCTGCAGGCCTGGATGAAGGCCGGTAGAGAGGGACAGGCCCTGGCCTCCAGACAGCTTCATGGAGGGAGGAAGAGACAGACAAAGGACTGGATCAAGGCTGAGCTGACAGGCTGTGACGAGGATAAGATTGAAGGAGGGGGTAACATTTGTTCCAGGGTCCCCTCATTCCTCTTCTCTGGCACCTACCTGGCACCCAAGCCCGGAGGTATCAACATCAGACACTCCCCAGGGCCAGAAACACCCTGAGCCCTGAGCCTGCCATTCCTCTGCCGACCTGCCCTCACCTCTCCAAAACAGGCGCACTCCGGGCAGCAAATGACTTCTGTTTCTGCATCCTTTCTCCTCCCCAGCTTTTTATTTTATAATTTGTCAAACCTCTAGAAAAGTGGAAAGAATAATACAGTGAATATTTTTCACCCAGACAGATGCAACACTGATCATTTGCCATGTTGCTTTCTGCCCTGATTTTATGTACACACATTTGCTTTGGCTGGTTGGTTGGTTAGTTGTTTGCTTTGCTGGATCCTTCGCAACTAAACTGCAGCCATCCCACTCCCTGCTTCAGGACCTTCTTAGAACAAAGGCATTTTCTATAAAACCACACTTCCATTATCACACTCAAGAAACTCAACATTGACACAATAATACTGTATAACCTAGGTCTATATTCAAATTTCCAGATAGTCCCAATGATATTCTTCAGGGCTTTTTTTTTTTTAAATCTAGGATCCAATCAAGGATCCTTCGCTGCATTTGGTTGTCAGGTCTCTCTAGTCTCATTAATAGGGAACAATCTTCCCATCTTTTTCATCTTTTATGACACTGACAGGCTTGCAGAGTTGAGGCTAGCTGTTTTGCAGAAAGCCCACGCTTTCTGTCTGTCATGTTCTTCATGAGCAGATTCAGGATAAGCATTTTTGTCTAGACTGTTGTGCCCTTCGTACACCATGTCGAATGCATTCTTTCTTCTTACCATTTTACCCAAAAATGACTGAAGGCGCTACAGTGAAACAGAAAACTGAAGCTTCTGCTGGAGGTGGAGGAAGCAAATATACGAAACTGCCTAGACTGGGTACCAGGAAAATACATCATACTGACAGCAGCTTCCTGGCCACTGAGAACCAAAGGGAAGCCTGTCAGAAGACGGAGCTCCTGTTTCCTAAGACAGAGGTCAGCAAACCTTCCTTGTAAAGTTCCAGACAGGAAACATTTGGGACTATACTGTTTCTGTCACAACTGTCCTCCCATTATAGCATGGAAAGAGTTAAAGTCAGTATACAAGCAGGTGGGAGGGGCCGTGTTCCAATAAAACTTTATTGGCAAAAACACAATCTGGCTTCGGCTTCAGAGCTTTTTTTTTTTTTTTTTGCTGATCTCTGATTTAACTGAAAGGAAATATTCCACCTATTAAATAAATAACACTTTCTCTTTTTTTTTTGATGTACTGCATTTTAAAAACAAAGGGGACAACAGAGGATGAGATGGTTGGATGGCATCACGGACTTGATGGACATGAGTTTGAGCAAGCTCTGGGAGCTGGTGATGGACAGGGAAGCCTGGCATGTTGCAGCCCATGGGGTCACAAAGAGTCGGACATGACTGAGCGACTGAACTGACTGACTGACATCATTTTAAGAACAACGCAAACACTATTCCTACCATTATCTATTTTTTCAGCAAACCTATGTTGAGGCACGCCATATGCCAAACACTGCTGGATAATGGCTAAATACATCAGTGGTGAAACAGAAAGAGCCTTGATTTTCTAGAGAATCAGAGTTTGATGTGAGCAACAGATAACATGCAAATAAACACATATAAAATTATAAGCAGTAATGGGCACCATGGAGGAAATGAATGGGTGCAGAGACAAAACCACTGGGGTGTGTCATACTGATGGGGGAGGCAGGAAAGATGCAGAGAGGATGACATTCAAGCTGACATGGAGGCAAGGGAGGAATGGTGGGGCAAGCTATCTAGGCAGAAGGAACAAGTGCAAAAGCCCCAAGGAGGGAAGAGCTCGGCTGGTGCCATTTTGAACCCAGGTCTAGTTGGAGCATCAGGAGAGAAACAACATTTGGAGAAAAGGGTCTGGGATGAGGTTCATAGGTCATGGCAGGTGTTCCTATTTTGTTCCGAGAACAATGAGGAGCAACTGGAGAGTTTAAACATCTGTCCATCTCCAACCTTAAAGAGCTGTTGTGTGACAGTCGCTCAGTTGTGTCCAACTCTTTACAACCCCATGGACTGTAGCCCACCAGGCTCCTCTGTCCTTGGGGTTTCCCAGGCAGGAATACTGGAGTGGGTCGCCATTCCCTTCTCCAGGGAATCTTTCCAACCCAGGGACTGAATCTAGGTCTGCTGCATTGCAGGCAGATTCTTTACCCTCTGAGCCACCAGAGAAGTCTAAGGCAATCACCTAGACATGGGCATAAATGTGAATCCTCTCACAGCTGTGTGACCTCTGAAACTCAATTTCCTCACCTGTGAAGGTGCTAATGCAACCTCTTCATAGGGTTGTTGTAAGAGTTAAATGCAGCAGTGTATAGTCAGGCAGAGGAGACACACAATACATGGTGATCGCTGTAACTAAGAAAACGGTCGGTACCTGGGCAGCCAGGTTTCACCCTGGGAACAGGTAAGTGCAAGCACTCTGCATCCATACTGAGGAGAAGAGGGATGTTTCGGATGCTCAACCAGCACAGGAAGAGTGGGGAGCGTGGTCAAATAGGCCTTACCATTCTCTCCAGTCCACACTCCCATGCCCCCAGCCATCAGAAAGTACCTAGTGCTGCTATGCCCTGGCTATGACCCCAAAACAGCCCCTTTCAGCTCACGGGAGCTCAGGAAAGAGCCCAAACAGCTCAGAGAACTCAACCTTGCTCCTCTCTCTGTCATTTTCTCTTTCAGCTCTCCCTGCTGTCTTTTCTCACAGAGCCGGACCCAGGTGAGTGTGCAGACTGCCCTGGGGCTGCTCACCCCACAGGCTGGTTCTGGGATGGAGAAAAGGGATGTGAGTGTGCGTGTGCCCCCAGGGGTCCAATGTTTCGGAAGTGGCTTGGACCCCTTTGAGGATTTCCCCAAAGAAATATACTCCTGGGTGTTTATGTGTCCACAAACAGTGTTTCACACAATTTTGAGTTGACTGATGTTGCCTCAGGACTCCAAGAGAAAAACTGCTGAAGTGGTTAAACCCCTTCATTTCTCAGAGAAGGAAACAGGCTCAGAGAGGGGAAGTAACCTGCCCCAGGTCACACAGCCTACTAATGCTGAGATGAGACACTTTGCCTTGGCAAAGGGAGGATGTCTTGAGCAATGGCTCCAGGGATGCAGCCCTGGGCTACCCTACTCTCTCCACTCCATCAGTGGCAGGCCGGCATCTCTCTGTGGAAAGGGTGGTGCCATGTAGGCAGGCTCCAGGCTGGCCCATCCCTGCTGATGGCCTCCCACCAGCAGCCCCACTGGGATGCTCCTCCACCGGCTTTGTTTCCTCAGTGTTCTTTCACACAAGCTCTTCTCTCACAGACATACCTGCCACCTCTCACCTTCTCCCCATCCTGTTTCCTCTGTCTGGTACCCTGGGCTGAGCAAAGCTGCTCCTTCCGGCATCTGGTCCCCTGTGGGTCTCTGTCTCCAGGTCCGAGTCTCTTTTTGCTGCTCTGAGACCCAAGGGAGTTAACTCCACTCACTACTTCACTTGGGGGGTAGAACGCATCCCCCACTGGTAGTGCCCCATGTTGGTCACCCGCAGAGGACACGAGCCAGGCACAAGGAGACTACAGTCATGTCTCAGCTTTGGATCAAGGGTCTCTTTGGAGCAAAGATGGCACTGGGTCAAATTCAGCTTGACAGTCAATATTCTCTGGCAGCAAAGCCCTACATGGGCAGACAGACTTGTGCCAGCTCAAGGCAAGCGACCTTATCCCACCCCATGTGCTTAGGGAACATTTGTGAAACTGGTAAGAAATATACATGAGTGTGGCATGCTGGGGTTTGAAAGGATCGGGGTCTTTGCTCAAAGCACAAGAGAGTGTTGAATTCAACAACATGTAATTCCTTGGAAGGATCGTATTTCAGGGAGGGCTCCCTTGGATGGCCAGACCAGCAGGGTCCACATGTGGAATCCAGGGAAGGTCCAAAGTCCAGAGATGGGACAAGCTGCCCCCACCCCAGCCTTCTGCACAAAACTTCTCAGGCACCACTGAATGGGCTGCTGTAGTCTGGGTGTCCAGGAGACACAGCTGCAGAACTGTGTGGTCACACAGAAGAAGAAACAGGATGTTGAAGTCTCAAGGGACCTCACTCTCCATGTATTTGAAGAGCAGCCCCACCCTTAGTCCATGAGGTAGCCTTTGTGGGAATTAAGAGGGATATCTACCTCAACACACTTTACTGCCACCTGCCAGAAAGTTGCAAAAGACATCTACAATGACTCTAAGTTTACGATGCCCTGGATTGTGCAGTGAACAGCGTAAAGAACGTGGACTATATGCAGTGGTTCTGCTGAACAGATGTCACAGAAAAGGGACTTTGCGTCCACAAAGCTCTCAGTTTTAATTAAACAGATTGGAAACTATAGTGTCAGATTTAATCTGCAAATAGTAGATCATCAGAGTTCTCAAAAAAAATCTCAGTGGGCTTTGGGGCTCTTGGAAAATAGTGTGTTCTCCATCCCTGGTGGTATTCAAGCACAGGCTGAAAAACCACTTAATGGACATGAGTTTGAGCAAACTCCAGGAGACAGGGAAGGAAAGGGAAGCCTGGCGTGCTGCAGTCCACGGGCTCTCAAAGAGTCGGCCACGACTTAGCAACTAAACAACAGCAATAGGGAGTGGAAAGAGTGGAATTTAACATGCTGAGCTTCTGGACTTTATAAGAACTCTGCCAATGGCTTCTGAGAGTTCAGTGAGTAGAAGAAGGGACCTTGGAGCAGGCCACCCACAGTTTTCCGAGTCCCTCTCAAGGTGTTCGGTCAGCCTGTGGCTGTGGAATGAGGTGAGATGTCATGACTGGGTCTGTCTGCAAAGAACAGGTTAGGTTCTAAAGACTCCTCTGTTTGTGTCTGATTTAATTTCATCTGAGGGTTATACTTTGATGGAATTTTGTCAGATTCCCCGCCGTCTTTAGACAATGGTGGGGCCAGAGATACACTGTGCTCATGTCCATGGGCAAGCTGCTGCTGTGGTTGATCCTGCTGGAGTCAGTGCGTGGTGACGGCCTGGCTGGCACAGACGGGGCCAGGACACAGTCCCCAACGGGTGGCAGAGGAGGTGGCCATCAAACAACACAGACTCTGCCCATCTCCCCAAAGCAGGTGACACAACAGCCCACAAGCCTATGGAAATGCCTCTTCAAAGCCGGCTAGACTGGGCCCAGCAACACAGGCTGAGCGCATCCATCAGCTGTCCTGCCACCTGCCAGCAAGGGTCTCTGCTGGGCTTGCCCTGTCAGCCGATTGGAAGCGTCAAATGCAGGCTGACAGGGCTGGGGTTTGGGGGCGGCCCTCGGAGGAATGGTTTGTGCCACAGTGATGGATGGTGCCAACAGGGACAGCGTTCCAGGGATTTCTACTCCGTTCCACACATCTGGCGAGCTCTTTAACCCAAACAGCTGCAGAGCCCCATCCCAGGAACTCTGGAGTTTTTCTGTAGGGACCACGATAATCCCAGTCCAGGGACCTGGAGCACGTGCCAAAGGAGATTTCCCAATGCATGTTACTTCCTAGAAGCTAAAACCCATGGACTTTCAGGAAACACAAACCCACAAGAGGCTCCCGGGCTCATAAAAAGCAAACTAGACTGGAGTCAGGTAGACTGGGGTTCTGATATCATCTCCTTCTGCCCTAACTTTTCCTTTTCTGTGAAATAGAAATAAGAAGACCTATGCCATTAGGGTTTTGTTTTGTTAAGGTTAAACAGATTGTGTGAAATCACATTTATTTAGTATAGTCACCAATACATAGAAAATAGTGAGTGTGTAATAACCTCTTATTTGGATTATTGGAGTTAAGATACTCTTACCATTCTTCCTGATAAATTCTAAAAGCAGACTCTGATAATTAGACAAATCCACAAGGGTTTCTTTTTATACCTGATATGAAATACTTCTGACAGCTGCCCCATTCTTCCCTCAAAGCTTTCTCCTTTTCTGTAGACTAGAGATAGTTTCTGATAATCTGTATTTGAACCTGGAGTGATTTTTTAAAATCTGCCAATGGAACCAAATTTCATGTCGGGCTGCATGCAATCCCTCTCTCCCCAGGTAAGCCCTTGGACAAATGTCTATACTGCTGTCAAGCTCATCAGGCACTGTCTTCACCAAATATCTATGACCCAAGTCTCACAGTTTCTCTCCTGAATTCTCTGTTTACTCTAAACCAGACAGACACCATCTTTGCTGGCAGAGCCGTGTGCCCACCGTGTGTCGGCTGATCAGAAGGAAGGGAGGCTAGGCCCCCGAGGGAAAGCTTGATCTATCAAATACATATGTCAGGGGCTAATAGGGCTCTGTGTTGGGCACTGTGGAGCGAAAGAGAGGAACCGACATGGCTCTTACTCTTAAGAAGCCAACTATGCAGTTGGAGGAAACAAATCAGATAGACCATGTTAAATACGAAGTACAAGAGCTATGCCCTCTAAGATTGAGCCATGCAACCTAAAATTCTGCAATCAGCTGAGCCATTGAGGAGTTCTAGTATCTAGAATTTGTATCCCACCAGCAACTGAATATTAATCAAGCTATGTGGGTCTGTTTGTTATTACTACATGATATAGTCGGCCCTTGAACAATGTGAGGGTCAGGGATGCTGACCCCAATATAGTAAAAAATCTACTTTGTGTCCCCCAACCCCTGCCCCCAGCTTAACTTCCCTGGTGGCTCAGCAGTAAAGAATCTGCCTGCAATACTGGAGACGTGGGCTTGATCCCTGGGTCATAAAGACCCCCTGGAGAAGGAAATGGCAACCCACTCCAGTATTCTTGCTTGGGAAATCCCATGGACAGAGGAGCCTGGCTGCTACAGTCCCTGGGGTCACAAAGAGTCGGATCCGAGTGAGCACACACACACACACACTGCCTTGCTTAGCAGGACGATAATCAATATCTACGTGTTTCATTCCCTCCTTAGCTTCACTGAGGGGTGAGGAGGCCTTGTAAATAGAGCTGGATTCAAGTCAAAGCCCTCCAGCACACATTTCATCCATCCCTCATCATCTGGAAAAATGATACCATTCCATCTATCTATAAAAACCTCCCCTCATTTCCAAATATCTGCAATGGTCTAACCAAGATCAGCCAGTCTGACCCTCAACTTGTGGGAGTGATGGGAGAAATTACAGGAGCAATTCGAAGGCGCTGATCTCTAAACACCTGTTGGAAAACAAAAATCAATTCTCCAAAGAAAAAAGAAAGAAAGAAATGGGGCCATCATCTCATTACCAAACCCATTGTCTCTGCAAAATGTCAGTTTGAAATCTTTCATGTCAAATTCAGAAAAACATTTTTTTCCCTTCACACTCTCCCTCTCTTTCTCTACTTTATCAAGCTAGCTGGAAAGAAACTTGATTTGCCCCAGGAAGACAATGGCCTTATCTTCAACCTAGATCCTCTTGCCTGGGAAGGTGGCCTCCTCTGGGAGCATTTTCATAGTGGGGAAAAGCGGCTCGAGCGAAATAATGAGGAAGCAAAGGGAGTCTTGACTTGACAGTGTGATAAATGAGGTGAAACTTTGGCAAGGAACCAGAGTTGGCGTATTCAAAAAGGAAATAAAAAGATAGTTCCATTTTAATGGGAAATATAAAACAGCCATTGTGCAAAAGTCGATTTTTCAAAGGCTAGAGCGATAAAGACTATCAGGGAATGACTGAGAGACCAGTAAGATAATGTGATTGATAATCAGGCTTAGGTAAAGTGGCATCCTCCGAGCCATCAGCTGGCTCTGTGGGAGTGCCCTTTCAAGTCGGCTATCTGCATTTGCCCCTACGTCATTATCATATGCATCTCAGGAGGGCTTTCTTGCAGCTTCAGCTTGCCGGCTTGCCACACTCCTGCCAGCTGGCGAGAGCAAAGTCAACCCTACTTCTCCTAAATCCCAAACTTCTCTCTGTCAGTCGCAGAGCTACCAACATCTTCCAAAGCCCCGGACAACAAAGAGCTTGGGTCCAGCCTTACACACACCTGCTTTCCCCAGTGGACTGGTCTAGTGTGAGATTTACCACCATGGCCAAGGCCACACACGGCCCTTTCTCTCAGTGGGCAGGATCTGTGAACCTTCTCAAGGTTGTTCTTGGGTGATTCCTAATTAACAGGCTGGATGTGCAGTGGGAATGACTGGACCCCTTTGACAAGGGCAAGTGTGAATTCTCTGAGGCAGTGTGAGAGGCCTGCTGAAGAAGTGGAGAGTGTGCACTTTAGGGGTTGTGCGGAGATAAGCTGCCTTTGTTCATAAGCTACATCTATTAGTGTGTGGTTTAAAGTAGAGATAATAATACACTTCCTAGATTTTCAGGAGAATGAAATGGGATGGTTCATGTAAAATGCTTAGTACCGAGCCTGGTACATAGTAAAGACTCAGTAAATATTAACGGTTATGATGACTCTATAGAAATAACTTGGGAGCAGTTTGATGCTGTGACCGAAAGGGAGGTGACAAATTTCTTTGACTTGATTGAGCTGAAGTGACTGGTAAAGTCCCACTGAGAAATTTCATTCATAGAACCACCCAACAAGGCATCCAAGTGCCCCTGGATCTGACCCTGGGCAGATCTGTATAGCAACTTGGAGGATTCCTAGACCCCAGTCATCTTCCTGTTACAGGTGAGGAAACTGAGGCACCGAGAACACAGTTGGCTTGTGTCCCAGGTCATGGTTAGCGAAAAGCCAGAACTTGACATCTTCTTCCCATTTCCAATCACGTACTCTTGACCTTGCCAAGTGCCAGTACTGGATCACTGGGTCATAACAACCCCCTCAAATGAAAATTCACAATGCTTGACCCCTTCTATACACCCTATTAGTGTCAGGAGCTGAAAAGACACAGGAAGCCTCTTTTAGGACCTAGAAATCTTCAGAAAATGGGGTTTTCAGTGAAATAAAATGGTGGCTTCTTTAAGTCTAACAATTAGGGTTTCTTCTGTCCTGTTCCCATGTCTGTAGATTGGACTCCTGACCAGTATGAGTACAGCCAAGAGTATAATAACCAGGAAGAGAACGCCAGCAGTACCTCTGCCTATTCTGACAACCCTGACTGGTACTACGAAGAGGATGGTGGGTACCAAAGCTGTTTGGGGGCCCTCCCGAAAGGAGAGCAGCCCACCCAGCAGGGAGTTTACATATGACCACATGCAAGGGCTCACCACCTCCTCTCTGAATGGGATCATAAAATAGGTTTTGGAAAAAGTTATTTAGAGTGGCTTTTTGGTTTTTTTTTTTTTTTCAGTTAGAATCATATACTGTGAAAACTGGAGAGGTTGTTTGAGACCATCTCTTCCATCCTCAAATGACAGGGGAAGCAAGTGAGGCCGAGGGGAGCTGACTTAGCCAAGATCACACAGCAAGTTAGTGCATCATCATTCAGGTCTCCCGACCCTGTGGGTTAGTCATGTTCAAAGTCATTCCCAGAGCTTTCATGACATGCGGGTCCTAATTATGCAGAAGAATTTCGGTTAGCGTCAGGCAGCAGACTGTAGCTAATGCACAGCTGGCATTGGGACTTCCCTTTCAGCTGCGCTGTGTCTTCCTTTCTCTTTCCGCTCTTTGGAAGCTTTGCACAGTTGTTAGGTTGTGTGTGTGCATGCGTGTATTCACACGTGTGCTTCAGCCACCTTTGTTTTTGTTTCCGTGGCTTCCTAACCCACACAAAGGGACAGAAAGGAAAATGAGAAGCGGGGCCTAAGCACAGGCACGTGACTAAACCAGGAGAAGGAATGGAAAGCACTTAGCAGCTGGAATAAAAGCTGTGTAACTGCGAAGTGGCCTGGAAGGCAGGGCCAAGATCCGGGGCATCAGGGGAACATCAGAAGGGACCATCAAAACAAGAGCCAGGCCCAGGGATCCTAGTTCCTGAACCAAAGAACAATGTGTGTGAACAGAAGGATAAAGAATTCCCCAAGGGAAGATCCATTCAGACA
Organism: Bison bison bison; assembly: GCF_000754665.1. Classification (NCBI taxonomy): domain Eukaryota; kingdom Metazoa; phylum Chordata; class Mammalia; order Artiodactyla; family Bovidae; genus Bison; species Bison bison. The sequence continues at coordinate 17,428,367 of NW_011495018.1, read as the reverse complement.
GCCATGAAAAGCCAAAGGCACAGATGAAATATGACAAAATCTAACTGAACAAGTAGTTGAAGAAAGATGAAGGCCACTGGGTCATTTCCTCCTCGCCGTCAATTCTTCTGTCCCCCTCTTGCCTTTGGTCTTCTTTCCTGATGTTCAGAAGGCTGGTGTTTCATTAGGGGTGGGTTTTCGTTCCCCACTCCTGACCTCCACCCCTGGGCACTGGGAGTAGGGGAGGTCTTCAGGCTTGTGAAATGCCTTCAGCATCAGAGACAGACCCCGTGGCACTCCCAGCGAGACTGGGAGGAGAGAGACAGTGATGACGGGAAAGGGGAGTTACTCCAGGAGAAAGGCCCCATCCAAAGCCAGGCCGAGGGAGACAGGCACGATTCCTTCTCGCCTCTCCTCTTACTAACCCGAATCCCTCCCTCTGCCCTTGTGATGGCAGTGTTCCTGGATCTTTAAGGGCAAAGCATGTTTCCCCCTTTCCCTGATAACTGGCTCTGTAGTTCCTCTTTTATTTGGGGGCAGGAGGCAGAAATCCCATGAGCGAAGGGGGGTGTCTCGCCTGCTTTTCATTGCAAACCTTGACTTCTGCTCATGTGCTTTAGACCCATGCCTGTCCAACCCCTGTACACATGGTGGGGACTGCCTCGTCAGTGGGGCCACCTTCACGTGCCGCTGTCTGGACCCTTTCTCTGGAAACAGGTGTCAGAATGGTGAGTGTACCTTCACCAGATCCACTCTTTCCTCCAAGTTGAATAACAGGCACTTTCTAGGGGGTTAATGAGGCTCTCAGAAATCCCATGGAAAGGCTGAAAACCACACATATTATATTATGCATAAAGGATTCCTCAGCCCGGTCAAGGCAACATCTTCCTGAGTCCTCATCCCCACGTGTTAGATTGGACTAATATGTCCATTCCACAGATGAGAACACTGAGGAGATAAAAACTGGATCCTGATCAGGGCTTGTTATTACTGTTGTTGAGAGTGTTTAGACCAACTTCAACAGAACAGTGTTCTCAAATAGGGGAGCAGGAAGGTGCTCAGGGCACATAAGGCCCAATCCTGTTAGAGAAAGGGAGACCAGAGTACACAGAGGACTTGTACATGGTCACACATCCTAGTTGGGAGAAGAGCAGGAATTAGAGATCTGGGGCCTGATTCCAGCAGGGGCCTGATTCTCTCTTCCTGCCATCCTCACTCATGAAGACTCTGATAAAAGCTGTGTCTGCCTTTAGTGACCTCTTGTGGGCATAGCATGAGGTGATAAGGTATTGGGAATAGAATTCTTTTGGGCCAATTATACCCTTAGAGAAAACCTGGATTCCATCCTATCTAGTGACCATATAACTGGGGTGGGGGAGACAGTGAGGGTTTTGAGGTTGACTTCTTTTCTCTGTGCCCTTTTCAATTATTCCTACCATTTTCTTAAAAAAATATTCATTTATTTATTTGGTTGTGCTGGGTCTTAGTTGGGGTACGTGAGATCTTTGGTTGTGGCATTCAAACTCTTAACTGTAGCATGTGGGATCTAATTCCCCATCCAGGAATCAAACCCAGGCCCCCTGTACTGGAAGCATGGAATCTTAGCCCCTAGGCCACCAGGGAAGTCCGTCCTATCATTTTCAACACTACAAAGTCTAAATGAATGCTTCAGGATGGTTTGGGAAATCAGGCACAAGCACAGTATCTGAGCTTATCCTCCACTTCTTGGAAGAGTGACCAAATTGTAAATGGAACATAAAATCAGCTATAAAGTGGAGAAGCTCAAATTGCAGATCCATTTGGATTTGTTGAAGTTTTAAAATTATCAAAGTGCTCATAAAGATAGAATAATAAAGGCTATGAGCACTAGGAACTCTTAAGGAACTGGGAAGCAATCATCCATGACCCAAGGATGAGGGAAATTTTCTTGGGGTAGGGGGGAGTGTGAGGGATGGGGAGGGGGGGGTGGTAGCATGGTGTTTCAGAACCATGGACAAGGGCACATGCTCTACCAGTCACCATCACCACCACCACCTCTCCCAGGACCACCTCCTAAATATTGTACTGTGCAAGTACCTTTCAATGTAAAATGTGCCCCAAATAACATCCTGTACTTGGCAAAACTTCTCTATTGGTCTCCCACAGTGCAAAACAAGTGCAAAAACAACCCCTGTGGCCGGGGAGACTGTCTCATTACTCAGAGTCCTCCTTACCACCGCTGTGCCTGCAAACACCCTTACAGGGGTTCAGACTGTTCCAGAGGTAAGTTCTGGAAGACTATTCTATGCTAAGCTCTCTCTACCCTGACTTATGCCTAGGATGTCAGTATCCTACTGTGTGAAGTCCAGATACCAACCCAAAGTTTTGATGGCCCTTTTAACGAAGACTTTTTAATATTCACTATCCCTGAAGAGTCCAGTGGGAATTGACCAGTCTTTGTGCCTTCCCATAAAAAAAATCATCTTGAAACCCGCTGCTAGGAAGTAAGCCCCAGTCTATTCCTGCTGCTGCTGCTAAGTCGCTTCAGTTGTGTCTGACTCTGTGCGACCCCATAGACGACAGCCCACCAGGCTCCCCCATCCCTGGGATTCTCTAGGCAAGAACACTGGAGTGGGTTGCCATTTCCTCCTCCAATGCATGGAAGTGAAAAGTGAAAGTGAAGTCGCTCAGTTCGTGTCTGACTCATAGTTCGTGTCCGACTCGTAGTGATCCCATCGACTGCAACCTACCAGGCTCCTCCATCCATGGGATTTTCTGGGCAAGAGTACTGGAGTGGGGTGCCATTGCCTTCTCCGAGTCTGTTCCTAGAATGTGTCATGTATATTTATCCACTGCTGCGAGTCAGGCATTGTCCCAGGAGATTTACATTCTCTCTCACATTCTCCCAAAAACACTACAAGAAAGAGTTTTACAGATGAAGAAATTGAAGTTCAGAGAGGTTAGCTAACTTGCTCATGGTTACACAGCTATCAAGGGGCAGAGCTAAGTTCCAGTCTAGCTCAGACTGGCCCCAAATTCCTGCTCAGTCCATGCATCTTGCTGTTCTTCACTGAATGACCTGTCTACTTATATACTCACTTTTGCTGGCCTCTGTCATACTGTCTCACCCACATTTGTTTACATCCTTAAGGTGTGTGTGTATGTTTACTAGCATGCCAGTGGGTCTCTTTCCCCTTTGGTGACCCACCTTCTGTGAAAGGATGGACACTAGAAAGGTGCCACGAACATCTCCTCATCAGCTCAGATGTAGCTGCAACTCCTCCTAAAGAGTCTTCCTGGACCCACTCCCTGTGTTCACAGTGGTTCCTGTGTGCAGGCCAAATCCCTGCCAAAACGGTGGCACCTGCTCCCGGCAGAGGCGGAGGTCCAAGTTCACCTGTGCCTGTCCTGACCAGTTCAAGGGGAAGCTCTGTGAAATAGGTATGGGTCTCTACCACCACTTCTCCAGAATCTCAGAGCCACACAGGAGGCCTCTGGAATCCTTTATCTGTTGGGGACTTGGCAGAACAGGATTCAAGTCAAGATTCCCAAGCGCTGCTATTGCCTCAGCCTTCCAACCGAAGGGCATAGGGTGTGTCCTGCTCCATGTAAAGGATGTAATCAACGGGAATATATGTAGGCAAGTCAAATACATCTGGGCATCCTCGGTCCTCAATGCACCTACCTCAATGCCCCTCGGTGCACCAGTTCTTGTTTGAGCCAAAATTAAAGAATTCAGTTCCCATCCCCAACCCCCATGAGATTGTGTTTTTAAACTGGGTTGAAGGTGGAACATTTGCAAGCCACCTTCTTTCTGGGACCTGTGGTGGAATCTCAGGGTGATCTGTATCTAGGCCAGTCCTCTCACACCTGATACAGCTGACAAGTCCTTTCCGGGTGCGACACGCGTTGGCCTCAGCTCTCACATCCTTGCCTGCTCTCTCCGAGGTCCTGATGACTGCTACGTTGACGACGGCTACTCTTACCGAGGGAGAGTGAGTAAGACCATCCACCAGCACACGTGCCTTTACTGGAACTCCCACCTCCTCTTGCAGGAGAAGTACAACATGTTTATGGAGGACGCTGAGGCCCACGGGATTGGGGAGCACAATTTCTGCAGGTAAAACTCACCTACGTCTCTGCTCAGCCTTGGCTACTTGTCAGGGTGAGGATTTGCTTGTCCCTTCACCTTGCTCCTAGTTTTCCTGAGTCAGCTTAGAGATTTTGAAATGGAACACTGAAACTCATCAGCTTACTATCAATAGGAAGATTTTCCAACTCAGTATAGGTTAGGTTATGCTGCTGTAACAAACAACCCCAAGCCCCAGTGGCTTGAAAACATCAGTGTTTATTTCTCACTCACACTGCATGTGTCATGTAGGTTGGGTAACTCCACAAAGTTACTCAAATATCCAGGGAGGGCAAGGAGAGCCTGGAATATGGAGGATGAGATTTTTACCTCCTCAACCTAGAAGTGACACATCATTTCAGCACACGTATTTCATTGACCAGAAATAGTCACATGGTCCCACACAAACTTCAAGGGAGAAACGGAACATCAGAGGAGGAAACGAAAGGTTTGGTGAGTCTTACAGTCTCTGCCACAAGGATGTGCAGGCTTTCCCAGAAAAGAATAATGTTATTTCCATCCCTGGTGATGACTAGTTACCTTCTTCCCCATCTGCTGCCTCCAGACCATTCTGTTGCCTTCCTCCCTCTGCTCATTGTCTGACCAAGGCCAAGGACATTCTATACGGTTTCCATATAGAAACGGGGATTTTGTGTATGGCTTTCAACTGGTTCCATTAAGCAGAAGGATTTCCCTTGTACAACACACAAGTTCCCTTCCACTTTCGTTGATCTTGAGCTGTTCCTTCCATGGGATTGTCTGCAGGGTAGCCTCTCTCAGAGAATTCTCAGGCTCAAAATTTGAAACTTTGGGCAAAGGAGCCCTTCTCTCGCCCTGTTTCTGTATTTATTTCATGTTCCTAACAAAGAAGGGTCTTTAATAGGGATCTCATTTATTTTCCTGCAAAACAATTTGTGTCTTGTGGATCTGGCATAAAGTTTGTGAACTACTTTCTGGTTATTGAGATTCCCCTCCAGAAGTTAACTTGGTCCCAGAGCTATAACCACACTTATATGCCAAGATTTGCTAACCTGTTGGAGGAATGGAATGGAAGTTAGCTCTGGGTATGGGGGGGCAGAGGGTGTAAGAACTTGATATTCTTTTACCCAAAGGTCCTTTAATGAAGTCCAGTGGGTTCACCAAGCCTCAACCCCGGCTTACTTTGTTGTTTGTTTTTTAGAAATCCAGATGGAGACAAAAAGCCCTGGTGTTTCATTAAAGTAAACAATGTGAAGGTGAAATGGGAGTACTGTGATGTCCCTGCCTGCTCTGCCCTAGGTAAGACTGTGGCTATCTGGAGGTCTGGGAGTGGGGAGGTTGTAGATCCACAGAAGTTCCTGGAACTCTCTCTCTCCCCGACCCTTACTCTCCCTCCACACCTGCTTCACCATTTGCCAACCTGGTGGCAACCCAGCTCCCCGACCCTCTGCTCCCAGGTCGAGCAGACCTGGACAGCTTTGCAAACTCAGGCCTCCTGGCTCCCAGTCAGTGCACTCAGCAAATACTGGCCGCTTGCATGCCGTATGCCAGGCCTTCAGCGTACAGTGGGGATCAAACATTGGCTGAGCCTCCACAGCCTCTCAGGATACAACATGGACTGAGTTCCAGCTTCACGGTCTTTCTAAAAGTCTGCCTTGGTCCACTTCTCTACCCACATCTGAAGCTATGCACCCTCCTGCCCTGATCAGTGGAATTGCTTCCCTGAACAGTTTCATTTTTGTGCCTTTGCTCTGTCCCACGTTCGCTCTTGTCCATATCTAACCATTCTTTGAGAATCACCCCAAGTAATCACTCCTCCTGGCTCAAATGGTAAAGAATCCACCTGCAGTGCAGGAGAGCTGCGTTCAGTCCCTTGGTCAGGAAGATCCCCTGGAGAAGGGAGTGGCTACCCACTCTAGAATTCTTGCCTGGAGAATTCCATGGACCGAGGATCTTGGTTGGCTATAGTCTGTGGGGTCACAAAGAGTCAGATATGACTGAGCAACTGTGACTTTCAATCACTCCTCCAGAAAGTCCTCCATGACCTACCAAGTGAAGCGTTACCTTTCACTCCTTACAAACCTCATGAAATGGACTGGGCACCACCCTACAACTCTTATTGCTCTTTCCTTTGATTGACAATAATCTGTGCAAATGTCTCATCTACCAACTCTGTCATCTGGGTATCTTCCCCTAGGCACCAAAAAAGCCTTCAAAAATCTATGTGTGCGTTAACATAGTTAAATACATAACTGGAGGTCAGTAAAGAATCTGCCTGCAATGCATGAGACCTGTGTTTGATTCCTGGGTCTGGAAGATCCCCTGGAGAAGGAAATGGCAACCCACTCCAGTATTCTTGCCTGGAAAATCCCATGGACAGGGGAACTTGGTGGGCTACAGTCAAAGGAGTTGGACACAACTTAGCAACTAAACTACCAGAGATGGATTTCTAACTGATACTTATTTGCACGTTTTGTTGAAATCCTCTTGCTATACAGTGTTAATGTAAGTTACAGGTATATACTAGAAGGATTCACAATTTCTAAATGTTGAACTATATTTATAGTTATTTTAAGTATGGACTATATTCCACCCGTTGTAAAACAAAATAACCCCCTGTAGTTTATTGTATACCTAATAGTTTGTCCCTTTTAATCCCTGTCTTGCCTCTCCTCCCTGTCTCCCCACTGCTAAGCACTAGTTCATACTCTATATCCGAGTCTGCTTCTTTTTTGTTATATTCTCTAATTCGTTGTATTTTTTAGATTCCATATATAAATCATACACATTTCTATGTGTTTGTATGCACATCAAAATAAGAAGGAAAAAGCAGTATCTTCATCATTAATTCTATAGACTTGCTTTGTGTTAATCAATGTGCTCAACAAATTTTTAAGGGTATGTATAAGCATGCAGGTGTTCTTTTTTTTTTCACTATACCGAGTGGACTTGTGGGATCTTCCGTCCTCGACCAGGGATTGAATCTGGGCCTTTAGCAGTGAGAGCACGGAGTCTTAACCACTGGACCATCAGGGAATTCTGCCAACAAATGTTAATTGCATGTGCTCATCCTGTATGCACCAGTACGGTCTCTTAGCTCTGGACAGTAGCTCAGCTTCTAAGGCAGAGCCATATCTCTGATAAGGTCCTTCTGAGACCCCAGAGGGAGGGTGGAAGTGTGATTTATTTCTCTGTGTTTTACAGACGTTGCCAACCCAGAGGGAAGACCCACTGAGCCCTTGACCAAGTTTCCTGAGTTTGGGTCCTGCGGGAGGACGGAGATAGCAGAGAAGGTCAAGAGGATCTTTGGAGGCTTTAAGAGCACGGCCGGCAAGCACCCGTGGCAGGCATCCCTGCAGACCTCCCTACGACTGACCGTCTCCACGCCCCAGGGCCACTACTGTGGGGGGGCGCTGATCCACCCGTGCTGGGTGCTGACTGCTGCCCACTGCACTGAGTAAGCGCCTGCTGCGAGCAGAGGCCAGGGTGGCCAGAATCCCCAGGGGGTGCTGTCCCCTTCCCATCTGATCAGCATCTTGACAACTCTGGCAGGACTAGGGGGCCTGACCTAGCTCCAAGGGCAAAAGTGTGTCTCCTTAAAACCAGACAACAGAAGAAAGCTCCCGTGTGTAGAATGCTTACCACATGCATTACATGTGTTATGACAGTCAAGCCTCAAAACTGACTGCTGAATGACCGGCAGGAGAGCTCTGTGAGCAAGACCATGATTACAGATGAGGATGCCACCGGGCGAGAAGTCAGGTCATCTGTCAAAGGTCACAGCTCTCGGGTGTGGCTCCAGCCTCTCAAATTCCAGGACTAGTTCCTGATCATTATACTTTCCTCTTACAGGATAAAAACCAAATATCTGAAAGTGGTACTTGGAGACCAGGACCTGACGAAGACGGAATTCCATGAGCAGAGCTTTGGGGTGCAGAAGATTTTCAAGTACAGCCACTATATTGAAATAGACGACATTCCCTACAACGATATTGGCAAGTCTCTTCTCTTCTATTGTGGCTTTCCCGCTTCTCTTGTCCTGGGTGGATTTCTCTACTGACAGAAAGTTGAGGCTTGGTTTTGGAAGGTGCTCTGCGCAGGTCTTTCATAGACCCTGTAAGGTAGAGCATTTCTTCCAGGGCGTTTTAGTTCTGAAAGGTCTATGTTAGTGTTGCAGATAAATGTGCACAAACTTTTAAACTGAGGGGAAGGAACATCCGATGCAAAGAACGGTGTGCTGTGCAGAGCTCAGTCTTGAATCCCTACTCCCCCACTTCCTAACCGGTTTCACCCTTCTAAGTCTCAATTCCCTCTTCTGTGAAACAGGGACACTGATGTCCAGCTGTTCACTTCCCCTGTGTGCTAAGTGACATGATGTACATATGTCCCATGTACATCTGGCACCTGGTAGGCAATGATGTACTTATGCTTCTTGCTCCTTAGTTCTGTATTTCTTCATTCACACACTTCTCACTCTCCCTTCTCAACACTGTGCACGCATGCTAAGTTGCTTCAGTCGTGTCCGACTCTGTGCGACCCTTTGGACAGGAGCCGACTAGGCTCTTCTGTCCTCAACATCTTTCCCCCCACTTAAAGCCTGTTTTTCCAAAATGGTATTCAAAATGATTTCAAACTCAGTTATTGTTCCTTAGCATTACTCTCAGCCTGAAGTGTTATGACTCCTCCCCAGGTGAAGGTTAAAAGCATGAAATGATGACAGAAGAATTTGGGGTATTGGGAGTAGGGTTTTCCTACAACCACCTTTCAATCGAGCTGAAGCTGATGCTTCTTTGACAGAGAGGGTTTCATCACCCATTTCCCCTCTCTCTACCTAGCCTTGCTCAAGCTAAAGCCAGTGGATGGTCATTGTGCCCTGGAATCCAAATATGTGAAAACTGTCTGTTTGCCCGATGGTCCCTTTCTCTCTGGGACTGAGTGCTATATCTCCGGCTGGGGTGTCACAGAAACAGGTGAGTCTGGCCATGCATTCTCCTGCCACTCAGGTGACTTACATCCACCAGACAAGAAAGGGTCACATTCAACTGCCCTCCAGGACTAGAAATCAGAGTTACATTCAAAGTGACTTATCAAAAGAAAGAGATTGCCCCAGCTTTCTGTGTATGTGCTCAGTCATGTCAGACTCTTTGCAACCCCACGGACAGTAGCCTACCAGGCTTCAATGTCTGTGGGATTTTCCAGGCAAGAACACTGGAGTGGGTTGCCATTTCCCACTCCAGGGTATCTTCCTGACCATCTTTCTAGCTCTAGTTAAATCTCATCACCTTCACAGTCTCCTCTGATCTCCATATCTGTCCTTGGCCCTAGCCCCTAGCTCCTTGACTTTCACCAGGTATTGATCTTGCATCCATGGAGAATTTCCTCCTTTCCTAGGTAGATATAGTACTGACAAGATTATATTGTTATTGTTCAGTAACTAAGTCGTGTCCAGCTCTTTGCGACCCCATGGACTGCAGCATGTCAGGCTTCCCTGTCCTTCACTATCTCCCAGAGTTTGTTCAAATTCATGTCCATTGAGCAGATGATGCTATCCAACCGTCTCATCCTCTGCTGCCCTCTTTTCCTTTTGCCTTCCTCCTTTCCCAGCATCAGAGTCTTTTCCAATGAGTTGGCTGTTCCCATCAGGTGGCCAAAGTACTGGAATTTCAGCTTCAGCATCAGTCCTTCCAATGCATGTGCCCTGTAATATGGAAATTCAGGAGTAGTATCTTAAGTGTCTCTCAAATACTCAAAATAGATTTCCCTCCCTTCCAATCTTGTTCTTAATAATGGAAGGCAAGGATCATTTCAAGTAGGCTTCTCTCCCCATCTCCTAGAAAAACCCCTACTGCCTGAACTTGGGGCAGGTGGCCCTCTTCTGACCACTGCTGATTTCTGGTGGGGCAGGTTCCACCCTGGTCTCTACAGTGGCAACATCTTTTCTCTGCCCCTCAGGAGAAGGGTCCCGCCACCTCCTGGATGCCAAGGTCAAGCTGATCAGTAACACAATATGCAACTCCCGCCAACTCTATGACCACTCGATCGATGACAACATGATTTGTGCAGGAAACCTCCAGAAGCCTGGACAAGACTCCTGCCAGGTCAGAGACTCCACGTGGCATTTGGAGAAAGCAGGGCCTCACACAGGGGCACAGAGGGCACTTAGAGCCCCGGGCAGGGAGGAGGGGCAGAGACCCACTTGCCATTCGGTCAAGGTGGGCACATCTGTCCTCTGAGGGCTCAGCATCAATACCTAGCAGTCACTCTGCTCGCTGTTGTTGAATTTGATTCTGACCAGTCTGGTGAAGGATGTCACTGTCGCCATTGTACAGATGCTTAGAGAAATTACCTTGGTCCACAGCTCCTGGGTGGAAAGTGTAGAGCAAGAACTTGCTCCTCTGTGTTAAAATGTGAAGAGGGTGTTTCTGCCCTCAGTGCTGGGCAGCTTGTCTGCAAATCCCAATAAGCAGGGGACATTTGCAAAGACCAGTGGTTAGAAAGAGAAAGATGAGGGGCCAGAGAATTCACAATATTGAGTCACCATTAGGATTTAAATGTGTGTGTGTGAAGGGGGAAGGAGATTTACCCCTAATACACTAATTGGCTGAGTGGCTCCCCTGTGGCCAGAGCCAATTTAGATCCTGCCTGACACCCACCCCCAGACAGGACTTTGGGGGGCAAGCATGGGCACCCTCAAACCTGAGCTCCTCCCTACAAAGAAACTCAACAGTGATCTGCAGCCTCGAGCCTACTTTGGGATGGGAAATCATGGTCACTCTCAGGGTCTGTGGCTCTCCTGTGACCCTCTGTCCTTTTCCAAGGAGCCGCAGGTATCTACCTACTTAAAGGAAGGGTATGGGCAGATGGGAGTGATTTTCCCTGAGTCCCTAGAAGATGGATAAGGAAACATATTGCAGGATTTTAAAAAGACAGTCAAAGGTTTGAAACCTGCTTCTGTCCTTTACTTTGTGACCTGTCAGTCACTGAATGGCTTAGTCAGCCTGGGCTTCTATATAAGTGACCTAGACTGGGTGGCTAAACAACAGACGTTTCTCACAGTCCTGGAGGCTGGAAGACTGAGATCAGGGTGCCAGCATGGTTCCAGTGGGACCCTCTCTGACTGCCAACTTCTCATCGTGTCCTCATGTGGCAGAAAGAGAGAGAGCTCTCTAGGTCCCTTCTGCATGCGTGCTTGGTCACTCAGTTGTGTCTGACTCTTTGCAATCCCAAGGACTGTAGCCCATCAGGCTTTTCTGTCCATGGGATGTCTCAAGCAAGAATACTGGAGTCGGTTGCCATTTCCTTCTCCAGGGGATCTTCCTGACCCAGGGATCAAATCTGGGCTTCCTGCGTTGCAAGTGGACTCTATACCAACTGAGCCACAAGGTTTCGACAAGGGCACTAATCCTGTGCATGGTCCCCACCCTCCCAACCTAATTACCTCCCCAAAGCCCTATCTTCTGATAAAACATTAGGCTTTAACACAGGAATTTGAGCAGGGCAGGGAGGACACAAACATTCAATCTGCTGCCCTCAAATAATTAGCCAACATTAAGTGTCTAATCTATAAAATGGAACTAGGGTATCCATAAAATTGGGAGATTGTGGCTAAGATTGAAAGAAATAATTCATTAAATATCCTACCAGGTATGTAAGTGGGAGCACATACGTGTGTGTGTGTGTGTGAACTGTCCTTCTCATTCCTGCCCTCCTCACCATCTTCCTCCTCTCCACTCTAATTGGGGGTTTAATGTGAACCATGCACTGTCCCATAAGCCTTACAAACCTTAGTCCTCACAAGAACCCTCGGGTGGGTTCTGTGGCCACCTATGGTTTACAGTGTGAGAATGGAGGCCCCACAGGCCAGCAGATGGACAGCCTGGCTTGGAGACTGGTAAATCTCAGCCCATAGACCATGCTGAACGTCATGGCCATGCTGCCTCTGAACCCCATCCTTCCTGGCCAGTGTGTGCCCTGCAGGCCCTGGAAGGTGCTCTATCCAAACAGGGCATCCCTCCAGCCCCTGCTAGATCCCAGGATGGAATGAGAAGTCGAGAGCCCCTTAGTAATACCTGCATCACTGAGTCACGGTGGGTTAGGAAGTCAGGGTATGACCTGGGCCTGGCCCCATGGCTTCTCTGCCAAGCCCTCTCTGACTTAGGACACAGGTTGGTATCTGCTTCTCTCCCTTCGGAGCACTGCATCATATGAGGCATAGGAAGAACCTTGTTGCCACTTTCCCCAGGGCTGGCCAACAATCCCACCCCTCACCCCCCAGCATCCCCTCACGGAAGGCAGGGGTGTCTGAGTGTATACTGAACCACAGAGTGGACCCTTGCATCTTTTCCCATAGGGCGACTCCGGAGGCCCTCTGACCTGTGAGAAGGACGGCACCTCCTACATCTATGGGATCGTGAGCTGGGGCCTGGAGTGTGGGAAGAGGCCAGGCGTCTACACCCAAGTGACCAAATTCCTAACGTGGATCAAAGCCACCATGGAGAAGGAGGCTAGCTTCTGAGGTGTCTTGTGAGGCTCACAGCCCGTCCTGTGAACACCCAGACAAGGCGAGGCCCTGTGGGCAGCAATGGACGCCCCCGGAGCCTCTGAGCACACAGGCTCTCAGCAGAGACCACTGCTGCCCAGCCCAGGGCACCAGGGACCGGCATGGCCCCCGCTTCCTCAGGCTCCCTCCTGGGAAACCCAGAAATGAGAGAATCAAGCTCAAGTGCATGACATTTGCTTCCCTTCCAACAACTGTAGCTTCTAGAAAATCAGTGTTCACAGCCTGCCTTCACTTGGGACACTGGCAAGTGAGAGCCTTCAGACGGCTCAGCCTCGGTGGGGGTCACCTTTACGTCTTTACTCCTCAGACACTCAAGGTGCACGACAGGGCGCGCCACCCACTGCTAGGTGTTAGAGGACCAAACACAACATTCTCCACCCACTTTCAGGGAGCTGTTATTTTAATAAGGGAGGGCTAGGGCAGGGGCGCCGTTTTCACAGCTGGCTCCGACTGAAGCCATGTCTCTGGCGTGCAGATCTCCTCTCCAGCTTCTCTCCCAAGAACCAAGGGTGGACGCCGCCCACTCAGAACAGTGGGGCCTTCCTCCTTTTGACGTGCAGAATCTCGGTGGCATCTGGGTTTACAAACCCGCTCTGATCATCTCTGGGCTCCACAGCCTCCGGCCCCCCCTGCAGAAACCAAACACACCTCCCTGAGTGAAGCGGAAGCTCCCACAAGACAAGCTGTCTAAAAAGCTCGCCCTCTCCTTCCTTTCTCCCTCTTCCATCCTCCCCAAGAAAAAGGAACCTCATGGCAAGAAAAAGAAAGCAGCAGAGCCCATCTCTCATTTAGACGGGGCGCCTTTCTTCTGAACAAAGTAGGGTTCAAAACCCAGACTGTGGTAGACAGTGCAGCTCTGACCCCTTCCGCGCATGTAACGAGCAAGCAGTCAGCACAGCCTGGCCCGCGTGGCCAGGATTGATGTAGCCCCGGCACGCTCGCCTCCGAAGAACTAATGGCTGTGACTTCAGAGAAAACCCCGCAGGAAGTTAACCCAGGTGTCATCCGCCTGGTCATCTCAGACCCATGAAATTAGGCACCTTGCCTGAGCTGCATTGCACGCATCTTTAGAGCCAGCTAACCTTTGGCCAAAAATAAAGTTTGAAAAGAAACAATTGAGTTCGCCTTTCCCCCGTGGCCTTGCCTGCCAGCCCGCTACTTACATAAGCCCCTTGGAGACCCAGGCCCCTCGCGTTGGCCAGTTCTGCAGCCCGCCGAGCCATTTCCACTTTGTAGGAGCCAGGAGGTGTCCAGCCAATACCTCTGGTCAGGTTCAAGTCTGATTTGTACTTGACCTTGGGGGAACGAGGGAGGCAAGAGGAATAGGTCAGCAGGGCCTAGAGTGCAGAGGCTTAGAAAGGCTGCCCGGGGGACTATGTTGTTAGTGAAAGCAGGACGTGGGAGCCAAGCCGCCTTACGCAGGAGCTCCTTGGCACTGCGGATGCGCTGTGCTGGAGGTCAGGCCAGCATAGCGCTGTCCTCTGCACTGCTCTACTCAAGGGGGCTGCAGTGAGGGTTCAAGGCTGAGCTCCTATCTAGACCTGCTCTGTAACCTTAAGGAAGTCATTTCCCATTTAGGGGCTTCAGTCGCCTCTCAGAGATAAAGGGCCCAGGCTGCTGACTGCTAAGATCCCTTGGAAAGAGTGTGTACGTGCCAAGTCGCTTCAGTTATGTCTGACTCTTTGCTGGACTGTAGCCTGCCAGGCTTCTCTGTCCATGGGATTTCCCAGGCAAGAATACTAGAGTGGGTTGCCATGCCCTTCTCCAGGGAATCTTCCTGACCCAGTGATCGAACCTGTGTCTCTCACATCTCCTGTACAGGCAAGCAGGTTCTTTACCACTGGCGCCACCTGGAAAGCCCTGGGAAGACTAAGGCACAGCAATCAAGACCTTGGGCTCTCACATTAAGCCATATGGGGCTCAGATTCCAGACCTGCTACTGATTGCCATGGGATCCTGAGTAAGTGACTTCATGGCTCTAAGCCTCCGGTTCCCCATCTGTAAACCAGCTGGCTGTGAGAGCCACGAGGCACAGCATGGAAAGCATTTGGCACGGAGCCTGGCCCACAGGAAGGACTCGATACACTGGGATTCTTGTGATTTCTTCTGGCACTATCATCTCAGGTCTCCTAGGTTCTATCGCAGCCCAGCTCCTCCCTGAGGGTAACACGGGACGTGGGATTATGGACACCTCTGATGAAGAGAACCAGAGGCAGGGCCTAGGCCTGAGGGGAGGGCAGCTCACATCGCTCTGCAGCCGGTGGGCCTTCTGCGCGTGTTTCAGGCCCAGCTGCTCCGGGTCGCAGGTGGGCTGGGGCAGGGGCTGCCTGTAGTGCACGTCGCTGGCCAGCTGCTGGCTCCTCTTGGCCTGGAGGAAGCCGGGCTGGTCTGGGCGGCTGTGGAACTGGGACCGACTCTTGGCGAAGTCCTTCTTGTACTCGTTGTCACTCTGGAGTCTGCCGACGCTGAGGAAATGCTTCGTCCTCGGGTCGTCGTTGATGCTGCGGTACCCTATCTGCAGGCCCCGGTCCCGTAGGAAGGCCTCTTTGTACCGGAACTGCAGGGCAGAGGAGCAGAGAGGTGGTCATGGGCGCCCCCCTTCCCTCCAGGGCCGGCCCTCGGGATTCTCAGCAGGAAGTTCAGCAGTGGGTCAAGGGCACCGCTTTGGATTCAAGTAGGCCTGGGATCCGGGTTTCCCTCTGTTTCCTTTAGCTGTGTGGCCTCGGGTCAGTTACTGAGTCTCTCTGAGCTTTGGTCTCCCCACTTGGTAAAACGGGTGTGAAAATGGGTGCGGGAACCTCCACCCCACGGGATCTTGAGAGGATTCAGCGAGAGGGGCTGAGCTTCATGTCCTGCACAGGCTCACGTCCACCCAGCGGCAGGTGACGGTATTGCTGTGGTAACAGTTAATCCAACAGCTAAGGAGTGCACCCATTCTATCAGCAGCCACTCATCCTTTGATTCTTTCCAGCTTTCAGGGACCCGACTCAGTGCTCCTCAAACCATATATAGTGAAAAACGGGACTGAGTCACTTTCTTTTTTAAAATTTCCAATCCATCGAAGTCCAATATGTAGTCCTTCTGCCTGTGATTGCATGTGTGTGAAATCACACAGTCTGACTCTGTGTGACCCCATGGACTGTAGCCGCCAGGCTCCTCTGTCCATGGGATTCCCCAGGCAAAAATACTGGAGTGGGTTGCCGTGCCCTCCTCCAGAGGATCTTCCCCACCCAGGGATCAAACCGCATCTCTTATGTCTCCTGCACTGGCACTCGGGTTCTTTACCGCTAGCGCCACCTGGGAAGCCTGTGATTAGTATGTAAAAAGTACCAGGTGCATTTGATAAACCCAAACTGGCCTCTATTCTGCTCAGCCAGAGGAGTCCACCCATCTCAGGCTTGGAGGCCAGAATATCTCATTGCTAAGTGTTGCTAAATGCTTGGTTTCTATACTTGTTTCACTTTGAACCAGTGACAAGTTGTTCATGAATGATCATGTATCTAGTTAGTAATGTCTTCCTATCTAGTTAGTGATGTCTTCCTCTTCGATAGTAACAGCTGCCATGCTTTGTCCTCTTGCTCTGTACATGACACTGAACCATTTTGGTTACATTCCTACATCAATCCCGGGCTTCCCTGCTGGCTCAGCTGGTAGAGAATCTGCCTGCAATGCATGAGACCGCGGTTCTATCCCTGGGTTGGGAAGATCCCCTGGAAAAGGGAAAAGCTATCCACTCCAATATTCTGGCCTGGAGAATTCCATGGACTGTATAGTTCATGGAGTGGCAAAGAGTTGGATACGACTGAGCAACTTTCACTCTCTCTACATCAATCCTGTCACCAATAGAGACAAATATTAGATCTCTATTTCATAGGAGAAATTTTAGTTCAGAGGATTTAAGCAACTTGCTCAAGACCACAGAGCCAACTCCTAAGCAACTGAGGCAGGATCTGAACTCAAGTCAATCTAGGTGGGAAACCCAATCTCTTTCTATTCCATAGTGCACTTCAGCTTTGAAAAAAAAGGTCCCTTTATTGAAGGTCAACAAATCAGTCCTCTGCTAACTGAATTTCTAGTTTCTGTCCACATGCATCAACATTTAAGAACGCCTCTCTTGAAGGAGAGGAAATAGGAATAAAACCTTCCCTAATTCCAAATTTCTGGCTGAGATGCTAGAAACTGAGGCCAACTTTTATTCCTTTCACTTGAAATACTTTCTCAGCTTTGGTTCCCAGTGGTCTGCCTTTCAACAGAACTGGGGAAACCAGAGTGACACCTATCAGAGACAGAGGCAGGGAGGGAACGTGAGGTCTTACATCACTGGCGATTTCCCTCGATGCCCGTGCCGTCTGGAATGGGATGGCATCCAGCCTGAAGTCGTAGCCGCCAGCCCGGGTCTGCTCCCAGGAGTGTCTGTAGACTTTCTAGTTGGGGAAACAGAGAAATGAGTGAGAGGCAAATGGGCAGCTCCATGCCTCCATGTCTGCTAGGTCTCAGAGGGAGTAATTCCTATACAGGTACCCTCTGTCTTGCTGGCGCCCAGATGGCAGAGCCCATGGCCCCATGGCCACCCTGAGGACCTCCTCAGCTCTGGCCATGAAGGGCTTTGGCTCTAAACGCTCAGCCAAAGCCTGAGCATCAGGCCCTGCTCTTGTGGGTCTCGGGGTCTGGCTGATTTGCTACACCCTGTGGGTACCAGATGCCCCTGTCCTCCTTCTTCCTGTCTTTGCTTTCACTCCAGCACCTCAAGTTTGCAGCTTCCAGCTGCCAGAATGCAAAGTTAAAGAACCCTGTTTCTCCCCACATGCTGTTGGTCCTATTCCTTGGGTCCTGGTACCCTCATGTTCACGGGCTCCCCTCAATTCCTGGGGGCCCCTGGGCCACCTTGATGCCACATCACATTATCCCTGTGAAGCGTGCTGCAGCCCCCATGCCCTCCTGGAGTCTGCACCGAGAGGAGAGCCTTCACCTGAATTAAATTGATCGTCAGGAACCTGACCGAGTTCCTGACCCCTGCATTTCACATCGTCCTCTTTTATTTCTCCGCCTTTCAAGTTGTTCTTGCACACCCTCCGGGAGTCTGTAATCACATCCTCTTAGTCCTCAGGTAGACCCACATCACCTACGGAGGCATCAAAACCTCCCGTGCCTTCATGTAGCTCATATATTTTTTTTTTTCAAGATAAGGGAATGGCTCCATGAAAGGAGTCATCTGGAGATCCCAGCGGAAGGCTGTCCTTTATTCTGTCGCAGAGAAGGGAGACAGCAGGTGAGGCGCATCGCCAGCAGATGACAAAGTGACAGCCCCAGACCATTTCGGTCGCTCACGCATCTCAGAGCCACGGCAGGTCAGGGGGCCCTTAAGAACCTTACTTTTGTCACTTGGGAATAGAGGTCAAGGCTGAGACTCTGTTCTACAGGGGATTGGGGGGATTAAGCGGAGGAAGAGTGGCAGAGAAAAAAGCAGAGTGCCCTCATGCCACCCCACAACCAAGCCTGGAACTAGAGGGGACCACAGAAAGCTTGAGCCAAGCGTGGTGGAGCTCATTGTTTGTTAAGTCCTGCTGCTCATCATCACCTTTACCTTCATCACTTCTTCCAGTCCCAACATTACAAACCAGAAGCCAAATGCCTACTCTGTTGATGTACCTAGAAATAGAGAACTAATCATCGCTAAGGTCATCACCTCATTAGCAGATCACAAACAGGATTAGATTTCCTGGGTCGTCGTTGAATTTAGCGGGGAAGGACTGAGAGGTATGTAGAAGGTGAGGCGGAATTCAGATCATGACAGACAACCAGCCCCTCTAGCATTGCGTTTCCTTGTTTTGATGGTCGTACAAATTAATTAGACTAGGAAGGAGAGTCAAAACCCTTATCGTTCCTTGGAAAGGGGTCTGTCAGCGCCTCCCTAGTGAGATTCTCCACCAGATCTGGGCTAGGAAACAATACCAATCTTTTCACAGCATCGAACTCCAAGGTCACCCTGCTTTGGTGTCAAGGTACCCCAGCCTCCGAGTCTCTGTAACTGGGGGTCAGCTCAAGTGTAAGTATGGTGCAGGCGCTCAGTCCTGGCCACCTCTTTGCCACCCAATGGACTGTTGCCCCCCAGGCTCCTCTGTCCATGGGATTCTCCAGGCAAGAATACTGGAGCGGGTTGCCATTTCCTCCTCCAGGGGATCGTCCCAACCCAGGGATTGAACCCGCCCTCGTCTCTTACGTCTCCTGCATTGGCAGGCGGATTCTTTACCACCGCACCACATGGGAGTCAACTCAAGGGCAGGCCCAGATTGGGGTTCTGCCCGAGGCGCTGGCTCCCTGTCTCCCCACCCCGCTTCTCTCTGTATACTATTTGCTTGATTGTCATCGCTTCCTCCCTGAGTTTTTTTTTTTTTTTTTTAAATTCTGTTGAGGTTTTTGCCTTGCCACTGGGAGTCTTTAGATTCCGCAGGCTCTTTGATTTGGAACCCTGGGCGTTCCTCTTCTTTATCACAGTGGGCACAGCTTTGCCCTCATCCTCACACATTAGAGTCATTTGATTTTTAGTTATTTCGGCTGCCTTACACATCTCAATGGCTTTCTTTGCCCAGGAAGGTCACTTTCCCTCCACATCTTCCTCACAGAGCACTTGATCCAATTGTGCGTATCCTACACGCCCCCGAAGAAGTGCTCTTTCAAAAGAGGTTCATGAGTCCTCCATACCCGCGTGCCCTGGTGGCTAATTTCAGCTCCGGGACTCTGCAGACGGGCACCCCTTGTGGAAGGAAGGATGCCTCTGCCACCAGCCCGGGGTGGCTGTCCTCCTTAAGTCGGGCCCCCGAAGGACTGGCACTTCTATCCCAGTGTCCAGGGCAATGGGCCTCCAGGAGCTCCTCACGTGGAGGCCTGGCCTTCCCCTATCCTTGAAGCATTAATGAGATGGATGTTTTGTCCGAGCTCCGCTGAGGGGGAGGTCCCGCTTCCCCAGATGGAGGTCAGCCCACCAGAGCTGCTGTTCTAAAATTATCACCTGCGCATCCCTCAAAAGCATCAAATGGTCATAATAACTCATATTTACAAAGCAGCAGCACATTCACCGTGTGGGATCCCACAGGGCTTTACAAACGCAACAAACTAACACACACGCTAACTAGAAGGCGCCTCTTGCCGACCCCTGTGAGGCGGCTACCTCTGGGGTGAGCAGCAGCAGCTGTTGATCTGCACGGAGCCCCAGGACACAATGGCCGGGCCAGGGCGGGAAGAATGGCCGGACTCTGGGAGGCCCCGCGCGGCCCCAGCCGACACACTCAGCCTGTGTTATTCTGATCTGACAGCGTCTTTTGATTCTGCCGCCTCGGTACCTGTTATCCCAGGATCACAGCTTTGCCGGCAGAGCGGCCGCCTATTCTATTACGACCAGGGGCCTCCGACCCCTGCCAACAACAAGCCTGGGCTGAGGAAACAGCATCTTGGAGATGCATGCAAAGGGCACACATCCAAGGGAACAGACGTGTCGGGGGCCACAGCCTCAGGCACAAAGGAGCGGATTGTGTTTGGATCCCATGGACTACAATTGCAGAGTCTTTCTAACCTGCAGAAAGCAAAGAAAGCGCCACTCGGTCTCCAAACTTACAAGGCTCTGAATGGCTAAGGAGAGGAGTCTGGGGAACAAGCAGAGCAGGCAGAGCCAGGGCACCACTCCTCTGACTGGAGCCCAGCACCTGACTGAGGTCTTTGGAGTCATGCCCAGCACTGAGATGCTAGGGCTGACAGAACCACAGGAGTCGGCTAGCACAGCTCCATCCCCATTTTGCAGCTGGGGAGACTGAGGCCCAGCAAGAAAAGTAGCTCAAAGTTATACATGCCATTTATCCTACTCTCAGTCTAGGGTGCTTTCTGTTCCCAGCTCCCTTCCTAGGAATTCTTTCTAAAAAAAAAAAATCCCATTTGGGCACAGATCACATTACAGAAACGGGCACACGCCACATGAGCGGCCGGTTCACTTACATCGCTCAGATTCAGGGCGTTGAGGCGGGCTCTGGTGAAATCGGGGTGGTCGGGCACCAGGGTGTACCTGTGTCGGGATTCCGCATCCCCCGACCTGTACAGGCGCTGCAGGGAAGAAGGCTCACGGTAAATGGGAAACCGCACTTGCTGCAGTCAAGGTGAAGCGGGGCTGATGCCCTTTCCTGCCCCTCCCACCCCAGGGTGCAGAAGCTATTTTGCACTTGGAGAGCATCCCTCCAGAGGCCACCCAGGAAGGGAGGTGCCCGAGTGGCCAGGGTCAGGTGGTAAGGAGCTGGTTTTAAGTATTTAAAAATATTCATCAAGTTTTGCTCCAAAAGGGTCACAAACCATCATCCTGGGTTGCCGTACCTGTGTTTCACAAACAGTAAAAGATGGGTGGATATTTCAGAGGATCTTTGCAATCAGGCATTTGCTCAAGCTTTTTACTAGTAACAAGACGCCTCAATGCCTTTGTTACTAAACATTAATAAAAATAATAAAAAGACATAGCAGCTAAAGAACCTTAAGCACCTTAATATCTCTTAAGAAATTTAAAGTTTTCATAGTCTACCCTGTGTCCCAAGAAGACACAATTTTAGAAATCAAGCTTTCTCTTAATGGCTATCTTTAGGGCAGTCATCTAAGAACTGCAAATAATTTTAGGAGGTGGTTGAGTCTCATCTAGTTTTACAGAGGAAATGTAATATTTAACATTCCAACCCTTTCCCAAATTCAGTTTGTGTTTTGCAAACATGAACTGGTCAGTACCGCACTTGGACTCTGCGAGTAGGGGGCAGCTTTGTCAGTGTGCAAAAATCCAATCCCTGGAGGATTTCAGAGAAGAAAATATGTAATTTCCTATTCTTCAAAATTAATACAGGAGAGAGGAAATGGGGCTAAATTTTACAGTAGAAAGAAGTTCTTTATATAGCTGCTTTTTTTCCTAACTGGCTTATGTTAAGATTTAATTCCATTATTATCTATGGACAATTAAGATATATATGACCTAGTGTTTGGTAAGGGTCCATCAACAATACTTAGTATTACTATTGTGATGATTATGAGTCAAACTAGGGACATTTACTGAGAACTTACTATATTCTAAATACTTGCTAAAAGCTTCATGAAGTTTTATTTACTTCATCCTCATTTAATTCACTCCATCTTATGAAATGGTTGCTATCATTATCTTTATTTCCAATAAGGGAACCATGGCTAGAAGACATTAGAAAACTGACCCAAGATCGCCTAGGTAAGGGACAGAAGGTTTGCACTTACATCTTAAGCACTGGCCACTGTGCAGCCCTACCCCCTATTAAGCCTGGGATGAGTGAGCAGAAAACACCCACCTCATTGCAATGCATGTAGCTGTTCTTGGCATGAACTAGGTCCGGGGAGTCAACCACTGTGGTAAACTTGATGGTGTCTGGTTTTTCACGGTATTTGGTCTGTAAGAGAAAGACCAAGACTCTCAAGAAACAATCAAACACCACGCATTTTTCCAGATGCCGCTTTACCCTAGTACCAGATGTACCAATGACATGCTTGGGAAAGAAATCTCTCTTCTTTGTGGCCACCTCACCAGCATACAGAAGAGATTCAAGCTGCCTCTGTGATAAGGACCATTTTACAGGTATTTACATTCTTGAAAAGAGAGGCTGCAAAATGCCAAAGCTCATCACAAGAAAAGGAATTCAGTAGATGGAAGGATTCAGCCTTAGGTCGGCCCTGCCCAGACCCTATTCAAGTAGATTCTGTTATTAAGGAACTAAAGAAGGCAGTGCCATGCTCGCAAGGAGTTCCCAGGGCAAGAAACTCTGGGTCATCAACATGGGGGCGGGGGGGGGAGTTCAGTTAATGTAACCATCTCTGGGCAACTTTTAACACCCTCTGAAGTCAGATAACCCTAGGACATTGAACTGAGTAAACTCAGGAGACGGGTGGCAAACCCTCTCCTTATCTCCATGAAAATAATGGGTCAGGTTAGATCATAATTGTACATAAAACATTTGTTGGTCATCCTCTAATGATTGGAACAAGCCTTTAACTCGCCAGCAAGTGAATTCACTGGGAGCCAAATCTTGTTCTGTTTTGGGATTTGATTGCAAATAGCCCCAGAAAGAAATCGGGAGTCCAGTGTCATGGGCCCTCCCAGGCTCTCCAATCCATCTGCAAGTTCCCTTGTCAGGAGGAGATAAACGCCAGGGTGTGTTTGTGGTAGAGTCAGGTTAATGATACCTCACTGATGAGTTCTCCGGCCTTCTTTGCACTTTCTATCTGTGGGGAACTCAGCGCCAGCCATCCTGTCCCCTTCATGCCCATCAGGTCCGACTTGTAGCGCAGCTGTGAGAAGAAAAAAACACTGGCTTTTATCAGGAAAGGGTTGCAAACCATTGTGGCATCCATAAAAATGCTTCATCACAACATTTCAATATCTTCATTTGGGTGAGTTCTGCATGTCGCCAAGGCAAACTATTTGAGTTTGTGCATTCTGCCCAGAATTAAGTAACGGATCACATGTAAGATACAAGCAGGTCCCACATGTAAACTGGCTGGATTCCAAGCAGAAGGTTGTGACCTATGGGAATGATCCCTTAAGAAAGATCTGAGATAGACACCCCAGCCCACACATCAGCCTTGATTATTTGGTTTCATTCTGGCAGTGAGGCGATTGACCGCCTGCCTAAACAGAAACGTTTTACACACTTTCAGCAGATCAAAGGGCTTTGAGCTCTGGATCAAACCTGCTGTGACTCAGGGCAAATCACTGTACCAAAATGTGACTCAGTTTCTCTCTGTGATACCCGAAGGTCATGACAATCCTCTGTTCTCATGAAAACACCTGAGAGTCCTGAGGGGTAAAAGATATTCTGTGTGTTAGATTTGTTTTTTTCTTTGCAGTGGTGGGGAAGGGGCAGTTCTTTGCAGGACTCTCAAAACTGCAACAAACCTGGCTACAACTGGGGAATGGTGTGTAAACCACCTTAATATTTCTATGCCTCAGTTTACCCCTCCTCCTCTGGTTACTCAGGATTTGCCTACATTGCACAATAGGCTTAAACTTTAGCCATTTTCCTCCTCTTAAGGACTTGGAAGATCAGAACCACAGCATCAATTCCAGGAAGAAAATAGTAAGTGGGGTTTTAAGACAATGGGCCTGATTAGGAATCTCCTGAAATGTTTAATCTTATTACCATTCCTTGATCTGCCCACCATTACCTACATTGAGACAGTCTCTGAAAAAGCTTTTCTTCCTCTCCATATGGAAATTAGGCATTTTTAAGGAAGAAAAAGGACTCTCTAAGGAAATGTGAAATTTGGAACTAAACGAAGTTGCTGGCATTTCTCTAATTTAGATACAAGCTCTGCGGTAACGCAAAATACCCGCTCCTGAAATCAGCCTTTCGGCCTTTTTAGCTTTCTTTCATTTCAGGAATCACAGTGCTCCTCACAGCTGGCCTCAAAGAGGGTCCGTTTCTGATCTACTGTCTGCTGGCTAAGGCCCCTGTGCAAATCCCACTCTGCTTTCCAACTGCTGAAGGGGGACATCACTCGGGTTTGGGAGCACGTTTCAAAACCCCATGTCAGTGAAATTGCTTTTTATACCGCGATCTTTCAGTCTACACCAGCAAAGCTTTTGCCTTCCACTCTGATAAAGAACAGAGAAAATTGGATAAATTTCTAAGTTAGAGAGAATAATCCTACAGGGCCTCTTCACAGCCGGGCCTTGCTCCTTTCATAAGTGAGATGAAGTGGGGGCGCATGCTTTCAACTTGCCTTTTGTTGAGCTGAACAGTGCGAGCGCAGGTGAGTCAGAAGGCAAGACGCAGGTTCCCCAAAGATCTGACTGCGCCTCCGACTCGCTTATAAATGGATTGTCTATTGATATTTCTGCTCCCAGCCCCGCTTTGACTATTCACGCAGACCCTAAAAACAACACGCCTGCCCGAGACCTCACCATAAAAGAGGGGAGGAGGAGCAAGGAGGGTAGTCAAGGAGAATTGGCCCAAAGATGGTTTCCAAGAAGGATTCTAAGATAATAAGAGATCTTCTCAGGCTGCCCAGCTGTACCTTGCTTCCCCAAGTGGCAGCCTCACTACTTGCCCTTGTACATATGAAGGCCTGGATGCCACCTTCAGAGTCACACGTGAGATTCCTGGTGCCCCCCATTCTGGAGACCCAAAAGCTGTAGCTTGTAACCCTTGAGCTCTAACAGGAATTACATAACCAGGAGGTGCACCCAGGAGGTGGCCAGGGGAAGGGGTATATTTGTCATATTAATAATAAGAATCACTATAACAACTATCTTGCAAAGGGTGTGGTTTGCTTCAGACTTCATTTGGGGCTTCTCTGGTGGCTCAGACGGTAAAACGTCTGCCTGCAATGTGGGAGACCTGGGTTCGATTCCTGGGTGGGGAAGATCCCCTGGAGAAGGAAATGGCAACCCACTCCAGTACTCTTGCCTGGAATATTCCATGGACAGAGGAGCCTGGTAGGCTAGAGTCCATGGGTCAGACACGACTGAGCAACTTTCATTTTCACTTTCATTACTTCATTCAGTCCTTGTGCCATTCTCAAAATTCCCAACTATAGAACAATCTGGGGGGTTAAATGCTCAGATTCTCAGATAAGTCACCAGCTGCTGTCCTTTGGGACCCTGTGCAGGTGGTTCTTAAGAGAACCCTCAAGAGCCAGAGCGCCTGGGTTCCTAATCTAGCCACCAGGGGGAGCCAGATAGCGCTAACTCCAGAGTCAGGAGCCCAGAGCCAGGCTTTGGCTCTTAACAAGACATATGGTCTTGAGCAAGTCATTTCCCTGGCAGCTTATGACCCTGAGCAAATTCCTGAAAATTTATAGATGTGTTAGTTACCACATCTGTAAAAATGGAAGTACTTACAGTACCTACCTAGATACTACATGAGATCGTTCATGCAAAATATTTAAATAAATGCCTAGCCTGAGATAAGCATTCCGTATTTCTTAGGTATTGTTACTGTCATTGCTGTTATTTCTGATGGGGAAACGGAAGCCGGGGAAGCTTAAGGAGTCTCCTGAGGCCTTGCAGCCATAAAGGCTGGGGCCAAGACTGTCCCCTTGACGGTCCCTTCATGTGCTTTGCAGGATGCCTGCAGCCCTTATGTGAGCTCGCAGAGAGGAGCATGGAGTGGCAGATTTGGAAAGGACAAAGAAATGCTGGGCTGGAAGAGGCAGAAGCTGGAATCAAGATTGCCGGGAGAAATATCAATCACCTCAGATATGCAGATGACACCACCCTTATGGCACAAAGTAAAGAGGAACTAAAAAGCCTCTTGATGAAAGTGAAAGTGGAGAATGAAAAGGTTGGCTTAAAGCTCAACATTCAGAAAACAAAGATCATGGCATCTGGTCCCATCACTTCATGGGAAATAGATGGGGAAACAGTGGAAACCGTGTCAGACTTTATTTTTGGGGGCTCCAAAATCACTGCAGATGGTGACTGCAGCCATGAAATTAAAAGATGCTTTCTCCTTGGAAGGAAAGTTATGACCAACCTAGATAGCATATTGAAAAGCAGAGATATTACTTTGCCAACAAAGGTCCATCTAGTCAAGGCTATGGTTTTCCCAGTGGTCATGTATGGATGTGAGAGCTGGACTGTGAAGAAAGCTGAGTGCCTG
>NW_011495018.1:17399946-17401792 GCF_000754665.1 Bison bison bison | reverse complement strand
TTTTCACGGGGTCGCAAAGAGTCGGACACGACTGAGCGACTGAACTGACTGACTGAAGAGGTGACTGAACTAGCACCCCCTGGTGGTGGAGCACAGCCTGGGCGGAGCACGTGTCTCAGACGCATCCCTGAGGTAAGCACGACTTTTCCAAGACTTCAGCAGTCACAGCCTTGAGGACCCTCCTGCCAAGGGTGAGCACCGAGACCCACAGCTTGCTTTCCGGCCTGGATGGGAGAGGTAAGGAGAACGACTGATGGCTACCGGAGCTGCTGTTCCTGCCCGGAACTCTGCTGAATTGCATGAGCTCACAACAAGCCTTTGTTTCCTTTTCACTGGAACATAACCACGTGGAATTGGATTTTCAGTGATGACTGCAAGAGAACAAGCCTCCAGACCAGATGGACATTCTGGGGGTCTGCTGTTCACAGGATCTTGGAGCCCAAGACCACCCAGTTTAACAAACCTGAAGTTTCAAAACAATGCATGAAGCCCAACATGGTCATTCTTAAATCAGGCAATAAATTCTCAGCACAAAACATATCGCATTTGGTAAAGTATAAGTCTATGATTGCCAACAAGTGTTTCTTGGGAAGGACTCTCTTTTTTTCTTGTTGTTCTTATTTGTGTGTGTGTGTGTGTGTGTTAAAATATCCTTTCTTTTCAGAAGTAACAGTGATATAAATGGTAGCTTGAGGTAAGAGTTGGTTTTTGGTCTTTTTCCTTACATAGTAAAATAGTCTGATACTATGATGATGTCAGCATTTAAAAAAACATTTATCTATGAATCCTGAAATCTGAGATCACCAATAAACCAAACATCTTTGCTTTTCTAGAAACATGAAGGCCTAGAAAGCCAAGTGGCTGCTGACGGACGAAGCTGGGCTTCTAGCCGAGCCCCTAGTCTTCCCACAGTGGCCTGTCCTGTCCCAGGAGGTTTATTTTCTCCCCGGAAGAGGCCACCGACAGAAGGGTCCTGGGCTGTACTCTGAGTCAAACTAAGAACCTCTTCTTAGGGACCTCAGGGTGGGTCCTGGGCTGTGCTTCAGCATATGCATGCCCTGCTCCACGCTCCCCTGGCTGGTACCCACTCAGTACTACAGTCCCAGCAAATCTTGATTCATAATTAGACGATCGCAGCATTCATTAAATCATTGCATCATTGTTGTCATAATTAATCATCAACTGGGTGTTTTCAACACTCTGCCTGTGCCACATAACTAAACTCGGAGCAGTCACTGCCCTAAGGCCCCCAGAATCAGGAGGCTTGGTGGAAAACAATCCTAACAGCTCACAGCCTCTGGCATGTTCCTATGGACCATGCACTGTGTGTGCTCAGCGCAGTGCATCATATAGACAGTCCTCAACTGAGAACAGAGTTCTCAGTACAGTTTTATCCCCCAGGTGCATTGGGCAATATATGGAGACATTTCTGATTGTCACATCGAGGGGTGCTGATGGCATCTTGAGGGTAGAGGCCAGGGATGCTGCAACGCACAAGACTGGCCCACACAGCAAAGCATCCAGCCCCAAGTGTCAAAGGTGCCCAAGTTTGGAAACCCCGATATGGACGACAAGGGTTCATGTGACTACAGTCTCATGAGACCTGCTCTGAAACCTCACCTTCTTCCCGGGGGAGCTGTGGGGCTGGGGGAGATGATACACATAAGCAAGCATGGTGCAGAGCCTGCCATGGGCACGTGGCCTGGAAGTGCTGACCGCGACCACATTTTCATCACCACCCTGGCCCTTCTGAAGGAGCCGAAACTTGGAGTGGCCTGGAACTGACTTCAGAGGAACTGAGTCTGGAGACGTCCACTAAGGGCAGGACTTAATGCCCCCGCATGGG
>NW_011495018.1:17351064-17399846 GCF_000754665.1 Bison bison bison | reverse complement strand
ATGGTTGAGAGCATGGGTTCTGGAGCCAGGCCTGCCTCAGCCCCTCCCACGTGACCTCATCTGTGCAACAGGAGGAGCAAGCAAGCCTCTCACCCCTAAGTGTTGGAGCGAGGGTGCCATACTGGTGAGCAGTCAGCTCTGGTGAACGGCAGCTCTGGGCACAACTCTCCACCTCGCCTCAGGGACATCCCCAGTGCATACAGTCGGGCCCTGGGTCTCTTTCTCTGACCCCCATCCCATCCCCTGGGGCATCCTCCTCATTCACACACTCAGGCACTCGCTTCAGTCCAGTCCCAGATATGCTGAGGCTGCTGCCACCCAGGGTCTTTGCTCAAATGTCACCTCTGCAGCGAGAGTGACCCTGTCTTTGTCATTGTTCAGTCGCGAGTCGTGTCCGACTCTTTGCGATCCCATGGACTGCAGCACGCCAGTGCTGTCCTTGTCCCTGTCCCTGTATGTCTCTATCCCCCAGAGTTTGCTCAAAATTCATATCCACTGAATCGGCGATGCCACTAACCATCTCATCCTCCTTGGACTGCAAGAAGATCAAGTCAGTCAGTCCTAAAGGAAAACAACCCTGAATATTCATCAGAAGGACTGATGCTGGAGGTGAAGCTCCAATACTTAGGCCACCTGATAGGAAGAGCTGACTCATTGGAAGAGACCCTGCTGCTGGGAAAGATTGAAGGCAGGAGGAGAAGGGGGTGACAGAGGATGAGAGTGACCCTGTCCCTCATTTTTTTATGTTGCACACATATGCTTACCTGGCCATCCCTGCTGGCTCAGATGGTAAAGAATCTGCCTGCAACAGGGGAGACCCAGGTTTGATCCCTGGGTCAGGAAGATGCCCTGGAGAACGGCATGGCAACCCACTCCAGTATTCTTGCTTGGTGACTTCCCATGGACAGAGGAGCCTGGTGGGCCACAGTCCATGGGGTCGCAAAGAGTCAGACGTGACCGAGCTAACACTTTCACACTTTGACACACACCCCACTTCCCTGCTCTGTCTCCATCTGACACACCACACAGCTGCATCTTCCCACAGACCGGAAGCTCCCTGACACCAGGAACTTTTGAGCTTTTTTGCTGACTGCTATATTCCCAGGGCCTTGAGGGATGCCTGTGGCATGGCAGGTGCTCAGTAAATATCTGTTGGCTGAATAATCCCAACCTAGATGATACAGACCAAGCAAGTCATTGATGAGGGGTGGGGGCTGATGAAGGGACCTGAAGGGCTAAGGAAGAGGCAGAGATGTGCACCCAGGCCTGGTGGGAGGAAGAAGTCGGGGACTGATGTGTGATCCACAGACCCCCTACCTCACTCTGCAGGGCATGGGCCTTCTTGGCCCAGGCCATCCTCAGGTCCTCGGGCAGCGCTGTGAACGCGTGGCACTGTGTCCTGTAGTCAAGGTCGCTGGCCAGGGCCTGGGCCTTCCGGGCGTGGACCAGTGGCACCATGTCCATGGGCAGGTGGCACTGTGCTCTGCTGCCCGCCGCCTGCCTCCTGTACTGAAGCTCGCTCTGCAGCTGGCCCACCCGCTGACAGTGCTGGAGCCGGGGGTCGTCACTCACGCTCTGGGCCCCGATCAGCCGTCCTCGCTCCTTCACAAAGTCATGTCTGTAGAGAAACTGGAAGGAGAACCAGGCGGTCAGGGGCCGGCGTTTGGCCCACTGATGTTCTGGCTGTGCCTCTTCCTCGCGGTCACTAAGAAAATCACCTGTTCTTACACGAGACGGGGATGATTATAAGAAATGGCACAGTGAGGCTGGCCCAAGAGCCTGCTTCCCCTGCCCTGGGGGAGGAACAATTAAAACAGTGCTCCCTTCCTCCCATCTAATTAAAACTAGATTCTTAGAACCAAAGCAAGGGCCCGCTCCCCTTACGAGTTCTATGGCCAAAAGGAATTTATCAAAAAGGGTGAAAGAGAAAGTTGTGCTTTATCCCTTCACACTTGGCAAAACATCAAACCCAAAAGACAGGATACATTTATTTGAAGTCTACATTTTCTGCGATTTGTTTGTGGGAAAGAGAAAGTCACCTTCATGTCCCAAAGCTATGGACGCTATGAGTCAAGTGGCTGAAACACAGCTGCAAACCCTACCGCCGATGCGGGAAGCTACAGAGAGTCAAGAGGGGACTGAGCTACGGCCACATTACAATTTCTACTGCAAATTCTCTTTCTAAATCTGGGTGGAGTTAGAAAACAGACAGTTCACACATTACAGGGGGATGGTTGCCTAGATGCTACAATTAGAAATAAATTGTAATCTCCTTTCTGCTGGAGATCTTTGCCTGCATTTTGCTTCTGATTACCAGGGCCTTTCTTTCCCTCTCTCCATCAAAGAATCTCATTCATAACTAATATATTCCGCAGATGACATCCTGTTTCACATGGTGAAAGATCTGCTTTAATTCAGGGAAACCAGCCGTAGACATTGTTTTACATGAAGTTAACAGAAATTAGGCAGAATGGAAGGTCGTATCATTCAACTCACATCACTGGCTATGTCTCCAGAGACTCGAGCCGCCTGGAAGGGCAGAGCATCTATTGTTAGCTTGTAGCCTTGAGCATGGAGATTCCTCCAAGACTCCTTGTATTTTGCCTATGGTAGGAACACATGTAGATCTTAAGAAAACAAACAAAAAAATTACACGACTCCATGAACAAAGGCTACCCACTTCATTTGTCATGTAGTGTCGCAGAACAGATTTCTGACAAGCAAAAGCTTTTGACTTGGCAAAGAAAATCTCATTAGCACCCTCCTGGAAGTGGGCTCTGACACATACATATCAACACATCTGGGAAAAGGTATGTTTAACATGCATGTCGACCAGATACATGGTTGAAAGTTTCTGCGAATGCCAGCAGGGTCACTGTTATGTTATGTCCCATCACAGACAGAGACTTGGCCTTGGAGATCATCTCAACCTCAGCGATGGGAAAGGCTTACGTCACTCAGATTGGCCGCGTTTGTTTTCGCTCGGACAAACTCGGGCAGGCCCAGGGTCATTGTGTACTGATGTCTCGCATCTTCCCCTGCTGCTTTATAGAGGCGCTGGGCAGAAGGGGGAAAAAAAACAAGAAGGTAAATGCTGTGCATTTCTGCAGGACTGGAGGTCCCTCCTTTGCAACTGGAAAATAAATACGTTTGTAAAAGGCCATTCGCTATGTCATGGACACACCCTCAGCTTGGGGAAGATATTTCTTTCAATAAAGGTAATCTTTCATGGGATTTCCCTGGAGGGCCAGTGTTTAAGACTTTGCCTTCCAATGCAGAGGGTGTGGGTTCAGTCCTTGGTTGGAGAGCTAGGATCCCACGTGCCTCATGGCCAAAAAACCAAAAATATAAAATTTTTTAAAAAGCAAGCAATACTGTAAGAAATTCAATAAAGATTTAAAATGATCCACATCAAAATTTTTTTAAAACTTGAAGGAAAGATAGTCCTTCATGAGTCAAATTGAGTGCTATGAAAGGAATGCGTAAAAAAAATTGCAAGTTGCTTGTGACGGGGTTCAGGACATGTTACCTCCAAATAGGGTACCTTAGCGTAATGCATATTTTAAGCAAAAGGAATCTGGAAGTAGCAGGAGATGGAAGCCCTCTCTCTGACCTTCCCCCCGAAGCAGGTCACATGCCTCCTGGGGGAGCTGCCCTCCCTCTGGTGGAGGGAGAAAGGGGCATCTGATCTCTGAACCCCGAGGAACCCGAGAGGCATCTGAACAAGCAGACCTCGCTCAGTGTCCCCCAATTTCCTAGCCTCAGCTCATCCCTTTTTGTTCTACGACACCTGCCCACGATCTTACATTCCTCATCAAACCTGGAATAAAAACGCTCAGGTTTAACAGTTCCTCCTGATCTCCATTTCCTTACGAAGACTCCTGCATCCCCTAAAGCTCATCCTAAATAAATGTGAATGCTTTTCCCTTGTTCATCTGTCTTTTGTTACAGAGCCCCAGCCGAGAACCCAAGGTGAGTCAAAGAAAAGGTATTTTTCCCTGCCCTCTACTTTGCTCAATAATTGGGGGGGAGGGCAACACCTTTAGGAATACTGTTACAGTTCTTTCCATTGTGTGTATATATATATATATATTTTTTTTTTTTTTTTGCTGAGGACACGGTATAAAGACAATGTTAATATCTGGGAAATTTAGGAGCCGTTCTGCTGGTTGGAAAGGAGGTTCCCAAACCCCGTCTGCATCCTTCACTAAAGTCCCAGGATCCTCCCACGGGCAAACACACCAGTGCTCCCGTGCAGGGCCTCAGCCGGCATGAAAACACATGCTCTTGTAATTAGACATGGCCTGCGGTTGCCGAGTTCTCTGAGGCCAGACCGATCACAAAGCAGGCAAGATAGGTTCGGTGGGAATCTTAAATTGATAACGTTGCACACAGCCCTTTGGGTCTTCTTAACCCAATCTTGGGGTAAGAGTGGAAACTAATATATAAATACCCAAATTCAACTGACTTTCAAAAGCTAGGGTCAGAAGGGAGAATCTGAAAAACTCATTTCATTCTCTGCCAAGCTCACTTGCTATTTCAAACATGTCAGAGAACCACTCCGAAGAGGTAGAGCTGGAACGATGATTTGAGGGAATTAAGAGTCTCTCCCCTGGGCCCCCTCTGCTCGAATATTACAGTGAGAATTGGGTAAGTGGTGAGCAAGAAGATGGGAAGGCAGAGAACCAAGAAAGCTGGCAGACTTCACACTGTATCAATCACCGTCCCTGGACAACCACAAATCCTCCCCATCACATCGTCGGAATGATGATGGAAGAAGGGTTAGCCAATATCTTCCCAGCTAGGACAGAAAATGACAGACCAGCACTTCTCAAACTTTCATGTGCAAAGCAAACCCGTGAGGGTCTTAAATGACCTCGTGGATTCGATGGCTCTTGGGTGGGGCCTGAGGTTCGGCATTTCTAACAAGCTCCCAGGGGATACTGATGCTGTCAGTCTGTAAATGCATTTGGGGTTGGGGTGGGGGGTGGCAAGACCACAGGCTTTCTACTGGGCCTTTTTTCCTTCTGGAAACTATTTCAGTTTCATCTAATGATATTCCTTTCTTTCCATGCAAACATGCATGCTTTCCCCTGCTCCCCATCTCCCTCGTCCCACAAATATTCATACTTTTTTTTTTTAAACAATCTAGCAGTTTTTTAAAAAGCCCATCCCGAAGTCATCTGAAGGTTTTACCTCGTTTGTAATCTGGTTGCTGAGTTTTGCATGAGTGAGGCT
Source organism: Bison bison bison (assembly GCF_000754665.1). NCBI lineage: Eukaryota > Metazoa > Chordata > Mammalia > Artiodactyla > Bovidae > Bison > Bison bison. Next base: position 17,394,608 of record NW_011495018.1, on the reverse strand, counting down.
GGGTGTGTCTGTCACGGCTGTGTACTTGAGCGACTGGGGATGCTGACGATATTTACTCTGAAGTCACACACAGGAGGGAATAAGAGGACAAGGTGAGGTGCAAAACCAGAGGAAGAATCAGCTCTTTAAGCACTAGTAATAAACCCTCATTTTGCGAAGCTTGCCAGTCTATGACCCAGAATCCAGTCCATCACCTGCTCTTGTGACCTCAGAACTCAGTGAGACGAACAAACAGAGAGGAGGAGGACAGACGGAATCGGATGCTTATTAACAAGAAAGGGAGAGCTAGTCCTTTGCCATGAATATGAACATGACTATTGAAATTCATGTTTTGCTCTCAAATTTCCTTTGCTCACTGAAGACCCTGGATTCCTCAGCTTTGAGGGTACACGGGAAACAATCGTTCAGCTTAAAATAACCCACATGCCTGCACACCACCCTAGGAAATGGGATTCAATAAATCGGCAGTAGCCTCAGGCCTCTGTAATTTTTTTTTTAAGTTTCCAAAGGGGATTCTGATGCACCAAGAAGTTTAGAAACCACCTGCTTTAGAGATTTCATTGGAAAAGCAAAGCACAAAGTTAAATCTCGACTCCCACAGTGAGGCCCATTCTGCTTGCTCAGAGCTTCTAATCAATCAACGCATAAGCCATTCTGAGGCACCCAGGCTGGACGCTGACCGCCTTTCACTTCCAATGCCTTCCATTATGCCAGTCTACTGGGAACGGAAGCCCCAGAGCCCTCCTAGAGGCGGGCAAGATTCCTCAGGAGTTCAAAAAGCTTAGAATTCTAGACTTCCATCTTTTTACCACGAAATTATCACCAGGCTCACAGCAACGATTTCATACACAGCCAACAAAGAAGCACAGTGCTTAGATGACTATTGATCCTCTCAAAAACTAAATGAGACAGGTCTCAGTATTCCCATTTGACTGATTAAGATATTGAGGCTCAGAGAGGGCAGGTGACTGGCTTGAGGTCACACAGCAAATGAATCACCATCTGTGTCTCCAAAGCCTGCTCTCTTTTCACAAGCCACTCTTCAAATGGATTCTGGGAAAGTACATCTTACGAACCAGTGAATAATTCTCGTATGGTATTAATACAGGACCTGACCCGGAATCTGCAAAGTTATCTTACGTACCACCCTGTCTGAATGGAGAAGAGAGTAAGGGGAGAGGCCGGGTGAGTCACCACGGCTAACAGTGTAGCATCTAATTGGCTTTAATAAGACACACTGATAGTAGTTTAATCTCTACTGTGGAATATACTTGACACCCCCACCCCATCCTGGGCCCCCAGTTACCTCACTGATGAGTTCAGATGCTCTCTTTCTCCCTTCAATCTCTAACGTGCCTGGAATGACGCAGGCAACACCCCGCATAAAGTTCAGGTCCGACCGGTACAAATTCTACAAGGAATCAGAAAAACCAAACTTGTGGAACAAGGAAGGACCCACAACAGACAGCATCGTAATTAGAACTCAAGGCCAAACCAGCCTCTCCAGACACATAATACTCAGCGAACGCACACAGGCTTCTGAGTAAATGCTCATTAGGGAAACAAAAATGTAGGTCAGAAGAAAATAATTCTGCTGTCACTCGTCTCTGTAGCTGTTAGAGGGGTGCTCAGCAGATTTTTATTTTCATGTGGGCTATCAAAAAATAATCGCTGGAGCGGATTGTGGTTAGAAAGTCAGCTGTCTTGGGGCAAATGTGGAAATGATTTAATAGGTCTTCAAAACAAACCCCAGCAGCAGAGGGTGGCATGAATTAATCATGGGTTAAGAAAGAACTAATAAATGAATCCAGAATAATCTGACAAAGCCCTGAGTCTGTTGGGGTGGGGGCAGGGGTGTGTACCTGAAGGATCTGGGCTGACAGTTTAAAGAGGGCCTCAAATTCACTCCCCTTCAGCCACCAAGGCACCCCCTGGGCATGCCTCCTTCCAATTGCTAAGGCAATGGGAGGCAGGGACAGTCAGGGCTCTGCGCAAGTGACAAACGGGCCCCTTAGCTGAGCGTGGCGGCTTGCTAGTTCCTCCAGCTGCTCCTGGGTTCCTGACAGTTTATGTCACTCAGTAAACGCCGCACACGGGCAGAAAATTCCAACAGACGACAGCAACCCAGATCTGAGCGCCACTCAGCTCTCAGGCTCTGCCAAACCAGAAAGCAGGGTTTTTTTTGGGGGTAGGTGGGGGGGGTGGGGGAGAGCTTGTTTTATTTCCAACTCAGGCCCCTTACTTGCAAATCTCCCAGCAATGGAAATGCAGCAAGCTGGGGGATAAGATGAGCACCAAAAAGGATGTTGCTGCCTGTTGGGGAGATACCTCCGGTAAGTGAGGAAGTTCTTCAACACTTCCCGATGCTCCCAGGCCTGTCTGCTTAAGAAAATGGGCAGGATGAGCTAGAAACGCACTTGTAGGGAGTGTGAAGGCCTCTGGAGATCCCTTGGGAGGGCCCAGGGATGGTCTCTGGGGCCCTGATTTCCCTGCCCTCTGTCTCACTGGCTCAATGGATATGAGTTTGAGCAAACTCCGGGAGATGGTGAAGACAGGGAAGGCTGGCGTGCTGCAGTCCATGGGGTCGGACGTGACTGAGCGACTGAACAACAACCGCCCGACACTCTCCTCTGCCTGAATTGGGTTAGTTCCAAAGGGGCTCTGAGCACCTGTCCTGACAGACCTCAGGCCTCTTCAGAAGACGGGTGACCCACATACGAGGCTCCTAGAGGAACCCCCAGCCCAAACTGGACCAGAGACAACACCACTGACAAGTCCTGAACATGCTAACCGTGAGCCTCGAATCTCAGCACCCCTTTCTCAGTTATAGTTGATCTCGCATGAGCTATTTCACTTCTTTGAGACTCACTATAGTTTCTCTGTAAAATGGGGATAAAAACTATTGAGTTATTTTGAGTATTAAAAGAGACAGTGCTTGTAAATGCAACGCCTAGAATTCAGCAGAAATACTCAATAAGTTGGAGAAGGAAATGGCAACCCACTCCGTATCCTTGCCTGGAGAATTCCAAGGATAGAGGAGCCTGGCGGACTCCATAGGGGAAAGTTAAGTCCATGGGGTGGCAAAGTCGGACACGACTGAGCGACTAAACACACACTTAACACACTCAATAAATTGATACCATTATTAATAGATTTATGTGACTGTGCTTCTGAAGAGCAAGGCAGGAACAACGGCAGCAATGCTTCAAAAGAAACCCCAGATATAGGATTCTTCATCTCTGGAGCCCCCACCGAGCCAACAGGAGCTTGTGGGTCACTGCCTCACGGTCAAATTTAAGAGGAAAAGAGCTCGACGAGAGAGGCAGGTCCCCTTACCTCACTCTGCAACTTGTGAGCTCTCTTGGCGCAGCTGAGCCTCAGGTCCTCAGCCAAAGACGTGTACTGGGGGAGCGGGTGTCTGTAGTCCTGGTCGCTGGCCAGGGTCTGAGCCTTCTTGGCATGCACCAGGGTTACCATGTCCAACGGCAGATGGAACTGCGCCTTTGAGTGTTCAAAGTCTTTCTTGTAATTCACCTAGATGGGCAGACAGATCGACAGTTATTTCAAAGCCGCCGTTTGCATCAGGGCCATGAGGGAGAGCAATGTGCTGGGACTGTCCCAGGTGAGCCCCGAGGGGTGTTCTTAGAAGGGCCGGTCCTCCGTTCTTATGGGCACTGGCTTAATAAGCAGGACTCATCTCTAGGTCCTGCCACTCGCCACTCTCAGCTCTTGGGGGTCATTGATTGGGATGACCCAGGCTCAGGGTTCCCCGACTTGGGGAAAATACAGAAGTTCAAGGGGCAGATAAAATGTCAGTGGTTCCCTAGTTCAAGTCGAGATTGTCTCTCTTTCGAAAAGCAAGAGGAGGCGTGGCTGAGCTGCCTCCTGCTCCCCAGCAATTCTTATCATCCTCTCAAGTTCAGACTGAGACACCAGGGTTTCTCCTCGTATGCTAGCCGATGGAGAGCGTCTTCAAGCATTAAACAATGACATCCTAGTAAATCTGGGAACCGAGAGCAGTGGGCGGACGCTTGAAAAGCCAGTTTTGAGGGATGAGTTCCCAAGAGCCCAACATGCATCCTGCAACGGGAAGGGGGAGGCCTGTTTGTAGACCTCAAGCTCCACCCCAGTCCTCAGAGGAGCTGTTTGAAGATCCTTGAAGCTCATTCTGGGCTTTCTGGGGAGTCAGATGCATAATCGCCATCTCTTCTTCCTCCAGCCTTCCCACTGCCCTCCAAGCTCTGCCCACTCCTCCCTAACCACCCACCTGCACTTCTGCTCATCCTCCCCCAACCCCTAGAATAAAGTCACGGACAATTCAGGTCCAATCCCACCCCGGTATGGAAAGTGGAAAGAAATGTTAGAAACAGGGAAACTTAGGCAGAGAACATGTGAAGCTGTGGAGAGAGCATGCGATGGACAGCTGGCTCCATGTGCAGCTCTGCCCCTTTGCAGCCGACCTTGAGCAAGGGACTGAGACACTCAGGGCCTAGGTTTCCTTATCAGTAACCAGGATGAACAAATGATGTTCCTAGAAATAAGTTTATGATTAAATGAGACACTGCGTGTTATAGTGTTTAGTCCTCTACTACATGTCGGACAGTATTAGATTTCATCCCACCCATTAGCCAACTCACATATGTGCAAGGGGATACCACACACGCGTGTGCCAGCACTCAGAGGATCAAAGTCAAGGGGTGCAAACTCAGATGTCACCAGGAGCCAGTCAGGTAGCATAACTGAGTGAAGGAGGAAGTGGGTGAGCAGGGCTGGGCTGCATGACCGGGAGGGCACAGATCCCTTCTAAACGGGGCTCTCAGTAATCAACTTCAACGGTAGCCTTGAGGAATCCAGGCCTGGCTTCTGCACAGAACTTTAAAACTTTCATGCCAAGTTTCCCATTTTGAAAAGTCTGCAATTAATCTTCTCTGCAGACCCAACAAAATACCTCTGCAGTCCAAAATCCAACCCACAGGCCTCCATTTGTGGCTGCTGATCAAAATCATAGAATGAAAGAATCAAAGAATGCTCAATCTCTCACTTGACAGAGGAAGAAGCTGAAGCCCAGAGGGGCCAAGGGTCCTGACCATGCCACCCAGCTAGCCGGGACAGAGCCAAAATCCACAACCAGAAGGACGAAGGACATCTGTGGGCTGTGCGTCATCATTAGGTTTGGGGGTCCAGGCTCCACTGAGTTCTCTCCCACTTACTTGGCTCTGCAGAGAGCTCGCGTACACTGAATGCGCAAGGCTGATATCATCTTCCAAGCTCCGGGAGCCGAGCATCTGCCCTTTCATTTTCTCAAATGCCTCTTTGTATTTGTACTAAAGGGAAAGAGAGCGGGAGAGAGTAACAGCTCAGGGACAAGGGACACGGAATGGAAGAGGTGGGTATTGGGCAAAAAAATGTTTTGTTCTTTTGACAGTAACTGGGTGAGTTAAAAGAAAAGGCGCGGGAGTCGTCAAAAGGCCGGTTCTTTCATATGCAAGCCTCCCAATGACTAAAGGGCTGGGATATGAAATGGCAGGACATGAGAGTGCTTGGGCGGCCCAGGCTGGGAGGAAGGTGGGTGCATTGTCACCAGTCTCTTCACATGGACTGGCTTTAGGAAAGCGCTTGGCGGAGGGTGCGTTTCATCTGCCCGGGGTCCATAGTTATAGGCCAGCATCAGCTTTGTACCCGGCTAGGGGATTTTTGTTGTTGTTGTAAGGCATGTTCTTTCTCACCGGTCGTTATCTGATTGCCCTGACACAGTCAGTTGGGGATAGGAAAGGGTATTAGCCACAGGCAAAAGAAGGCAGGGGTTAGGGGCAAAAGGAATACAAATGGGGGAGTATTAAACATTGTCACAGGACTGTGGGTGGAAGCTCACATCACTTATGATTTCGCCAGAAGCCTTTGCTGCCTGGAATGGAATGGCATCCAGTCTCAGCTTATAGCCACCGTCTCGAAGTTTGCTCCAGGATTCCTTATAACGTGTCTGTTGAAAAGATGGGCACCAATAAAGACCTTTCCTAAATTCCCACGATCAAAATGAGAATCTGGTTTCTTGTGGAGTGCTGCCCCCAATTAGGAGACGCAATGGCACCCTACTCCAGTACTCTTGCCTGGAAAATCCCATGGACGGAGGAGCCTGGTGGGCTATAGTCCATGGGGTCGCTAAGATGACTGAATCGACTTAGCAGCAGCAGCAGCAGCCCCCAATTAAGAGATCACTGTGGTCCAGCAAAAATCAACCGAGAGCTGGAACCTGTCTCGTGTCCAGCCTTGGAGGGGGTGCCGTGGGGCTGGGGGTGGGGTTTAAAAGGCAAGAGCTCTGGAGTCAGAACCAGATTGTTCTGAACAGCAAGCTGATTGGAAGGAGGCATGAGGCTGTAGGTGCACAGCTCCTGATGGAGAATCAAGGGGATTCGACTGTCTCCACTGAAGAAGAGGCAAGGGGTTGCTGACAGGATGAGGGAAGGAAAGAGCTCAGTCTCCCAAGTCTCTCTTTGGCTGGATGTCTTCACCTATATTCTGAGGCTATAGAATATAGCTTCGTATAGAAAATAGGGCTTCACCTATATTCCAGCCCCTCAGTATAAATGCCCTTTGTACGAAGGAAGTTTTCCCAGTCTCATCCTTATCAATGTGCTTGGCTCTTCTGCACGACCAGCCACAGTGTGCAGGGTCCAGTGGAAAGGAAAACATGGGGCCCCTTGTTCAGGAAACTCGCATATTCGGTGACAGCAGAGCATTAAACTGAGAGCTGGAGCGCAGGATGCTTCCAAGCACAGGTGCGGTGCCACTGTGCAAGTCCGGGATCTCCTGTAATTAAAACCAATGCCCCCTCCATCAGGGCTCCCCTGGTGGCTCACATGGTAAAGAATCTGCCTGTAATGCAGGAGACCCAAGTTCGATCCCTGGGTTGGAAAGATCTCTTGGAGAAGGGAATGGTTACCCACTCCAGTATTCTTGCCTGGAGAATCCCATGCACAGAGAAGCCTCGTGCATTACAGTCCGTGGGGTCGCAAAGAGTCGGACACAACAGAAAGACAAACACTTTCCCTTTCCCCTCCTGATATTCCCCAGCCTCACCTCGCTGATATTCATGGCATTCAGCTTGGCCAGCAGGACTTCAGGGAGGTCAGTGGTCTGCGTGTAGTGATGCTTTAGGTTTTCTCCTTGCTCTCGGTACAACCTCTGTGGATGCAGAGAGATTTTGCATTAAACCCAGAAGCCTCCCCCACGCAACCATCAGCCAGGTTACCCTCCAGGAGACAAAGGCGCTGCCGCTGTTCCCTCCCTGTGGAGACAGATCTTGGGTGTCCTGCCTCCTCCTGGACGGCACAGTGATCCTCACCTGTGCGGATGACATGCACGTCACTCCCTCCCAAGTTCTTCCCAGCCCAGAACATGACAGGCTGAAACTTGCCCTCTCAGTGAACACTCCCCTTGGAGCACACTGCTGAGATGGGTGTCAAATGAGAGAACGAGGTCTGGTTGATCTCTAGGAATTTCATTATTAACTATGAGCTAGCTTTTGAACTGTGGTGTTGGAGAAGACTCTTGAGAGTCCCTTGGACTGCAAGGAGATCCAACCAGTCCATTCTGAAGGAGATCAGCCCTGGGATTTCTTTGGAAGGAATGATGCTAAAGCTGAAACTCCAGTACTTTGGCCACCTCATGTGAAGAGTTGACTCATTGGAAAAGACTCTGGGAGGGATTGGGGGCAGGAGGAGAAGGGGACGACAGAGGATGAGATGGCTGGATGGCATCACTGACTCAATGGATGTGAGTCTGAGTGAACTCCGGGAGTTGGTGATGGACAGGGAGGCCTGGCATGCTGCGATTCATGGGGTCGCAAACAGTCGGACACGACTGAGCGACTGAACTGAACTGAACTGAGAAGAGGACATGCGGCTGAGGATGAGATGGTTGGATGGCATCACAGACTCAATGGACATGACTTTGAGCAAACTCAATGGACATGACTTTGAGCAAACTCCAGAAGATAGGGAAGGACAGGGAAGCCTGGTGTGCGGAGTCCATGGGGTGGCAAAGAGCTGACACGACTGAGTGGCTGAACAATAACAACAAGGAGAGGACCTCAAAATACAGCAGGCACAAGAGAGAATGGTTCTTCCACAGCTGAGATTTTCCCTGGGCTTACCTCCATCCTCCCCTCATCCCTGCCACCTCAAGGATTCTTATGCTAATTAATAAACCTCTTCCCAGTGGGTTGGGTGGGTCTGGGGCTCTGTCCATCCAGATCTCTGATCTGGGCTTATGATAATTCTAGCAGTTAGCAGTGACACATGGAGTTGGCATCCACCACCGGAGAAAGTTTCTAAACCAGGCTTTTCCATCCCAAATCTTATTAGATGTGTCCAAGTTTCTACGTATCACAGCAGTGCCCCCTAGAGTTGGTTAGGATAAGGAAATGCAGGTATCTTTTTTCTCTTCCTACACAAGTTCTTGTTTGACCATCTATGTTTCTCAGAATTAAATTCGCTTCTGACGGGCTGATTGTCAAGACATAATAAATTTCTAAACCCATAAGTCTGTAAACCATCCCATAACATATTCAGATAGGCACTCGAGCCACCTCAGAATGTCTTTCGAATACGGCACAACAGGAGTAATTTCTTCAATTGGGAAGCAACGGAGACATTTGGCAACTCCTCCCTACCAAGGTTTGTCAATTTCCCTCGTGGCAAGTTAAGAGGTCTGAAGATATTTTAAAGGCCTGTCTGTCCTGCGCAATGACCCAGGGGCCCCTCTCAGGAGAATCAGCCAAACAGGGCTAATCCTGCCTTAACGTGAATTTTTAGAGGACCTCGTCATTCTTCCCAGTCTCCAAGGAACTCTGCGCTGAGAGGGCAAAAGGCCAGATTTTGGTTTCACTTTATAAAGGGAAGATGGGAAATGGCTTGAAAGTTAGTCTAATGTACATAAATCAGATCCAAATCACTTTTGAAGTCTTTAGGGGAATTCAGAAAGCCAGAATTCCTGCCCTGGGTCCCAAGAAAGCATTCCAATTCCTAAGTATTCCAATAATCAAGAATTTTGCCCCAAAGTCCCATTTCTGAAAACAGTGTTTCAAAACAAAAGGAAGGGGAAAAGGCCTTAACCACAGACAAATCCTGGAGACATGCAAATGGGAAGGAATGAAAGCTGGGGGCATTGGGGTGGTGGAGCCCCACTTGGCAGCTAAGAGCAGTGGTAACACCCCATTTGCATCCTGATGAAGAAGCACCCCTGCTAAGGTGAGTCTCAGCAAAGGATAAGAAGCTCCTTCATCCTTAGAACAACAGAAGGAGCAAGCCAAGAACCCCTCAGCTTCAATCGCAGGGTTGAAAGAAGAGCCCACTCTTAGAGTCATAATGTATATACATTATCACTTACATCCACTGCTTGGGTATAACTAATTCTGGCCTGGACCATCTCCGGAGTGTCTTTAATACTGGTAAACTTCAAAGCATCTGGATGCTGCCGGTACTTCTTCTGTTGAGCAGAAAAAGATCAAAGCTGTGAATTTTGTGCTGCTCTTTCATGCCATTTGAAAGAGAAAATCATAGGTTGCTTGAGATTAGAGTGAATTTGTGAACATAATTATTATTCGGCTTCCTCCATCTTTATAGCCTAGGTGCCTTCAGGTTAATATTTGTTTCAATTTAAGAATAACCTCATGTCAATTAACATTAAAGTATTTCTACCTGGTGCAAAGAAAACATCTCAAAATTAGATTATATGGGTAAAATACTGTAGGACACACACTTAGGAAAGGATTCTTTATGTAGCCTTCAGATACTGTCTTGCAGTTGTTTACATATCTTAGTTTGGGTCTCCCAAGCAGGAAAGAACATTCAGAGCTACACTTATCGTTGACGCTTTCTAAGTTCCTTCCACAAAAGAACTTGGAAGAGGTTATCACAGTCAAAACCCTTACTTTAACAGTCAGTGACCGCACAAACCAGTTAACACATGCAATAATTCTATAAATGTTATAATAACAAGAAAAAGAGTGCTCTTATTGAAAGGAATCATCAGACAATTTGAAAGAGACTGGAACAAACAATAAGGGTTACAAGAAATACAAGTGCTAACAAAGTCTGAGATACCCAAGTTTGAAATATTCTGACAATCATGCTTAAATTAATTCCTGTTTTTTTTTTTTCAATCAAAGTACAGTTCCAGGAGAGTAAAACAGTTGCTTTCTTAATGGAATGAATTATGAAGTATATCCTTTATCCAATCAAACAATTATTTTAGAAACACTTCCTTTAGGTTGGATATTTGTATACTGGGTTATCTTAAGAAGACAGTTAAATGTCCAGCTGAATTTGGTCCATATTTGTTTTGTAAATAAAGTTTTATTAGAACACACTTGTGCTCATTCATTTACATGTTTATCTATGGCTGTATCTGGCTACAATGGTAGAGGTGAGTAGTTATAACAGAAGCGGGGTGGCCCACAAAACCAAAAATATCTACCATCAGGTCCTTTATTAAAAAGTTTGCTAACTCCTGGTTTAAATGACACGTGTGTGTGCATCTGTGGCTCTTTCACAGAGCCTGGCATTCTGTCTGAAAATTAAGAAATCAATTCAATTTGACACTAAACTGGAAACATGCCAAACTGGAATGAGATGGTTGGGAAAAGTTGCTGAAAGATGTCCTTCCTAAAGTCTGAAGACCTGTATAAAGCATGGAGAGTCCCCTGGAATAGGAAACGGCAACATGCTCCATTTCCTACGCCATGGACAGAGGAGCCTGGTGGGTTACAGTCCATGGGGTCGCAAAGAGTTGGACACAACTGAGTGACTGAGCACACACAAAGCATGGAAGACAAGCAAGTTTGTTAAATAAGTTTGCAAAATGGGTTGGAAAATTAAGACCACTATAGGAAGGATGGTTCCAAAAAAGATCCCTTGTCTTCCAGACTTAAATACACGAAGGAATCATCTCAAAGTCTAAATCATGTGTACAACGGCCTTTATTTTTATGAGTGGGTCCAATATGGAGAGTTTGGGAGCATGAATCTTCAATTCTAAATGTGTTAAGTTTCTCATGTTCACCCTCCTAAGGGAGCTTCTCCTTAATAAGACTGAATTATTTAATACTCAGGGCAGTACAATCTCTACAGAACTCCCAAGGTCTTCTGAGCCTTGAATGTCCACTAACATTTCTAAAACTTAGGTCAATCAGAGCAAGGCCATTTTTGAAATCAGCTCTGTGACACATTGGGCTTCCCAGGTGGTGCTGGGAGACACAAGAGACGCTGGTTTGATTCCTGGGTGGGAAAGATCCCCTGGAGGAGGGCACACTCACGCGAAGAGTTGACTCATTGGAAAAGACTCTGATGCTGGGAGGGACTGGGGGCAGGAGGAGAAGGGGACGACAGAGGATGAGATGGCTGGACGGCATCACTGACTCGATGGACGTGAGTCTGAGTGAACTCCGGGAGTTGGTGATGGACAGGGAGGCCTGGCGTGCTGCGATTCATGGGGTCGCAAAGAGTCGGACACGACTGAACTGAACTGAACTGGGACCAAAACACTGTCAAGGTTGAAGTCTCCAGGGCCTATAGTCATTATGTCTCCTCCTCACAAAGGAACATCCAGAAAGACCAGGCTGCTGAGCAAGTGCCTCCCGAAGCAGACATTACAGAGTGGATTTGGCTCATCGAGGGTGTGCAGCCTCTCTGTGAATGTGAGACAAAGATGACTCTGATGTGTCCAGCCGGGGCAGTCACTCCACCTTGCAACAGTGTCTGGAGGCATATTTGGTTGTCACGACTGGGAAAGAGTGCCGTGAGCGTCTAATGCTTAGAGGCCAGCAATGCCGCCAAAAGCCCTGCCAGGCCCAGGAGAGCCCCACAACAACGAATCAAAATGTCCACAGGGCCAACGTCAAGAAACGCTGACCTAGTCTTTAAAAGATCTGCTCAGGGATACTGTCCTAAAAAGGGAGGAAAGGGTTCCTTTCAGAAGCCTGTGAGTCCAGCCAGGGTGGCTGCAAGTAGACAGCAGTGAAATTCAAACAGAAATGAGACCCTCCAACAAAAAAAGAACTGTGTCACATGTTCGACACCACGTGAATATTCAAAAACTGTTTACACTGCCTGCCTGGGAAAGAAAGAGGAAGAAAACGTGCGTGAAGTCACCAAAGGGCTTTCTGGGTGCGATAAATGTGTCTTTTTATCATCTCTCCCGTGTTGCTTCATTAAAAAGGTAAGTTGGTGGGTAGCAATCGAGCTCTGTTTGATTGTCATTATTATTCATAATATCATTTGTCACCCACTTTGTTTTTGCCAGGGCTCTCTGGGCCCCTACTGGGGTGTGTTTGGTATGTGGTTTTCCTCTAATTACCGGCCCTAGTCCGGGTTTGGAGGCCTTTCATGTAGCTTTGCCTTTTTCTTTGCCTTTTGAGTGGAAATTATTTTAATTTTATACAGAAATGCCGCACGCCTAATGCAGCCAGGCCCGCTGCACGCTGTCAGGGAATCTCACCTCGCTAATGAGTTCTCCTGCCTTCTTCGCCTGCTCCACATTTAATGACCCGGTGGCAACCCAGCCCGTCCCTTTCATCCACTTCACATCTGCCCTGTATTGGTTCTGACAAAGGAGAAAGGGGGAAAAAAAAAGGCAGGCCATTGTTGGTGTGCAGACATTTAAAGGGCTATTAATGGCTCCCCAATGCCACCTTGGTGCCAGCTGAGTCAAATTAGATGCCACTTTTGTCTTATCCATTTCTGCACAGTCACAGGTAGGGCTCCAAAATGTAAATTAATTTCTCCCTTAATTGGAGCCGACCCGCGGATGGTGGCTTTAGCCCCACCCGACACTGCTGGGGGTGAAGCTGGACGGAGGGGGGCCCCCATCAGTCGCATCCCTCATTACAGGTCCACGGCAACCTCAGGAAGAAGCGCGGCCTTATTGTCTGCTTTCCCCGGTTTCTTGTTTAAAATGACACGCAGGGGAGAAGAAAATGAGAATCCACAACGGAACCCGGGTGGGGAGCTATCTGAGGGAATTTCACAAGACATGCGAGACTTCCCACGGTGCCAATTCCTTCTTAAGAACCTCAGCGCAGGGCAGCAGGGGAGGGATTTCTCATTTCTTTCTTTGCCATGGAAGGAGTAATAGTTTTAATGGAAAATCATTTATATGGACACATCTCTGAAACTAGCAGATCACCTCTCCATCCTAAAAGAGCTCTACCTGGAAGGGTGTGTCTGCACTCCCCCCAGCCCACTTCCAGGGGTGACAGTCTGACTGTCGCTGACCTGTCTTTTCAGTTCGCCAGTCAACCGAAGACGAAAGAACACGACGGGGAAGGCGGAGAAGGGTTGTGGAGGACTAGCAAGCTGCCCTTTCTAAACATGGGACGACTGACCTGGGCCTGAGTACCAGGAATGCTCTCTCCACGGGCAGGTCACAGTTAAGAATGTCACATATACATCCCCTCGCCAACCCAGCAATTAGGAGAAACATAGATAACCTATGTCCATCAGAATGCCAAGAAGAAAAAGGAAGCTGTATAATTTTCTGTTTGGTAGTACCGAATTTAAAATGGACATAGTTTTGAGTAAAATTAAGGCACTAGGAAGCTTAAATGTTTCCCCTGAGGGATCCAGAAACAGGTATCTCAAAGTATAGACTATGTCCTGAAGGGTTTGGGAGACACTAGTGCACACACGCGCACACACACACAAGGAGCTTACATCACTCTGTAAATCGTAAGCCTTCTTGGCCCATTCCACCTTCATGTCTGTGGGCAAAGCTGTAAAGTGATGGGATGCCGTCTTGTAGCCTACGTCTGTGGCTAAGTGCTGAGCCTTGCGGGCGTGCACGAGGTGGATCATGTCCAGGGGGACGTGGCACTGAGACTTGGTGTCCTCGAAGCCCTTCTTGTATTCCAGTTCACTCTGGAGCTTGGACATTTGCAGCGAGTGGCTCATTTGCGAATCCCCCTGGGCACCCTGAGCTCCAATGAGCTTCCCTCTGGATTTTTCATAATCCTCTTTGTACTTTACCTAAACAAAAGAAAGAGAGCAGGGGTCCCTTAGCAGATATCTCCTAAAGGAATTAAGCATCAAGTCACACAAGAAAGTTAAAGTTATACAACAGGACCTATCAGAATTAGTGTCATAGAAATTGTGCCTCCTTTGAACAACTGATATATTTCCTTTCATCAAATATTGAAAAAAAAAATTACAACCCATTATTTCCCTTTACACCTGTACTGCCAGAACCTCAGAACTAAACTGAAAGTCCAGCTATCAAACAGTCTTCTCCCCATTTCCTGGGGAAAGTCCACCTTGTCTCTATATTATTTGAGATTACTCTTCCTGGGTTTATTTTTAAGTGGCCTGTTGCTTTCATGAAAGCCATTTTGTAATCTTTTTTGATAACAGCAAGAATAGTATGGAAAGTCATCATGAAATGAAAAAGACACAGAATACCTAAAACACAACTGCTATTTCAGAAAGATGTTCAAATGAAAGACATCTGAGGTACGTGTAAATATTTAGGAGTTACGGGGAGCAAAAGGAACACACTGGCCTGAAAAAGAAACACTAGATCTAGATTTATGAGGATCTGAAGAAAGAATAAATATGGAAATGCTTTGAAAACTGTAGCAGGATGCTGGTGTGTGGCATCATTTCAACATCGTCATTACTGAGGTCATCAGGAGATGTGGGCTCTACTCTCAAATCTGCCAACAAGAACAACAGGATCACTATCCGTGGTGATTTATTGTCAGATAGTGATCCTTGGCTCATTGAACACTTGCAATGAGCCAGGGATGGTATAAATCTGTGCCACTCAAAAGTGCATCTATAGACAAGTGCTGGTTTGTGATGAGACAAAGGGCTTGTGTCATAATGTACATCAACCACACTGCCAAGCCATTGTTTAGTTCAGCTGATATCTATACACATTTATGGGTATATTTTTGTGTGTATATATGTATATTATTACATATACATTCACAATAGATACAGAATGTATACACACACACACACACACATATATATATATATATATTTGGGGTTTTTTTTTTTGGAAGCAAGACTTTCTTGATGAAGGAAGCAGTGAAAGTGAAAGCTGCTCCCCAGGTCTCCTGCATTGCAAGCAGATTCTTTACCGTCTGAGCCACCAATGTCAGGCAATCTGGCCTAAGCTCCTTATCTCACATCGGACTCGTAGTAGACAGCACTGGACTACAGAACACTTAACCCACGTCAGTGCATCCCCTTTCCTCATAACCGTTTTGCAATTATTAATTTACCCGTGCATTCACTGAGATTTTGAAAGGTGAGACAGCCTACCCCAAGTCACAAGCTATTTGGTAATGGAGCGGGGATTTTACCCCGAGTCATTCCAACACCTGAGTCTGTACTTTAACCTCAGCAGGCCTCCACATCCCTAGAAAGTCATGGAATGTCTCTGGGCATCAGTTTACCTGTAAAAGGAGTGGTTTGGATTACTACTCACGCTACTACTAGTGATAACACCAGTTACCACTTACCAAAAACAAGTGTGTGGCAGGCAGTGTGCTTGACACTTACATGATTATCTCACTTCAAGATGATCATACTTATCTCCATTTTACAGATTAGAATCCTGAGGCTCAGAGAGACTAAAAACCTGCCAGAACACTTTCAGAATCTCCCAGGTATAGATGTCAGGATTCATGATGCCGAGTGCAAACTGGGGACTGACTTACCTCACTGGCCAGGTCCCTCTTGGCTTTGGCTGCCAGGAAGGCCAAGGAGTCAAGACGCAGATCAAACGCTTTCGCCTTCTGGTTTTCCCAGCTGCTCTTATACAGTTTCTAAGGGTAGGAGAAAAGAGATCATCCTGAAGTGAGAGGACTTCCCTTAGACTCTATAACAACTTCTCCAGGAGGCAAACACCCATTACATCCTTCCATAGAAATCCTGAGACCCAGAGCAATTTATAGCCTGAATATAACCAGGCCTTCTTGTTCCACCTTTTGGCCTCTTGCCTTACAGGAATTTGGCTAAAAGAAGCAGACACTGAACTCCAGAAGCCCTAGAAAATACTAAGCGTCTTCAAGGAAGTCTAGTGACAGGTCATAGGTGGAATGACACCGCGCAACACACGGCAGCACTTCTGAAGAGTCTGCTCCCCGCCTCTGTCTGCACACCCCACCAGCCCAGCAGCTGCTCCTGGTGCACCCCTTTCTCTTTCTGAGCCCAGCCTCTAGTGCATGTGGGTCTTTCCTTTGCTCCTCCCACTTCCTGTCCTGCCCCCACCTCCAGATTTCAAGTTCTTTCTTCTGGAAAGTGAAAGTCGCTCAGTTATGTCCGATTCTTTGCAACCTCAGGGACTGTAGCCCACTAGGCTCCTCTGTCCATGAGGTTCTCCAGGCAAGAATACTAGAGTGGGTAGACATTTCCTTCTCCAAGACATCTTCCCAAACCAGGGATTGAACCCAGGTCTCCTGCATTGCAGGCAGATTCTTTACCATCTAAGGCTCCCTCTATTTCTGTGTGTGAATCAATTTAGCTTCTGTTTCTCCTTCCCGTTCTCCCCTCTCTCCCAAATACCTGCATCAGGACCCCCAAAGACCTGGGAGACCAGCAGAAGAGCCAAGAAAGGCCCTTCCTTAGAAGAAAGAGAAGAAAAGTTGGAACTCCGCAAGCTTTCGTGCCTAAGGAATAACCGCTCTGAGCATGCTCCTCCCTGTGCTTGCCGTATATCAGCTCACTGAGACTTCGGGGCAACCCAGTGTAGAGGGAAATAAGCGTGCCCTCATTTGCCAGTGGGACCGCTGAGAGCAAAGAAATTGCCCACGGTTGCATACCTAGTAAGTGCTAAAAACCCAGAGAGTTTGGAGCCAATTTCTGAGCTCTTTTTCACTCCCTTCTCTATCACTATTCTTATGTTGTTCAACTCCAACCCCAGAATAACCACTGCCTCCTACTCCACCGTATAGCTGGTGCTCATTTCTACCACAGGTTGTCTGCATGCGTGCATGTGTGCATGCTCCATCGCTCAATGGCGTCCGACTCTTTTGTAACCTCGAAGACTGTAACCCACCAGGCTTCTCTGTCCCTGGGATTTTCCAGGCAAGAATACTAGAGTGGGTTGTCATTTCTTCCTCCAGGGAATCTTCCTGACCCAGGGACTGAACCAGCATCTCCTGTTTGGCAGGTAGATTCTTTACCACTGAGCCACCAGGGAAGCCCCTCCCGCCCACTAATACTGGTGAGGAGTTTACAACGACCAGATGTATACAGGCAGCCTCAGTGGACACAGACACACTGATACAGCTGGTGGGCTTTACAGATCAGGTGCCTACATACAGGAAAGTAGAGCCCTCAGCACGCCTCCCCTCCCTGCCGCCCCCGACTGTACCTCGCTAAGATTGGCAGCGTTGGCTCGGGCCTGTAGGAAGAGAGGCTCGTCTTTGCTAATGCTGTACTGATGGACGGACTGCTCGTGCTCTGCCTTGTAGGCCACCTGTTGGGAGAGAACACTGGGTCAGGAGCAGAAGGCAAAGGAGGAGGTGGCTGGCTGCTCGGTTCTTCTGGTCTTACATGGAAAATCCATTACAAGATCAATAAGGCCAGATGCTGGCTGGCAGCATGCAGGAAATGAGGCTTAAGGCAGAATAGATGACTAGGGAATGAGCAGCAGCAGTGAGCCGCTGGGAGGAAAACGTGGCCAGGGGACCAATCTGAGAACCCCTCTAAGGTTCTCATTTTCCCTTAAAGAAAGTGAAAATGTTAGTCGCTCAGTCGTGTCTGACTCTTTGTGACCCCATGGACTATAGCCTGCCAGACTCCTCCATCCATGGGATTCTCCAGGCAAGCATACTGGATTGGATTGCCATTCCCTTCTCCAGGGGATCTTTCTGACCCTCGAACCTGAGTTTCCTGTATTGCAGGCAGATTCTTCACCATCTGAGCCATCAGGGAAGCCCCATTTTCCCAGGAGGCATCAACTTCCCCAAGCTGTTCCCATCCACAGTGTCTATGGCCACACAAATGACCCACTAGAGGGCTAAGATGAACATGGACTCCCCAAGTGGGAAAAATAAGAAGTATCTCCTGCCTCCTGCACCTCAAGATCAAACCTAGCACATCCACAGGTAGTGACACCTGGAAAGCGAACAGTGACCAAAAAGGCATCATGAGTGAACATCTTCTCCATGGAAACTGAATCACTCCTGCTCTTTTTCTCTTCCCTTCTCTCCCACTTCCCAGCCTGTTTCCATGCAGTGGATTTCTGCTGACTCCGAATTATGTTTATTGCATCCTTCCTGGCAGATGTATCTGAACCTTTAGAAAGGAGAGCGAGGGACGTCCTGGCCAGATGGTAGCACTACGCCTGCTTAGCTGTTGATCCCTAACGTGTAAATAACATATGTGGTGTTTCAGTGTTCTACCTTCCACATTTGAGTGCAAGTGGGCATGAAGTGCACCATCTCACAAGCAAATGCTATCCTCCTCTAAGATAACTCTCTACAGGCTCCAGAATTCTGGAGTCCTTGATGAGGGAGAGAAGGAGAAAGAAAGAAGAAGGAACTAGCGTAAAAACTGAAAAAGAACAATGTCAGCTGACGTCTGTCCTTAACAAACAGAGGAGAAATACGGTGAGTACGGTAGGGAGGCCTGGAAGCCCGTGGAAAGCAGGCTCCAGCCTATTTAAAGGGAAGGCTCTTTGGCTCCTGGCTTGTGCCTGGGCAGCACCTGCTGTGGTCCTGGAGGTGTCCAGGCCCGTGACACAGCAGGTCGCAGGAGAAAGGGCAGCCCAGGACTCACCCCGCTCTGCAGTTCCTGGCTCTTCTTGGCATGCTCCATCTGGGAGCTGTCGGCCACACTGGTGAACTTCAGCTCATCCACCCTCTGCCTGTAGTTTTTCTGTTTCCAAAGAAAAGAGACTCAGTAGCATTAGATCGGGCTGTCCCCACCATCACATACATGCAAACACCCACATACTTTCTGTGACCCAAGAATTTTCCCAAGGGGGATGGTCCAGCTATTCCTTTAGCTTAAAGAGGACCACTCAGACCTGAGACTTTCAGCCTGGTGAGCTTGTTTTAGTCGCTTCTATTGAATGGGGATTTGAATCTTCCCTTCAGTGAACCCTGTGTGTCACCGTGGGCCCTGGGATGGATCCATTTTGTAAACCTAGATCTGACATAGGAGAGCTGAGTGGAGGGAACTTGGACTTGATAGCCATGAAACCTGAGGTCCAAATCTCCCCCGACCTCTTTCTGGCTTCATGGCCTTGGGCAGACCCTTGGATCCCCTGGGCTGCTCAGGCTTGGACTGTACAATGTGGGAAACAATACAAGCTGCTTTACTGCGGGTGGTGCAGAGGCTTCAAAGCCTCCCTTCCCACGAGGGGTGTCCTTGGGCAGAGTAAGTGATCACTGTGCTCGCAGTCACTGTTATTCACAGTGCTGTCAGGATGTTCCAGGAAGTATTGTGAAAGCAAAGGCCAGGAGCCACATCCAGAAGGCAGGTGGCCAGGTGGGTTCTGCCCTCACAGCTCTCCGTGTTCCAGATTACTGAGGGCTCGTCTTCCTCGTGTCCCCATCTCACACCCGCAAAGCCACTGGCAAAAATTACATGTGCTAATTCTGTTCCCCCACGGGGCCTTCTTGTCCTTCCTGGAGGTTTACTTCCTCTGGCTTTTCCATTGGAGTTGCCAAAGCTGATGGGAAGGGAAGCTCTGAGAATGGCCTATTGAACAAAAACTTGTGGGGAGATCACAGGTGAGCAGAGCCCCCAGTGCCATCAGCAAGAGGATTGCTGATACCAATTGAAGCACAAATAAGGATTGGAATATTGAAAGTTTTGAACTTCCTCCCATGAGGAAGAAAAGAAATTCTACAAAAAATATTCCAAAGAGACTTGTACTTTCCCTTTCTCATTGGAGCATGTTGAATGGGAAAACCCCTTCACCACATAATTAAAGGAAGTCACATTGCCTTTCCATGGTTGGAAATCCCTGTGTGTCCCAGTCTCTGCATTGGTCAAATCAGAAGTGCCGAGTGAGGAGCCAAGAACCCACCCTGCCCAGGGCAGAGCAGGGCTATGAGAAAGGCAAAGGAAAAGGTATCTTCTTGGCCCTTGAGGAGCTTAACAATGAGTCAGTACATGAGTGAGATGGGATCAGGCATGCCTAAGGCATAAGGTCCCCTTACCACACACCTGTCCAAGACAAATGGGGCTCGGCTTGTACCACTCGGATTTCAATTGGTCTCAAAGAAGTTAAGTGATGGGAACCCTCAAGGGTATTCTCTTCTCTCTACCTTCCTTATTCAAACACCCTAACCTTGAATGTGTCTGTCTGAGAGAAGGATGAGTGCAGTGGATAAATAAGGATAAATTAGAAAAGGTGCTTCGGGAATCCAATATTGCTTAATTGTCCAGAGCTGATGCATTGGACCAAAACACTAAGTACAGATCCCAGCTCTGCCACTTCTGGAAATGTAACTCTGTCTTACCTTCCACCTATGTAAAATGGGGATGTGAATATAATAATACTAGTGTCTACTCACAGAGGAGTAATAAAATCTGAGTGATAAATGAACCATGGGTGTGTAATACACTCACAGTCATCAATGAAGGACAGCACTGGCTGCATAATTATTATCAGCCTATAAACGGCAGCTGTTACCAGCACTACGATTACCATATGCAAGAAAAATGCCGACTCAGCCTTCCTGGCACCAAAATAAGAACCCCCTTTGAAGATCCCAAACGGGGTTCCTGAAATAGTCACATTTGCAAATGAAATGTCCTTCAAAAGTCCTCCTCTGCCTGCTGCCGACACCAGCTGTACACGGAGTAAAGAGAAGCACAGGCTTGGAGCCACAGGGATTTGGGGAGGATCCTAGCCAACCTTCTCATTTGTATAAGAGAGAAGGAGGATTGGAAAGGTTGAATGACTTGCCTAAAGTCTACAGTGAGTTTACGGCACGACATGGTGAGAACTGTTGTTCAGTCGCTTAGTCCGACTCTGAGAACCCATGGACTGCACGCAGCACGCCAGGCTTCCCTGTCCTTCACCGTCTCCTGGAATTTGCTCAAACTCATGTCCATCGAATCGGTGATGCCATCCAACCATCTCATCCTCTGTTGTTCCCTTCTCCTCCTACCTTCAATCTTTACCAGCATCAGGTGGTTTTTGTTTTTTGTTTTTTTCCCAAAAAGCATGATGAGAATACTGACCTCTAAATACCAGATCCTCTGATTCAGAAGTAATCACACACTCCTTACACAACAAACACATTTCCTATGTCCTAACTGTATATCACAACCATTCTGACTCATCGATGCAAGTACTACTTAAATCGGTCGGCTTCCTACAACAACCTCCCAGGAAGCGTAAGGGTGTAGAAAGCTAATTCAGGGTGAGCTACACGTGCAAAATGAAGAAGTACTCCCCTGAGTCTCACTCAAAAACTAAGCCTGGGGGTTGAGGAGAATTCAGAGGGAAAGATGGCTCTCTGGGGTCACTTGGGCTGAGAAGGACAAGAAGCCAGGGGCTTGGGCTCAGGTTACCTCGCTGACCAGCTGTCCAGCCTTCTTGGCCTGTTCCAAGTTGAGACTGCCCTCAGTCAGCCACCCGACCCCTTTCATCCATGCCAGGTCAGCCTTGTACTGCAGCTGCAAAGAGGAAGACCAAGCTTAATCAGACACATGGATGCAGACTGGGAGAAGTTAACGGAGACTTAGGAAAGTGCTCACTCTTGCGTTTTCTCAGCCCTTCATCATAATCAGGCAGAACTCTGCTCGGGGGTGAAGCCACTGCCCACCCTGTAACCAGACGAGGCTATTCTTCCTTAGTTCTGAACCACCAGCACCTTCACCAAAAAGGAGGGCTTTTCAGACTTTTGGCCTAAGGACTTTATCTGCCAACCTGCTATACTTCCTAGATGTACTTTACAACGTTTATCAGCTTTACCACTTTCGCACTTGCTTTCCTCTTTGCTCATCCCATTACCAACACACCTTGACTTTCACAATAGCTCTGAGTCCCAACCCTCCACCCTCTGGTCTCCACTGTCTTGATTCTAACTCCATCTCCATCTCTACCTCCCCATCCATCCCCCTGGGCCTGGCACACCTCCAGCAGTTCTTCCTGGTCCTGAGTCACCTAACAGACTCATGGACAAGTTCTAAATCACTCTGAAAATGTCACCATATCAGCTGCAAGAGCTGCACGGGGAGAGCAGGCAAAGAGTCAAAGCTCACCTCGCTCTGGAGCCCGTAGGCTTTCTTGGCCCAGAGAGTCTTCATATCTTCGGGCAGCACGGTGTATTCGTGCAGTCTTTTCCTGTAGTCCAGGTCACTGGCCAGAGCTTGGGCCTTCTTAGCATGCCTGATGTTGACCATGTCCATGGGCAGGTGAAAGTGGGTCTTACTCTTTTCAAAGCCTTTCTTGTATTCAACCTTGAAGGCACCAAAACACACTCTATTACTGGAAGCCTGCCTTGGCGGGACTGACGTGGAAACAAATGCAGGAAAGAAGCCCAGGCTTCCATGAGGAACTGGCACTCTGGGCAATGCCACCTGTCTGTCCAGAGGGTGAGACCCAAGTCCTGGCTCTGCCAGGTGGTGGCACCTGGGAACCGAGGTTTCACACTACTTTGCCTCTGTGAGAAATGCGTCCTAACTCTTTTCACTCAGCTGCTCTAGGAAGAAAACACTTGATCCATGGTTTCTGTGGAAGCTTTGAGAGGCAAATATAGCAAAGTTTGGGCTCCAGGGTCAGCCAAGCTTGAGTTCAAATCTGATCTGAACTTTGCCAGCTAGATGGCCTCTGGGAAGTCACATCACCTCTCTAAAGGCTCATTTTCCTTGGAGGCCTATTGTGAAAAGTAAACAAAACAGTAGCCGAAACCCACTTAGTGCAGGGATGGTATACAGCAAACACCTGATAAATGTTGGCAATGAGGGGGTCAATGAGGCTGGATGGTGGTGATGATGGTGGTGATGATGGTGGTGATAGTGTGACGGTGGTGATGATGGTGTGATGGTGAGGAAGTGTGGTACAGCAGAAAAAGTCTAGGAGTAAGTTTGGAGTAAGGTAAGAGTTCTTAACTTCTGGGTCAAATTGTCTATTCCTCAGCCACTACCACTGACGACAATATGGCTTAGGGCAAGGCCATCTTTTTTGGCCCCATTTGCTCCAAGTATGCAAAACCAGTGTTGTTCTCTGTCTAAACTGAAGCCAAATGCTCAGCGTCTCTGTATACTTCATGACTGAGGACATTAGAGGGCTTGTTCCATAGGGCACATCCAAAATGGTTATAAGATGCAATTCTCTTATTCTGTTCAAGCCCTGGTTCCTCCATGACTCAACAGGTAATCATAACTGACTGCACTCCCAAAGCATCATAAGCCAGCCTCACCACCTCAATAAACAGAATGCTTCCTGTCTAATGTTCCCAATGCACTTAAACTCCATTAGAGAGACACCAGTTATGTGCTGTTTACTCTTACAGCCCCCGTGTCTCACACAATATCTCGCGCAGAGTAGTTGTTCAGTAAACATTTCAGAGTGAATAGATGTGGACGAACATCCTGTACCACGAACAGCAGATGCCGGTCACCCTTAGAGACCACACACTTCTCATCTCCTTTAAAAGAATAGTAGTCTTTGCCAAGATAAAGGAAGAAAACATTTCCCACATAAGCCAGGAAAGAAATTACAAGCGGAAGTGGAAAAATGACAGTTTCAGGTGAAGCAGGCTGGGAAAAACTTTCACAGCAACACAGCCCTAAATGAGGGGGTTGAGGAGTAGAAAAGATTTTACCTCACTGCTCATCTTGGCAACCTGGAGGGAGTGCAGCAGCCTCGAGTCTGTGGTTCCTAGGACTTTGCCTTTTGCTTTTTCATACTCCTCTTTGTATTTAATCTGGAGAGAAAGAGGAAAGTCAACTGTGAGAGATAAACTTTGCCATGGGAGGGACTGTGGTTAGTGCAAGGGGGACCATGTCCAAGTGACAAGTGCAAGGAGAACTATTCTGAAAAAACACCTCCCAACACCTCTCAAACCCAGGAGAAGATTAATGCGTAGCAATGTTTACAATATTAACAGTCATTATTCTTTTCTGCGGGACCATTGATGTTTTACTGGAACTGTTTTTTATGCATTTCTGAGTTAACGAGAGAAACCTACATTGCTTGCAAGCTCTCCGGAAGCTTTGGCAGCCAGCAGAGACATGGCATCCAGCTTCATCTCAAATCCTTTCCCCTTTGTCTTCTCCCAGCCTTCTCTGTACTTAACCTGACAAACAGAATCACAGGTGAATGGGAATCACTGTCCAGTCTTGCCAAAAGTTGAACAGAAGTTTTTTAAATTACAAAGTTGGCACCTTCATCTGTTTACAGAGCAGAATCTTGGCTGTTACTACCGAAGTGATAACAACAATTGTTAACACTGTGGATTCCCTCGCTGTAGGGCCGTGTGGGGCAATGATGGGACGGGGCAATGATGGGACAGGGCAATGAGAAGACCCACGGGTTCATCCCAGCACTGTCGCTGCCTGATCATGTGACCTTGGACAAACTACTTCACTTTTTTGGTCCTCAGTTTACCATTTGCAAAAATAATATCATATATCTGTCTAAGGGGCTTTCCTTGTGGCGCTAGTGGTAAAGAACCAGCCTACCAATGCAGGAGACATAAGAGATGTGGGTTCAATTCCTGGGTGGGAAAGATCCCCTGGAGAAGGGGCATAGCAACCTACTCCAGTATTCCCGCTTGGGGAATTCCATGGACAGAAGAGCCTGGTGGGCTACAGTCCACAGGGTCCCAAGAGTGGGACATGACTTAGCGACTAAACCACCACCTCCCAGGTTAGTTCCTCTTTCCTTTCTCCTGCCCTACAATTCCCATCTAGAATAAGAAGCCTAGTCATAGCCTCATTGTGACTCCTGGGAGAATCTGGTGATTAATAAGTTTTGTCTTCTTCAAACTTAAACTTTACTCACATAGCAAAGCACCAGCTAGGAGTCATCAGGATGATGATGGGGATGATGATGAGTGTGTATGAGTGTGTGTATGTGTGTGTTCCAGCATACACCATACGCAGGCACAAACACTGGGAATTCAATTGCTGTGATCAGTTTATTCTCATGAACTACCACATGCCATGAGGCAGCAACATTCAAAATTACAACCTGATGGGCGCCTCTGATGAACCTCTCCATGAACAGAGGAGTCCCTGGGCCCTGTCTGCTGGACCACCCTTGTCCCTTCATTTTCACGTCTGTTTATAGCCCCCACCACGTTCTCACCCATGCTCCTTGCTCACCTCACTAAACAATTCCGCGTTGGTTCTGGCCTTCACCAGCTGAGGGACATCCTGGGGCAACGTATAATTCAACTTGTTTTTCTCATAGTCAGCACGGTAATTCACCTGTTGGATTTCAAATAAACCCGCAGGGTAAGCACATGGTTTTGACATGACAGAAGGAGAACTTTGGAGAGAATGCGCTCTTTCTCAGTCTCTTTTTGTAGGCCCGTAGCCGAGAAGGAATTTCTGGAAAAGGCATTTCACAAGGAAGCCTGTAATTTTACGAATGTTTTAAATTAACAGACGGAAGATGCCAAATGAAAAGTCAAACAACTCAAAGGCATGCTCACAGTTACAAGTTTGCAAAAGACTTCCCTGTGGCTACCTCACCTGCTGGCCTCTGAAGCACTTGAGGGTATGAAACTCGTTTTTTTAAACTTACTGCAATGCCAAACCTCTCGCTATGTGCAGTTAGATACTCAAAGAGTAATTATCAAATGTCTGCTCACATTGGAAACAGACCATCTTAAACCACACACACAAACAGCCAACCAGACATTTTATGATTCCCAACGGAAGAACACGGCATCATATGAAAAGCAGTCTTGCCCCCAAATTAAACCTGAGCCTGACCAAACCTAGAGATCCAACTATTATTTTGTAGGCACTGGAGGCCAGAAGAACACATGTACAATCACACTGGGATACAGTCAGCAAAGCTCAGATGTGGGAAACTTTATAGGATAACCAGTTCAGTTTCTTCAACAAACAACTTGCAAGAAAAGAGATAAAGAGGAAAACGTAAAGATCAAAAGAGTCTTGAAGACATATCAACCAATCACAAAGTGTGGACCTTATCTGGAGCTTGATTCAGACAAACTGCGAAAAAAAAAAAAATAACCCTATGAGACAACTGGAATGCTGAATCCCACCTGGACATTGGTGATGTTAAGAATTTTTGTTGGTTTTTTTGGTGTGCTATATCAAAATTGTATAAATATGTTTAAAATTATTTTTACATTTTAGAGATTCATACTAAACTATCTGTAGATTAAATTATACGATACCTAGGATTTCCTTCAAAATAATATGGAGGTGGGCAGTGGATGTGCATACTGAAGCAAGACTGGCTACGAGTTAATTCACTGAAGCTGAGTGACGGCTGCCTGGGGGTTCATTATGCTGTTCTTTATACTTCTGAATGTATTTGAAATTTATAAAATAAAGTTTAAATCAAAGAGAGTGATTTCTGGACTCTCCTAGAGGTCCAGTGATTAAGAATCCGCCTGTCAAAGCAGCGGACACGGGTTTGATCCCTGGTCTGGGAGGATCCCACATGCTGGCACATGACCAACTAAGCTGGCACATCACAACTACTCTAGGGTCCATGCTCCAAAACTAGAAAAGCTACCGCAATGAGAAGCCCAAGCATCACAGCTAGAGAGGAGCCCCTGACTGCCGCAGCTATAGAAAGGCTGCACGCACAGCGCAAGGAAGACCCAGCGCAGCCAAACATAAACAAATATTAAAAATAGTAACTTTTAAAAAGAACCATCTCGTGCTTGTAACAGGACATATGACACCATCAATGGAAGTCAAATCTTTGGGGAACCAGATATCCAGAATCCTGCAAAGCAACTGCAAGTCCCCCACATCTAGCCGGGTGGAGAGGGTGTCACTTACATGACTCAGTTGCTGGGCATTGATTTTGGCTTGAACAATCTGAGGTGTGTTGGTCACAGAGCTGTACTTCAGCTTGTCGATGCTTTGCCTGTAGTTGACCTGGATGCAGAGAGGTACAAGGTGTCACTGTACTTTGCTTTAAGATTTCCTTAGCTCCCTCCCCCCAGGCGTATAGAGCCATGATTCTCAAATGACCAAAGCAAAACCCGAAGATTCCAGTTGGAGACCAACAGAGACTCCAAGCCCATAGATGGAGAAACAGTCCCCTGAAGAGTGAGTGACTGAACAAGCGGCTCATAAAAAGAGTTCAACTGAATGGCCAGGGAATGGAAGAAAGGGTGATCATCCACATTGCCAATCAGAGAAAGGAATTTTAAAACCTACCATCTCCAAGCTAGGCCCTTTAGTCAATTAGGTTCTGGATCTGTTAGTAGCAGTCAGATTACCATCAAACATCTCACACATGGTCTTCATGCCTCTGTTTAATTGCCCAAAGCCCAGGGCCCCACCCAGGATCCTGTACAGTATGGCAGCTTCTTTAGGCCTCCACTCCCCACTTTCTGGCCTCCCACTAGCTCTTACGTCTCTGTCCACACTGCACCTACTGCCTCGACCATGATCCCACAGCAGGGGGCTCTGCCCTCACAGGGGGCAGCCTTGCACTGTTCTACTATATCCTGTCTGTCTAAACCAGAGTCTGATGTCTTTGTCATCCTACCCACCTGCCGTCACCTCCTGTTGACACCTCCCTGGGTGACAGCTCACCCCTGTGAGTCACAGACCACTAGCTGGATGGCACTTGTCTTGGCTCAGTGTTTGGCCTCATTGTGGGGGAGTAATGAGGAGTGGTGGGGGCTGTGGCAAAGGGCAGAGCTACCGCTCAGCTCTGAGAGATGGTGATCTTGATCAAATGGGACTCAGAGTAGCCAGACAGTCCAGTTATCCCAAAGAAACCAGAAACCCATATTATTATATAAATTCTTACAATTTTAAATGCTGAGAAACAGTTCAGTATTTTAAAACCCACTGACCCAAGGGAAACAGACCCAGTGAAAAGCTTGAGATGGCATCTCTTGCTTGGACTCACTCCATTCTTGCCTGTTCCAACAGGAGCTAAACAACAATTACGACTGAAAAATAGCACTTACTATGTGCCTGCCACTACTGCAAGTGCTTTACGTTTATTTACACATTGAATCTTCCCAACCACCCTGTGGGGAGCACTGTTATCCCCACCTTACAACATGTGAACTGAGGCACAGAGCCCTGAAGTGACTTGCTCAAGGTCACCAGCCGGTGTCAGAAAGTAAGTGTTAGTCACTCAGTCATGTTTGACTCTTTGAGATGCCATGAACCGTAGCCCATCAGGCTCCTCTGTTCATGGAATTTTCCAGGCAAAAATACTAGAGCGGATAGCTATTCCCTTCTCCTCGGGTATCTTCCCCACCAGGGGTTGAATCCCGGTCTCCCGCGTTGCAGGAAGATTCTTTACTGTCTGAGCCACCAGGAAAGTCCCTGGTATCAGAGCTAGAGTTCAAATCCCAGCAGTCGGCCTCCCAAAGTGGCTCCCAGACTGCATACTATAACTGTGGTTTTGCCAATGCTGGTGTGCTTGGAACTGTTACCTGTTATCTTATAGATGAGTCAGGGGTTCCCTATAACCAGAGCTATCTGTGCTTACAGAAGGAGATGTATTATGACAAATTAGAAAACAAACAAAACAAAAATCAAAAAGACTTATAAATTAGCTTCTAGAACAAGACCTAAGAACAGAGTGTTCCAAGTACTAGACTACAGAATCTTTTGTTGGGATTTGGAGAAAAGGGAGAGCATTGCTTCATTCTATTTAGTTAACAATTCAAGGAGAAAAGTTTTTTTACATTCTGAGTTTTGGACCTGGGGTATGTAGAAAAACTAGGAAATATGAAGTCATTTCAATGTCAAATATTAATGAGATTACACTATAGTAGCTTCCTAACGCACTAAGTCAGAGGGAAAATTATCATCTCATAATAGAGTCTAATAGAATTCAGAATTATGCATGATAAAATGTCACAAAACTCTTTTTTAAATGGCACATTTCTTCCTGATAATTCTGCATTAAGTATGTAGCAGAGCACAATTACTTTCCTCTGCAGGACATAATTAACACTCTCCATGATTAATTATATCTTTGCAACATCACAGATGCTTGGTCAATGCTTCAGTCTACTTTCTGAAAGGTCCCTTTGCTGAGGGTAGAGTCTCATTTTAATGCTATTAGTGTTTTTAAAATCCATCTGAAAGGAATGCTCTCTAATTAAGGGCCCATGCTTGTTTATTTGATTTCAGGGATACCTGACCAACTTTAAGACTACCAGACAGAAAGAGAGACCTCAAATATAAATGGATTCCCAAACTTCCTGAAAACTAAAGTCCTACATTAAGGGCGGTAAAAATTTTCACACAGGAGCCAGGAAAATAAAAAAAGTAAAGCAGGTGAAGGTGATAGAAGAAGTGGGCACTGAGTCCCCATCAACTGCTGCGACGCAGGAACTAGGGCCACAGTTCCTGTGTGAACTCACAATTTCTACATATCGTTTCAAAAACAAGTTTTCTTAACACTGTGTGGCCACACCAAATACCTCTGCAACCTGGATCTGGCTCACGGGCTGCCAGTGCAGAATCTACCTCTGCTTCCAATTAATGTTTCTAATCCAGTCTAGTTTAATTCATCTCTCAGACTTCTCCAGGTTGAGCTGACTCTATTGCAGATGCCTGGTTTGATCCACTGTCTTATATAGGCAAATGTAATAGCAAGTCATGTTGTAACATATAACATGTTATAACATATAACATGACCCTATATAATAGTTGTAGGACCCTCTCTCATTTCATTTGTGTTACTAAGCATTGTTTCTAGAATTCTACTGTCAAAGTGAAAGTGTTAGTTCCTCAGTCATGTCCGACTCTATGCAACCCCATGGACTGCAGCCCGCCAGGCTCCTCTGTCCATGGGATTTCCCAAGCAAGAATACTGGAGTGGGTTGCCACTTCCTTCTCCAGGGGATCTTCCTGACCCAGGGATTGAACCCCGGCCTCCTGCATTGCAGGCGGATTCTTTATTGACTGAGCTACTATGGAAGCCCACTCAAAGAAAGAACTCACTCAGAAGCCCACTGTGAAAGAACTCACTCAGATTTTATGAGATGCTCTTGATTTCTCGTTACTCAGGTAATGTATGCAGCCAAAAAAAGAAACCTGGCTTTGGTAGCCAAGTTTAAACTTGAATTTCATTAAGGTGAAATGAGTAAGTCAATGCAACCAAACTTTCTGGGAAAGGGAGAAGCAAAATGGGGGCTCTTTATATTCTACTTCCCATCCCCGGCTTTATCACACATCTGAAAAGTCCCTTTCATCCATCAAGCTGTCATTTGCCACTGACTGGCCTTTGTTGTCCTGTATCTATGTTAGATGCTGGAGATGCCCAGCTGAACTTGCCACTGCTCCTACTCGGAGCAAAAGGGAAACAGCTGCAAAGACCTATCTACCAACAGCACAGACCAAGTCAACTGCTGGAGCTGTGCTGACTCCAGAAGAATGTGAAGGAAAGTAGCCCTGAGCACTCAATGGGCACAAGTTGAATAACATACTAAATTATTTTTTTAAGATTTTTTTTTGATGTGGACCCTTTTTAAAGTCTTTATTGAATTTGTTACAATATAGTTTCTGTTTCATGTTTTGGTTTTTCAGCCATGAGGCATGTAGGATCTTAGCTTCCTGACCAGGGATCCAAACCTCATCTCCTGCATTGGAAGGTGAAGTCTTAAACACTGGACCACCAGGGAAGTCCATGATTGACTGAAGAGTCCATGACTCTCACTGACAAATGTGAACTGACAACTCAGTTCTAAACCACCTTATATACTTTTTAAAACAGCAGATAACTTCTACTGTTTCCCTTGTACATTTCTGTATTTTCTAAATTTTCTGTAATCAACATGTAGTAAAATTCTTGCAATTAGAAAACAATGAAATTAATTAATTATACATATTTCATTGGAGATAAACCAAACTATAAATAAATCAAATCACTGCTATAATATTACATAATAAAATTAAGTTATTTTACTTAATCTTAAATTATTTTATTTAATATTATATAAAATTAAATTTAAAAATTACACACATATTTCTCCTGGGGAAAATAATTAAGTGCTCCTGGAGAAAATAATTAAAGCCAATGCTGCCATTTCCTCTCAACTTATAGCTATTTCAGTTTACTTCCTCTGGTCCTCAAACATAAAACTTAAAAAAAATAAAATAAACCTCATCACTGCTAGCAAATAATTACTTTAAATGTGCTCAGCAGCAGATACAGTTCCCAAATTCTAAGACGTTTCCAAGATGAAACCAGGGTTGTCTCTGCCTTATGTTGGAAATCCAAGAGTTTCCAGACATGAATATATGAATGTCGTGTTAGAAAAGAGTTACTTTTTCTCAGTCCCTTGTATCTCCTAAGAACTGCTGTATCCTGTTTTTTTCTGTCTCGCTAAGAATCACTCCATTGGAGGGAAGTGATGAGGAATACAGGTCTACTGGGGAAGAACTCACGTCTTTCAAGGGAGCCAGTTTCACTGTTGTTTGATAGGAAGGGGTAAGAGTGGCTGGGTAGTTGTAGTCGACAACATCGTGTTTATAATCAGCCTTGTAGGCGATCTGAAACACAAAGAAAAGACCAAAAAAAGAGCAATTAGCCCCCACTTTCTTGTGACCTTGTTTGAATGTCATAAAAATATTCTTTAAATAACCAGAAACAAAATTAATTCAGTTTCATCACCTCCAAGGAAAATTAAATTACATTCACACTTTTGCCTTTAATTAATTTGAATTCTTCTTCTTAATTAACCCAAAATTAGCTAACTTTATCTGTAGCACATTTATTTTATCTTTCTTATTAACCATGGAGTCCCTTGTAGATTTTTTTGTTAAAGAAGAAGCATTTGCATACAAGTATACAATAAAAGAGCTTCTTGGCTAATGCCCAGAAAATAAATGAAAATTCAAGAGTCTTCAGAGTACTTGAAATTTTTTTCTAAAGGTCAAATTTGACTTTCTCAGGCAGATGAAATTTGACATGTGTATGTTTTAATAATGAGATCAGCTTCTTCTTAGTGTCCTTTACTTCCAAGATGTACACTCTGGCATTTGCAAACGTGTAAACTGAATGAAGGAAAGTTATGACCAACCTAGACAGCATATTAAAAAGCAGAGATATTACTTTGCCAACAAAGGTCCGTCAAGTCAAGGCTATGATTTTTCCAGTGGTCATGCATGGATGTGAGAGTTGGACTGTGAAGAAAGCTGAGTGCCGAAGAATTGATGCTTTTGAACTGTGGTGTTGGAGAAGACTCTTGAGAGTCCCTTGGACTGCAAGGAGATCCAACCAGTCCATTCTAAAGGAGATCAGTCCTGGGTGTTCATTGGAAGGAATGATGCTAAAACTGAAACTCCAGTACTTTGGCCACCTCATGCAAAGAGTTGACTCATTGGAAAAGACCCTGATGCTGGGAGGGATTGGGGGCAGGAGGAGAAGGGGATGAAAGAGGATGAGATGGCTGGATGGCATCACCGACTCGATGCACATGAGTCTGAGTGAACTCCGGGAGTTGGTGATGGACAGGGAGGCCTGGTGTGCTGTGATTCATGGGGTGGAAAAGAGTTGGATATGACTGAGTGACTGAACTGAAACTAAATGGACAAAGACAGAGATAATAGATCACACGCTTTAGCAAAAAGAGGGACCTAATCTATCTTGTTATCCCACTACATTGAGCAGTGCCTGGACACAGGAAATCTACAATGAACATTAAGATGGAACAAATGAATAAATCAGTCAACCAACCAACCAGTTTCAAATAAATCATAAACACTTTGGAAATCTGAAGCATTTCAAATGAGAATCACGCTCATCCATTTCTCTTTATCTCTCAGAAACTGAAAGTTTTTGTTACACTGGATCAATTACAATAGATCTAAGTACTCTTCAAAGCAGAGAAAGCTGAGATTAATACATGGAAGCTTTTGAAAATTTTCAAGGATTTTTTACCTAGCGTTGGTTGTATTGATTAACATTTAGAAACTCTTTGAGGTCAGTCTTTACACAACAAAACACTGACTTTTTAAAAGGGGAGGTTGGGAAAGAATTGGCTGAATTCCTCGTGGCCTTTCTCCCTCCACCCCAATAGACCCCAAGGACATGCAGGCCCTTCACAACAGGACTCACATTGCTTGCCAGGCTTCCAACTTTCAGAGCATGGAGCATCCGTTTGTCCATCCCGACTCCTTCATAGCGGCCTCTCATGCGGTTCTGGTAGTTTTCTTTATATTTATTCTACATGGGAACACAAAACCTTCAACAAAAGCATTCTCTCCCCAACTCGTGGAAGACAAACAACTCATCTTAACGCACTAAATCCAACATATAAATGATTAAATAGAGCCTATTTATGTATTCAGTGGGTCAGCGAATTAAAAATAAGACAAACCTAAAAAAAAATTAGAATTCAAGAAGTTGGGATAAAACAAGCATACAAGCAAACACAGGATCTGATGCATAGACAGCACATAACAGACCTGATTTTTTTTTTTTAACATTTTCAGTTGTAAACATACCAGATTTTTCCAATGTGAAAACCTATCACATGAATGTGGAGCTTTCCAAGGACAAGCACTGATCACACAGGGGCTGCATGCAACCCCATGCCCCAAGCCCTGCACTGCATGCTATTACCACTCCTTCTAGATACATGAAGAATAAAACCCGGGCTTTGCCAAATTCTGCACCTTTTACATGACACATTGGTTATTGCCGCGACCATGTTAAGTAACTATATTATGTCCCAAATGCAGCTTACAAAGAACAAAACAAGAAGACAAGAAGTCAGAAAAATCTGAGTACTTTCTAATAAAGCTACATTAAAATCACCTACCTTGGGAGGCCATTGAGTTTCCAGGCACTGAGAGTATTTTAACAGAATACTATGACTCTACATCAGATATAGTTCTATTTATCTCAGTTAATCTTCACAAACACTCTATGAGCAGGAAGGATTTATTATCATCCCCATTTTACAGACAGGCAAATGGCTCCATGAACTTAAGCAACTTGCCCAAAGTCGGCCACTTAGCCAATTATGGAACCAGGCCCGTCAGCTCCAAAGCTGGTGCGCTCAACTATGGCATGTATGCAAAAAAAAAAAAAAAAATTCCTTACTAAGCCTTACGAAGTCCCACATGATTTCAGATTTTACTACGATAAGCAACTAAGTAGAAGTACAATCATATAAACCAGTCTTTGTTCTTAAGGATACATCCCCAGACTTTGAGAATTTCCAAATTTGCAAATGCCACGCCAGCATACATCTGCTCAGCTGTAAGATGGGGAAATAACACCTGGCCCCCCAGGTGACCGTGCAGGATAACTGAAATTATGTACTAATTTAAGAAGCACAAAGTCAAGTTGAGAGGGAACGCTGCATGCTCAGCTAGGCTTCCTCACCAGCATTTGCCCTAGGATCTGGATACTGTTTTACATGAAGGAGGCAAGAGGGCAGATGCAGCCCTGAGGATTCAGGGTCAAGTGCATGCTGGGGATTTAACACTCCATGGACCAGCCCCAGCAGGCAATCTCTATCAACACTCATAGTATCTGTGCCTAAGAAGCCATGCTTCTCCAAGACATCCAGATGCATTCACATACATGGTCTCTTAAGAGGCCAAGAAATTCAGGTCATTAAAAAAAAAAAAAGGCCAAACAAAGGCTTAGGCATTAAAAACTCACATCGCTGGTGAATTTTGAAATCTTGCACACATTCCTGAATTGAGGCGTTTCACAGTAGTTGATACTATGACCTTTACTACTTTCCAGATCCTTCTTATACTCCACCTTGGAAACCAAAACACCAGATGCACAGGAGAACCAAACCCAAAGTCACTCTTGAAAATGTCACCAGGGCTCAACTTAGGATATTTTTAGAAAACTTTCAACTGAAGATTTTGAAATACCAGGCATAGGCTACTGTAGGTCAACAATACATGTTTTCCTTTCAAATAGTTAATAAGCAAACAATCAGTTTGGTTCTGAATATTAAAAAATATATAGTCCCTTTCAAGAGTAAATACTTTTTAAGATTCTTATATAGCTCAAAAAAAAAAGGCAAAACAGTCTTAGAAATCAGGACAGTGGTTACTTCTGAGGACAGGTGTCTGGGAGGATGTCAGGACTTCTGGTCATGTTCTGTTTTTTGATCTGATTGCTTATTACAAAGATGAGTCCACTTGTGGAAATTCTTCCTATTGAACACTTAAGATATATGCACTTCTCTGTATATATACTTCAGTAGAATTTAACCAAAAAAGTTACTTTACAAAAGAGCATAATAAATGAGACCACACATAAACACAGGAGTGCGTTCTAATTTTAAATGGCTAGCTGAGCTCCTCTGGGTCGTTGTATGTAAGATGTGAGGTCATTATTAAATAGACTCCAAGTCGTTCCAGGTAATTGGAGAAGGCAGCTGAAGGCTAGTTACCATTAATAGAGGCAGGGCTGGTTTGTCTTACTAGAGAAGCATAATGGCAAAAAGAAATGGAAGGTTCCCTTGTGATGTTTACCAAAGGAAATACAATTTATTTTCATACCTTATAAAACATTTGGTGGGAATATGCCTCTTAAAGTTTGCAAGATGCATCATAATGCTTATAATATGATATAAAATGAAGAAAAGCACATAAAACTGTACACACAGTTGAATTCTAACTCTATAAAAAATGTTTTTATATTCATATATTTGTTTATAGTACATTCACATAGAAAAGGGCTTCCCTGGTGGCTCAGATGGTAAAGAGTCTGCCTGTAATGCAAAAGACCTGGGTTCAACCCCTGGGTTGAAAAGATTCCTGGAGAAGGAAATGGCAACCCACTCCAATATTCTTGCCTGGAAAATCCCATGAATGGGGGAGCCTGGTGAGCTACAGCCCATGGGGTCCGAAAAGAGTTGGACACAAATGAGCAATTAACACTTTCACTTTGGGTAGAAAAAGGCCAAAATGGTAACAGTGTTATTCCTGGGTCTGGTTCTAGTTCTGCCCCTAGAAGTCTATCAGAACCACAATAAGACACTTGACTTTTCCACGTCTATGACAAAGCCAGAGACAAAAGACTGCAAAGACCCCACCTAGATCTAATGTTCCATGAGTCAAAACGCAAGATTCAGCAAACTTTTTCTGTAAATGAGCAGATAGTAAACATTTGAGTCTTGGTAGGACGTGTGTGTGTGTGTGTGTGTGTGTGTGTGTGTGTGCACTGAGTCACTTCAGTCATGTCCAACTCTTTGCGACCCTGTGTGCCACCTGGGAAGCCCTGCACGATGTACCATCTATCTATTCTGCCCGTATCGTTCAAAAGCAGATACACGATGTATTTCAATAAGACTTCATTTCTAAAAATAGGCTGTGGGCCAGATTTGTTACTCAGATCATAGTTTGCTGAACTCTGGCCTAGAGCATAAGAATCATATGGACAATTTGTTTAAAATGCAGGTTCTGGACTTCCATGGTGGTCCCATGGCTAAGCCTCCCCATTCCAGGCAAGGGGCTTGGGTTCGATCCCTGGTCAGGGAACCAGATCCCATATGCAGCAACTAAGACCTGGCACAGCCAAATATACAATTTTTTTAAAATGCAGGTTCCGTGGGCTTGGCACCTATCCACTATTTTTAAGTATCTGAAGTTTCTGATGATGCCCAGGAAATGTACACTCTTGTGATTCTGAGCAGCATCACAGGCTAAGGCACTTTTTGGGATAAAGGACTGACAGGGAAGAGAAGAAAAATCTTTTAGGATATTTGCACATCCTTTTTTGAGTTGCAGACAACTTGTTAGATGAGTCCTATGCATAGCCTGGCAAGAGGCTGACAACTCAAATGCCTTCAGGGTCCTGATAGGTGATGCAAACAGGGAAGAAGCTGCTTTAAGAAACTCAAGAACAATAAAAAGGATATGGGGAACTAGAGGGGATATTCCCTTGCAAATCGCCCTGGCAATTCTAAAAATCCTAACCCCTTGGCAGGCCAAACAAAACACAGTCTCTGGCAGTCAGGTCTGCCTCTAAGGCAAGAGGAATTCATACAGCACACAGAGCTTCTTGGAAACTTGACTACAAAAATAAGAGAATGAGGGAGGTTCCATGTTCAAAACACCCCTCATCTTTGATGTCCACTCTGTAAGAATGATATATGGTTATAAAAGTTGGTTCATCCAAATTCTGGCAACTAGAAATCTACTACTGGGAACTCTGGACTATCCACAGCCCTGTGAGAATTTCAGGAGGAAACTTCTGAACCATCAGAGAAAGATTTAATTAGTTTGGTTCTATGCTCTGTTATGAATTGCTTTTGACTACCTATTCATTCTTTGGAAACTGGTAACACATGTGTAGTTCATGTGGCATTAAGACAGAATTTTTCATTCTGGGGTCACCCCTTCACTGTCTGTCGGAACCAAAGGAAGTGACAGCACACAGATGGGACCGTCCCCATACATACCTCACTCACGAGCTTGTTCACGCTCTGAGCCCGCTTCAGAACCAAGTTGTCCTGGGCTGGGAGGGAATGATAATGTGCAGCACCCTTCATCTTATTGAAGTCCTGCCTGTATTTTATCTGAAAGAAGCACACGAAGAACAACCAGAGTTGTTGTTTCATTCTCCAGGAGAGAAGTTACTCCACATCTACTCCACATTTCATGTCAACATTTATTTAATACAATTTTCTGGAGGAAAAAAAAAAAATCACATGGGTTTTTCCTCCACTAAGTCCCTAAACCACTCACTCCCTTTTAGATTAAAATATTACTGCCCCCTTTCACGTTTTTTACACTTTACATTCCAGTTCTACATAAAGAAAGGTCTCACAATGATCATACCTAAAAGTATCATCCAAAAACCCATTCTGCCTTTGGTTTTAACGACCATTTCTCATCCAGTCTCGAGTGATGAATGTGTCCTTTATTTCCCCTTTCAGGCCAAAGTGCACTTTTCTAGGGAAAT
The DNA here is from genome assembly GCF_000754665.1 of Bison bison bison. Taxonomy (NCBI): domain Eukaryota; kingdom Metazoa; phylum Chordata; class Mammalia; order Artiodactyla; family Bovidae; genus Bison; species Bison bison. Next base: position 17,356,554 of record NW_011495018.1, on the reverse strand, counting down.
GGGTGATAACTGAGTAGGAACAAAGTAAAGGAGAAGGGCAAAGGGGGTATGAGATGAATGCTGGGCCTCTAATGATTGATCAAGTTGGTGAAAGATGTGCAGTGTGCCTGTTGCTTTACCAAGTGTAATGACTTTACCAAGGGTAACAATAGCTTATCTTTCAAGGATGGCCAACTGGCTAACATTCTGCAAATAAAAATTATTTTATCAACTGGGTTACAGCCAATTTGATAATCATACTATTTATTTTAATCAGCTATTCCTCTTGAGTGCTCAATTTCTAAAGTGGGTTATTTTGCAAAGACTCTCCTAACTCCACCTGATCTGGCTAGACTGGTATCAGCGCTTGCTTCAGCTGACCTCAAGCAAGTTATGTGGTTTGTCCATGTCAATCTCCTTTAAAGCAGACAAATGTGACCTAACAGTATGAACCCAAAAAGCAGACGTCAGAAATTTGGAGAGGAATTGAAGGTTAACATTGTGCTTTGACTCAGCTCTGAAAAATTAAACTGGGTGTAGGTTTCAGGAAGCACAGTCTCCAGAGTCTAATTTTTCCTCTGCTTCTGTGGCTCTGTGGGTTGTCCCAATGAGGTACTTACATCACTAGCGAGTTCGTTGGCTTTCTTGGCGTTCTGATAAGCTGGGGTGATCATGGCCGGGAAGCTGCCCTTTCCTCTGTGCTCGCCATACTCTTCTGAGTAACCCTGCTGGGGCAATCGAAAATTTTAATCAGGGGACTTCCCTGGTGGTCTAGCAATTAAGAATCTGGAGACACGGGTTCTCTTCCTGGCCTGGGACGTAGGCTCCCACATGTTGCGGGGGCAACTAAGCCTGTGTGTCACAACTCCTGAGGCTGAGTGCAGCAGCTCCCGAAGCCCAAGTGCACCGGAGACTGTGCTCTGCAACAAGAGAAGCCACCACGATGAGGAGCTCACGCACAACAGCTAGAGAGCAGCCCCTGCCGCTCACTGCCAACACAGAAAGCCCTTGAGCAGCAACAAAGACTCAGTGCAGCCAAATAATTAGTGAATTTTAAAAAACTTTAATCAGTAATGCTCTACCCCTGGAATGGGGAGGGGATTAGCAATGATCTCTCCTACATCTCTTGTTCCTACATCTCCTGTTCCCATGGAGGCCGGTCCACACTGAACCCTCCTGTGTTCAGCCCTAAGAGCAGCACACGTGGTTATTGAGCTGGTGGACTCTGGAGGCAGACCCACCTACTATTGTCCAGCACACTTACTGGGGTCAGCACTAAGTAAACGGAAGTGATTATCATTGGCATCGTCGTTTTCATCAGATAAGTTAAGACACTGTATGAGTCTCCTAGGCCCGTGGAGTAATCATTTCTTAAAAGACACCAGGAAAGTCCCTCTGTCTTCCAGGGGTCTTGAATGCTACTGTTCTCTGACCTGTTGGCAGATCTATGCAGAGAGGCACTGATATCCCACAAACTGCCTCCCCCAGTGATGGATTCATTTCATTTACCAATAAAGGAAGGTTATATAACGATTTAAATTTTTGATATTGGGAGGAAAAGATTTCAGATTTCCACAAGATGATCTCAACTGGGACCATATGTTTATTTCAAACTAAGTATTACAACCTGAGTCTTGATTTCTTCCTTCCTCCCCACCACATCACCCAGCCACTCCCATAAAGGAGTACCTTCCTTCTCATGGAACTGTCCTCATGTGCTAAGTCGCTTCAGTCATGTCCAGCTCTTTGCGACCCTACGGACTTAGCCCACCAGGCTCCTCTGTCCATGGGATTCTCCAGGCAAGAGTATTGGAGTGGGTTGCCAGCCTGCCTCGATGGGATCTTCCCGACCCAGGATCGAATCCAAGGCTCTTAGGTCTGCTTCACTAGCAGGCAGGATCTTTACCACTAGCGCCACCTGGGAAGCCCCACGTCACTGGTGTACACCTTCCCTGGCAATCAGGAACCGGATGTACTTCAAAAGTCCATCAGATGCTACCTTCTCTCCGGGGAGCTCCTCCCTCATTCCCGGGCCTGCCCCAGGCAGAAGCGGCTGCTTCCTAATCTGTGCTCCCACAGATCTGAAACAACCCTTAGTGTGTCCCCTCGGGCTCATGACTCCATCTCACTCTGGCCTCCTCCGCGGTGGGGCTGCCTGGTTCCAGCAACACGGTTCAGAGTCTGGCACACTACTGTCTTATATGAAACAGTTGGGTAAAATTAGAATGCCCAGGGTTCCTTTCTACCCAGTAATGACAACTGCTTAGCCTAAGAGCTCCTTTTTGGTTGGTTGCCAGAAGGTTCTGGGCCACATGAACTAAGTGAAAAAAGTTAAGCTAAAAAAATAATAATAACAAAGACTCAAATTCTTTGGTAGCCTCCTTTTGCCCTTTCTGCTTTATGATTTGGAGTTGGTTTGCAGCTTTATTTTAACGTCTCTGTTTATATGAATATATGTTGTGCATGTAAATCTTTTTTTTTTTAGTATGTAAATCTTTTTGAGACCCTTAATCCTATTGGGAAGATGACAAATAATAGATTACATGGTAAAGTCCATTAACCTAAAAAATATGCATTAAAAAGAATGAACTGCTTTGTCATTTAGGCATTACAGATATTTATAGTTCCTCTGACTGCCTGTTTCTCTCTCACTCCCCCCTGATCTCACCCTGATGTGTCACGTATATCAGTGAAATGCCACAGGGGATGGAGTCCTCTTGACCGACAGCTGCTGGTGGTGCTATCAAACCAGACCCACTTTGATTCTTTTATCTGTTATTATCACGATTCCGTATGCCGTGTGCTCAGTCGCTCGGTCATATCCGACACTTTGCAGCCCCAATGACTGTAGCCCACCAGGCTCCCCTGCCCATGGAATTTTCCAGGCAAGTTCACTGGACTGGGGTGCCATTTCCTATTCCAAGGGATCTTCCCAACCCAGGCATTGAACCCACGTCTCTTATATCTCCTGCATTGGCAGATGAATTCTTTACCAGTAGCGCCACCTGGGAAGCCCATTATCATGATTGGAACTTCAAGCAAAATGCCCTAATAATCAAGGCTCCACTCTGGCACTAGGAATTTCATCACTGTGTATAGAAAGGCCTAGATACACATAAGAAATTATATGTGTGTGGTAACAGTGGCAGATAGGACGGCCCAAATATAGAACAAAATATTTTCTGCTGAATATGGAAGCCAAGTATTTTTAAAACTGACTTTGAAAAGTTGTCCAGACCATCTGAGCAACATATTTACAACATTAAACCAATAAAAACATATTTTGGGGTTTCCCTGGGGGCTCAGTGGTAAGGAATCTCCCTGTCAATGCAGGAGACATGAGTTCAATCCCTGATATTCAGGAAGATCCCACATGCCGCAAAGCAAGTAAGCCCATGCATTACGACTATTGAGCCTTTGCTCTAGAGTCCACATGCCGCATGGAGAAGGCAATGGCACCCCACTCCAGTACTCTTGCCTGGGAAATCCCATGGACGGGGGAGCCTGGTAGGCTGCAGTCCATGGGGTCGCTAAGAGTCAGACACCACTGAGCGACTTCACTTTTACTTTTCACTTTCATGCATTGGAGAAGGAAATGGCAACCCACTCCAGTGTTCTTGCCTGGAGAATCCCAGGGACGGGGGAGCCTGGTGGGCTGCCGTCTATGGGGTCGCACAGAGTCGGACGTGACTGACGCGACTTAGCAGCAGCCACATGCCGCAACGACCGGAGCTGCACGCGCTAGAGCCTGCTCTCCACAACCAGGGAGACTAATGCAAGGAGAAACCTCACGCTGCAACTAGAGAGCAGCTCCCGCTCGCCGCAGCTAGAGAAGAGCCTGCACCACAACAAAGATGCAGCACAGCCAAAAATAAATAAATAAATACAATTATAACAAATATCTTCACTGAGCTTTAAGCACTAGAAACCATTTGACTAACAATTATTGTGGAATTTAATAAAATTGCCTTATAAACTCAAAATCAGACATTTGTGTTCAGATAGACATTTTGCAAAGGGACCAAAACCTATCTTTATATTCATTCAAAGTTTCACATGAATATACCCCACAACGGTCAGGAAAGATTGAGGGCAGGAGGAGAAGGGGACAACAGAGGATGACATGGTTGGATGGCATCACCGACTCAGTGGACATGAGTTTGAGTAAACTCCGGGAGTTGGTGATGGACAGGGAGGCCTGGCGTGCTGCAGTTCATGGGGTCGAAAAGAGTTGGACACGACTGAACTGAACTGAACTGATAAGCATCTCAGTTTTCTGAAGAAGAGAAATCAGTTATTTGCTTCCTTTTATAAATTATATATGTCAAATAAGTCACATGTGTTGTAAAGTCTACTCAGTGCCAGAAAATTTAAACAACTGTCAAATTAAGAAAAAAAATATCAACTAAGGCCAACTGAATGTACTTTTCCAGAACACATATTTGGTCTTCCAACATTCTTTACTTACAACCATGAAAACATAATGTTCCATTTCCCCCTTACAATAGCTGTCTAGTACCAGAAAATACAGAGGGATGTGCAAATGAAATTAGCTTGTAATTGTCACTCAATCTTTTTACATCTTGTCAAGATGTAGTTCATTGAAGAATGAAATTGAGAAAAAAAGGCATAAAGCAATATGCCTTTTTTTCCCTCTGGCATATTGCTTTATCTGGCAACCTAGATAAGAAATTCACTTTCTAAGAAAAAGAATCCTGCTACTCAGCGAAATATTTTTCAAGACATGCATTGATCCCTTTGGTGCTACTACGCAGTGACAGGCTAAACACAGCCAGTCTGAGTCCTCAGGATTTTTCTTCAATGAATAGATGAGGATGCTTTACTCCTAGCAAACACACCATGCTGATATAGGTCCTTTAGTTTTTGTGTTTTTTTTAAAGAAAGATAAAGTATTTAGAATTTGTTTTCCTAAGTGAGTCAAGTTGAAACCTGTGTAACTGTTTGCCTGCTATTTTCTGGCTTTGAAATCCACTTTCCATAAATAGGGCAAATATAGACGACAGCCCAACCCCTGATTAAACTGTCACAGGGTGTGTCATGGGCTAGAGGGTTGCCAAACTGAGACCTGACCATCCAAAAGGGTAGTCTCCCAGGAAGTCACTTTATCACATACCTGGCCATACTGGTCCATGTATTCCTTTGGCAACGGGCCCTCAGCTCCAGCAGCAGGGCCAGCCATTCCCTTCATTTCTCTTTGATATTGTTGATGGTATCTCACCTATGTGGAGGGGAGAGAAGGATACACCTGGTAAATTTAGCCTCTTATGCACACGGGTTAGAAGAGTCAAAATGAATGTCTACGGAATGCTCTTTTTCTGCTCGAGTCTAGGGAGTGTGTCTTAGACATAAAAGTGCCTGATCATTGTTCTAGTAAAACTGACTGAAAACTTGGAAGGAAAGTTCCTTCTTGGATCCACAGTGCACACAAAAGAAGGCAGGAAGCTGGACTTGCCAGGTCTGGGTAACTTCCTGACTCCTCCCCTCCTGTGA
>NW_011495018.1:17346837-17350964 GCF_000754665.1 Bison bison bison | reverse complement strand
CCTGTGACAACATAGCCTGGGACACTTACATCACTTGCCAGCTCGTTGGCTCTTTTGGCTATCTGATAAGCAGGTGTGATCATAGCAGGGAAACTGCCTTTCCCTCTCTGCTGTTCATAGGCCTCTGTGTATCTCACCTGAAAAAAGAAATATTTTGAATCACATACCACATTCCCACCATCTACCGGGCAATCTGAGTGAGAAGCCCCTCTAAGGGCTCCCATAACACCTGCACATCTCCCATCAGATCTCTTAGGCAACGTAGTAGGTTTAGCACTTGATAGACTCTTGTTTACCATTTTATTCCCAACACCCAGCTCAGTGTCTGATACATGGAGATGCTCAGGCCAGAATTCAACACATACTTGTGAGTACCTGCTGCAGGCCAACCAAGGCAAGCAGAAGCCACTCGTTAAGCTGAACCTGGATTCGTGCTTAAGCTTCCCAATCAGAACAACACTAAGTTTTCAGTCTTATTATGCTGTGGAGCAACTGGAATTGAAAAGGCAAATGGTACAAATTCTTCGGAAGTTCTATTCTGTAATTTGCAGTGACAAGGAGAGAATTCTTTCAGGTTAATCAGAAATATCTGGTTTGTTACTGAAGTGAAGTGAAGGGAGTGAAGTCGCTCAGCTGTGTCCAACTCTTTGCGGCCCCATGAACTGTAGCCTACCGGGCTTCTCCGTCCACGGGATTTTCCAGGCAAGAGTACTGGAGCAGGTTGCCATTTCCTTCTCCAGAGGATCTGCCTGACCCAGGGATCGAACCTGTGTCTCCTGCATCGTAGGCAGACACTTTACCATCTGAGTTTTCTAAGGAAGAGTTTTCACGTGGCCTGTGTTAGCTGCTGAATCTGACCTGACCACCCTTCTCCACGTTAGGAAAGAGTGGGGAACCTTAAAGAAGAATCACAGCATCTGGCCACCATCATTGCTTTCTTTTCTTTTTGGCCACTCCACATGGCATGGGACTCCATAGACTTCCCTGGTGGCTCAGACAGTAAAGAATCTGCCTGCAATGTGGGAGACCCAGGTTTGATCCCTGGGTCAGGAAGATCCTCTGGAGAAAGGAATGGCAACCCACCCCAGGATTCTTGCCTGGGGAAATTCCATGGACAGAGGAGCCTGGCGGGCAGCAACCTGTGGGGTTGCAAAGAGTCAGATGTGACTGAGCGACTAACACACAAATGGTATGGGAGATCCTAGTTCCCAGACCAGGGATTGAACCCAGGCCCCCCTGCAGTGGAAACATGGAGTCCCGTCCACTAGACCACCAGGGAAATCCCTGGCTTCTATCATTTCTTACATCACTTTGAAGCTGTCCACCAGCCTTGGCCCGGAGCAGCTCGGGGGTATCCGCCACCGTGCTGAACCTGGAGATGCGCTCATCATGCCCTCTCTTGTACTCCACCTGGCGAAGAGACAGCACGAAGTCAAGGTAACACCCAGCAGCCTTTGTAGGACCTCTCCCTGCAGCTGTCCTGAAGCTACACCACTGGGCAACACTCAAGGCAAACCTATGGCAAGTCTTTCTGGCCTGCTTTATGGGCTCCTCTCCAAAAACAGGCACATGTGTTCAGTCCAAGAGAGTGCCAGGAACTGCTAAACTTGAACAAATATTCATTTGTCTCCGTAACAATCACATGAGGCAGGACTATGATTTGCCCCATTTTACAGATGAGCAGCTGGGGAACACAGAGGTTAAGTAATTCGTGCAGGGTCCCACAGATATGAAGCAAGAGAGCCAGGATTCGAATCCCAATACAGCTGGCTCCAGAATCTGAGCTCTAAATCAACCAGCTATGCTGTTCTTCAGTAGGATCTGCCATCCTCTTAATAAAAATCAGTGTCCTTGATGCTTAACCTCGAAATATTATTTGGTTCAGTTTCGGGGTGAGTGACATGGTCTTCTCTCCATTGATAGAGGAGGCACAGGCATAGAGAATGACTGATATACAAAAGATAAGAACACAGTCTTCTTCATAATATTGTACTCAGGGTACCTACTGCCCCCAAAGAACTCTCCTGTTGGATTTTACCTGAATCCCAGGGATTCACTAATGACAAAAATTAGTGTAATCAACGGTGAGTTAGCAGTAAGACACTCACTTGGCTGGCCAGCTGGTTGGCGATCTTGGCCCTTTGATAAGCAGGTGTGATCATGGCTGGAAAACTCCCTTTTCCTCTCTGTTGCTCATAGTCTTCTGGATACTCCTGTTGGTGAGACCAATGTCAGCATGAGAACCAACAGGATCTCCAATGGGAATGAATAAACTGCAACAGCAAGCATCATCAGAACCGATGCAACTGGATGTATATGGTACTAGGAAAATATTTTGGTCTCCTGGAATAAATTTGAAAATTATTCACTTGATGATTTAAATTAACACTTTCAAGGCTAAAGAAATCATATTTCCTAGGTCAAAGAGTTTCCCTTTCAATGTTTATATTAAACTCTGTGGAACCTGGCACAACCCAAGGGAGGCCCCTTGACTCAAAGGCTTGTAAGATAATGCAGCAATTATTCCGCAGGAGACCTTTCAGCAACTCATCCACTAGACACAGTTCTGGGCTTCCCTGGTAGCTCAGTCGGTAAAGAATCTGCCTGCAGCGCAGGGCACCTACGTTAGATCCCTGGGTCAGGAAGATCCCCTGGAGAAGGAAATGGCAACCCACTCCACTATTCTTGCCTGGAAAGTCCTTATGGACTGAGAAGCCTGGCAGGCTCCTCAGTCCATGGGCCCGCAGTCCATGGCGGGCTCTCCAGTTCATAGGGTCGCAGAGTTGGACACAACTTAAGGACTCAACCATCACCAGACACATTTCTACAGCACTGGGAGTGAAATATCTGTTCTTTTCTCCTCCTTACTTTTGAATATCTTTGCTAGTCTGCTTTCCTAACAAAACACAGCACCTTAGCAACTATGCTTCAGTTGCTTTCTTTCCATGTGCTAAAGAAAACTTACTCAAGACTAACAATATTTTCCAAAGTGGTTTCTTCAAAAGACAGGTGCCCTGGGTTTAGGGAGAGGACTAGAGGATACAGCATGCAAATCATTAAGGAATTCCATAGCCTGGGGTAAAATTGTCTTTCCTACAATGAAAACCTACTAAGATCTCTCTTATGGTGTGACAGTTCCAAAATCTAAAATAGGGCATCAGGGCTGATTCTGAAGGCTCTGGTAGGAAATCCATTTCTTTGCCTTTTCCAGCTTCAAGAGGCTGTCCACAGTTCTTGGTTTACAGCCCTAAACAGTTTTGACCTCTGTTTCTGTTGTCACATCATCTTTTCTCTGACTCTGACTCTCCTGCCTCCCTCCTTATAAGCACCCTTATGACCACATTTGGTCCATGTTAATCATCCAGGATAATCTTCCTATCTCAAGATCCTTACCTTAATTAGGAGCTTGAGTTTAGCAGATACAAACTACTATATATAAAATAAACAGCAAGGTCCCACTGGCTAGCACAGAGAACTATATTCATCATCTTGTAATTAATTATAATGGAAAAGAACATGAAAAAGAATATACACGCCTATGTATGTATACATCTAACTGAATCACTCTGCTGTACATCAGAAACTAACACAACGCTGTAAATCACATATATGTACGTTTGTTCTGTTGCTCAGTCGTGTCCAACTCTTCGAAACCCGATGGACTGTAGCCCATCAGGCTCCTCTGTCCATGGGATTTTCCAGGCCAGAATACTGCAGTGGGCTGCCATTTCCTCCTCCAGGGGATCTTCCCAACCCAAGGATCAAATCCGTGTCTCCCTTGTCTCCAGCCTCTCCTGCATTGACAGGTGGATTCTTTACCACTGAGCTACCTGGGAAGCAAAGCAGCTATATTCTGTTAAAAAAATCCCTACCTTCATCATACCTTTGGCCATGCATAGTAGCATATTCACAGGTTCCAGGGACTAGGACATGGGAATGTTTGGGCGAGGGCCAGTATTCTATCACAATCTTAATGAACATTCAAGCTAACTGCTAAAGCAATCTTCTAGGCCCCTTACCTCACCCAGTGACTTTCGTGCCTCCACCATCCTTACGATTTCAGGGTCTGGAAGAGCTCCTGGGCACCAGGCGTCCCCTTCCCTGTATCCACTCCAATAGGCTCTCTG